>NW_006159520.1:2257747-2283385 GCF_000334495.1 Tupaia belangeri chinensis
AATGGTGTTAGAAATTAGAAGTGATTTGCCTGCTGAGTAAGAATTCAGCAAGCTTAAATTGTATGGAGGAAGAGAGGTATGATCTAGATCAAAGTTATCCAGGCGGTCAAAGTGTGTATCCAAAGTACAAAGAAGTGGTTTTCAAAGATGTACTCAAGAATTACCTGGAGATACTGCAAAAACAAGACGTCCTTAGCACTACTTTCAATGATTCTGAGTCAGTTGATCTAGATTTTAACTCACATTTTCACATTTTCGTAAAAGCACATCAGATGCTGTTTTATTTTAACTTTTTTCCATCTTTTGTTTTTAAGACTTTTTCACGCACTCACAGGAAAGAAAGAGACAGAGACAGAAAGAGGAAAAGTGAGAAATCACTGCCCTGGGGGAATGGTCATCCATGACCCCTTCTCTTCCATTTTCCTTTTGGGAATTTAGGGCATGCATGCACACACACCCAGTGTGATTTTCAAGCCACTAGGTCTGGACTCAAACTGTGGTCAATAATGTGGGAATCCAGTGCCCTAACCACTATGTCACCCCAGATGCTATTTTAAGATAGGAAATTTTTGTGCTAGCAATGGCATATTGGTTAAATTGGCTGGTTCCCACATGACAGACTATGTGGTTTATACCCTTTGTGACTTGAAAAACACACCGGGCATTTGTGTGTGCATGCCCAAAATCCTAGAAAGAAGAGAGATGGAGGAAAAGGGATTACAACCTGATTATGCCCCAGCTGGGTGCTTTCTCACTTTTCCTATCTCTAACCCTCTCTGGCAAGTGCTTGTGTGCCCTCTATCAAATTCACAAAAAAAGAAAGAAGAGAAGGAAAAAAAAAATAGGTGATTTGTGGATAATTTTCAGACACTAACCTTTAGTCTTTGTGGAGCTGATACTTACTCCACCCATAAACCATGTGGTATATACTCCTTACAGCAGTTTGACGTAGTTTCTAAGAATTTCATTAATGGATATCACTATAGAAATATCTCTAGATCTATCTTAGGAAAAAAGCTACTCATAACTACATAGATCTTCTCAAGTGAATCAACTGTTCAATTCCTGTTGAAAATATAGAGTGAGTCTTCAGGATATAGAAAATCTAGGTTATAGAGTGAAAAAGATGTATCGTCTTTCCCTTACAGCAATGGAAACCTCAACAAGTAGAATAAAAAGGCCAAGTAGACTATCAGGGATTTTATTTTGAGAAGAGAAGAGACTCCTAGAAGTAGAACAGGCTATTTATTTGAATTTTCCTATAGCCTTTAAATATCAGCTTTCTCAATGTTACTTTTCAGACTGTGACCTTTTAAGAAGTGTAAGGATACCAAAATGCTATACACTATATTGAAGCAGTTTATCAAAATGTCACCCAGCAGTTGATGCCAACTGCTAACAAGATATTGCGTTTCCTTATTTAATTGGCCAGCTTACCTAATTATGGCTGTCTTTGAATATCTATTTATGACTCTTTAAGAGGAAGAAATGGTACCAGTTGAAGTTAATTTCATATAAACATATGAAAAAATGGAGATAAAGTAAAGGAATCATTACCAATAAGAATTATTCTCAGATAATAGAATTTATTAATACCTGTTTGCATGGGTTCTCAATTTGTAGAAACACCTCCATAACATGGCCGACACAAACCTGGATAATTGCCAATTACCCATGCTGCTGTACTGTCCAAAAGTTATCTTGGCATAAAACTGAGCAGAAAAATAGGAAGTAGCCTGGAAATTACTCATAAAATGTGAATACCACATGTCAGCGTCAGTGAGCTTTGGAAGAACTATAAAGGGTTTTCATTATTTAGGTCTATGAAAGCAAAGGAAACAGAAATATATCCAATAATGTAAGGCAACGGAACCAGGAAATTTATAAGAAGGCTTAATCTGTGGATTTAATTTAAAATATTGGTTCATGTTCAAACTGTGACATTAAAAACATTATCCCTCACTAAGGTAATGATCACTCAGAGGTCAGGAAGAATAGGATGTTAAACATCCCAAGGTTTTTAGACAAAGAACATTTAATGAGTCCTTTCTCTTAAGCTTTCCTTTTTCTTTTCTTATGTGGACATGAAAGACAAAACCTTAACACATTCCACAATCAATGGAAAGGCTGCCCAGTGCCACTTGAATGCTATATTAATCTTATTTATTTACCTTTGGGTTGAAACTAAACGTAATTATGCAGACCTAGACCAATCCATGCTCTGTTAGAATCCTAACAGAAAAATTCCAAATCACAGAGAATTAGGCATAATGATAAAAACTTAATTTCTCTGGAAACTATCACCCAAGCACTGGTCAGCTTTGGGAGAAACAGATGATATTATGGAACAGACAATGATCCTAGATTGTGCCCCAGTAGTCATTAGATTTGGAGAACTGGTGAAATTTTCTCAATCCAGAGTTCTTGGGGAGAAAATCTGGGTATGCCTAGTCCCAGCCATCCTAGTGATTCTCAGGAGGTTTATACCAGGGTTTGTAAGTACAGTTGTATAGGGTGTGTACTGCTCAATTCCAGGGACTAAGAGGCAGAGGGGCTACTACACAAATGGTGCCTTGTTGAGCTTAACAATCATAGCAACTGAGTTTAATCTCAATTTTGAAACATTCGTGGTGCCTTGGAACTGAAAGAAAATTATCTGAGGCAAACAAAGCTAATTAAAAATATTTAGATACCAAGTTAACTGTGTTGTAACCAAAACAGCAAATAGCCAGGGCACAGCCTCAGTGAGTTAGAGGCATAAAGTCAGGCCTGGGGCCACTCTACAGCCTATAAAGTCTTCCCTCATCTGTGAGGCAAGACAAATTCTAAGAACTCAGATTGTGACTTTTGTCAACAACTACCTTAGAATGCTGACTGCTTCATGGTGATCAGTATTTTACTTAAACCTATAATTATCTTCCTATTTCTCTCCACAAGAATTCCTATATTTCTGCACTGGAAAAAAGAGAAACATCATTTGTTCATTCACTTATAAAACAATTTATAAAACTTGATGTTATAGATACTATTATAATAAGATAATCACTTACATAACTTTTGTTCTAAAATGGTGAATTTATTGAACATAGTTCTTTGAACACAGTCTGGGTACAAAATAACAATTCTGTTTAATTAATACATGTAGTCAAATTCTGCATGTTGGTGCTTCCTTTCAGAGAATGCTGCACAGTGAAGGTGGCTCTTGTTCATTTTCAAATAGGCAAATTAATAATAAAAGCAGCATGAAGAGTAGTTACTAGGAAGGAAGTATAATATGATAAAATGGAGAACAACAATACAGTTATTTGGCTTACCCATTAGACTTCTAACTTCCTACAGATTCTGGAGTCGCAAATTTATGAATGCCATGAAATGGGTATGGACGGTGTTATGAACTGAATTGTGCTCTACCCCTCATTAAATGTCAAAGACCTAACCTCAGTTTGACTATAGTCCATGACAGGACCTTGAAGGAAGTAAATATGGCTCATTAAAGTCCTAAGAGTATGACTTCTCTTATAAAAAGAGGACTAGACATCAGGGAATAATGTGACACATTGATGCAAAGATTTGTTAAAAGTTATCACTCATGGGACCAGCAGTTAGCCCAATGGCCATGTCGCTGGACTCCCACATATTCGACCACGGTTCGAGTCCCTGACCCAGTGGCTTAAACTCACGCCGGGCGTGTGTGCATGCGTGCCCAAGATCCCAAGAGGAGAATGGAGGAGAAGGGATTGCGGCGTAGCCATCCCCCCGGGGGATGATTTCTCGCTTTCTCTCTCTCTGTCTCTCTCTGTTTGTTTGGTGAGCGCACACGCCCTATAGCAAAAACCTATCCACAAAAATAATAGTTATCACTCCCTTTTAACATGAAACCATTGTTGGAACAAGTCTGTGTACAAATTTCACTGTTGAAAGTGAGCTTTTTCCCTTGCTACACATGGGATTCTTATAGCCTTAGTTTAAGGGACGTTGGTGGGTAGGGTTGCGATTACTTGTTGCCAGGGGTCTTATTGCTTTTCCTGTAATATCTGTGTTGCTACCATAAAGGAATTTAAAATTTTGTTCTAAGTACACAGAAACCCTCCAACATGTACAAAACATATATGTACATCAGAGAAAGTTGATGAAGGTATTAGGATAGAGAGATGGAGTTGGCAAAGAGGGGAGTTGAGTCTTAGTTTAAAAAAAAAAAAACAACTTAGACTCGTATTCTGGATAAATAAATACAGTTAGTTATTTTGTTAAGAGGTTTTTACCTTAGGGGGTGTGTGCTCCTGAGAGAGAGAAACAGGCAGAGACAGTGAGAGGAAAAGTGAGAAATCACCCCCCAGGGAAGATGGCCATACTGCAATTCCTTCTCTTCCATTTTCCTCCTGGGATCTTGGGCACACACGCACACATCACTGACATGAGTCTTAAGCAACTGAGTCCGGGACTCAAACTGTGGTTGACCATGTGGAAGTCCAGTGACACAACCACAAACCATTTGCTGGTCTCTAAATTATGTTTTTTAAACAAATAATCAATTATAATCAATTAAGGAAAATATTTTAAAAGTTATCAGAGCACGGTAGAAAGAAAATAGGACATGGAGGCTGACGAGGCTAGGATAGAGACCAGGCTGAGACATTAACAAGTTGTACAGCCTTGAACAACTTAATTTATTTTTCAAGTTTCCTCATTTATGAACATGGAAGGCTACCTGTCTCTTAGGTGTATGAAGATGATCAACAATAGACTTACAGATCCCAACACAATGGCTTGAATAATGAAGATATTGCCCTTAGAACTATATATGAATAATACAAAAACCAAATGTAAAAGTAGAGGACATCATTAAATCATTACCAAGTTAGATGCTTTTTCAAGGCAGGGCTGAGTAGGACACCCTGTTATGAAAGCTTGCTGCTTATGGGAAACACAATAACATAGTTTGAGGGACAACTTATAAACAAATGCAAAAGTAACTAGCATTAAGAGGAGATGTATGCCACAAAAATGTGTATGTCCATTAAGCACCTTCAGAGGAAGAAGGTACTACAAGAGAATCAGGAAAGGCTACATGGAAGAAGTGGGGAACTTAGATGAGTCCAAGGTGCTGAGTATTGCAGCTGACACAGCAACTTGAGCAAATAAGAGGTTGAAGAGCAGGAATAGTTGCGTTTGACTAGAGCTAAAAATTTGTACATGGAAGGTAGAGAGGTAAGGAAGATTGCATTTTAGTGCAAAGGTCTGGAGAGACTTTCATACTGGGGAAGTGTTCAGGCTTTATCCAAAAATCCCAGTTGAGAACTTAAGCCTGAAGTCCTGAGGAGTTTAAAGAAATGGTGGTGAAATGGACTGAGACCATTGTACTGAGAATGCCTCTTACACACCTAGGCTTCTGTACTTCTGGTCCTACTTGACCAGGATTCTGTGAATCAAATTTCTATGGGTCACAATAATTTTTTTTAAAGGAGTATTTAATTTTATTTATTTATTCATTTATTTTAATTTGACTAGAGAGAGACACAGAGAGAGAGGGAAAGTAAGAAAGCAAGCCACCGGGTCTGGGACTCAAACCATTGTCGGCCATGTGGGAATGTCCAGCACCTTAACCACCATACCACCTGCTGGTCCCCACAAGAATTTTTTTGTAATCCTGCAATACTTGACTAAACATATACTCAGATTAGAATTCAACATATAAATTGGATGTTGAGTTAGACAGGACTGAACTACCTAGACGTAGAAATAGTATCCTCCCTTTCTGAGATGTTTTTTCTATCAAGCAAATATTCATAATTGATCTTTCCTTATTTTTATTCATGAGCCAAAATTGACACCCATCTGAAATTCTAGTAATGTTTCTGTCACTCTTAATGATGCAGCTGAAGTGAAACATTTACTTTGCAAAATCTGTATTTAACCTCTCCTCAGTTTTCTGCTTCCTGAAAGTATGTCCATTGTGGGGATGGAGGATGAGTTTTGCTCCAAGAAACAAAATGGAAATATTTGATGAAGTAAAATGTAGGATTTAATTATTTCTGCATTGTCTTCTTCTTTGTTGCTTTCCTTTGCATACCTCCTTCTTTATTTGTGTTAGCTGCCTTTTTAAAATCTTTATTCTTTTTGGGACCAGCAGTTGGCATAATGGCTATGTCGCTGGACTCCCACGTAGTCGACCGCGGTTTGAGTCCTGGACCCTGTGGCTTAAACTCACGCTGGGCACGTGTGCGTGCGTGCCCAAGATCCCGAGAGGAGAATGGAGAAGGGATTGCAGTGTGGCCATCCCCCCCTGGGAAGTGATTTCTCACTTTCTGTCTCTCTGTCTCTCTCTGTTTGGTGAGTGCATGTGCCCTATAGCAAAAACCTCTCAAAAAAAGAAAAAACTTTATTCTTTATAAAAATAAATCTTTATTCTTAAGTGTATTTATTTCTTCCATCTGAGAGAGGTAGAAAGAGAAAGACAGTTACCACCAGCAGTCATGTCACAATCCACTCCCAGTCTCAGTCAGTCCAAATCTCAGGCTCGTGCTCACCCTGCATCCTCAAGGAGGTCCCAGGACACAAACCCAGAACCTTTCCCAATTGAGTCTGCTATGCCACTATCTGGTGCTTTGGTGGCTATAGTTATCATAACTAATCCAGTTTCTGTAATCCTTTTATCATGTATTTAGTTTATAAACCAACTCTCCTGTTTGGTTTTACCTATGGGGAAAAAGAAAGAATATGAATAATCCAAAGTAATTTATTTCAGTTTTGGAATGACACATTGCTTTGTTAAAAGCAGACTTAGTAAATTTTGTTTAGGAGCATATAAACATTAACTAGTATTACCTGAAAAACATTGACTGGATGGTGGGATAATGAAACAAGGGGATTGCATACTCTGCCATGAGGAAATGTGATATAACCCTGGATTAGTCATTTGCTATAGATAAGCCACTCAGTAGATAAGAAGATATTTAAGAGTTGATTAAGAACTTGAGTACTTTGAAAAATGTCAATATTATTTTGTTTGCATGACTACTTTTTCAAGTAAGTAGATAAGATACATTTGTTTTTTCACTCTGAATGGGACATAATAGACTTCAAGTTCTGAATCATCGCACACAGGGTAGGATTAAGAAACAGGCACCCAGATGTGTCTTCTCAGCTGCCTACCAGACACTTTCCTGTGAACATTGCCCTGTTACCTTAAAGTCACTTTGTTCTAAACTATGTACAGTATTTTCCTCTAGAAGCTTCTACTAATCTCAATCATCCAAAACTATCCAAATTTCAGATTACATTCTATTCTTTTTTCTTTATGTGTTGAGGGGGTGTCTTCTTTGACTAGGAAAACTTGAGTTTAAAAGAGAGAATATTTCACATGGTAAAATATAAATAATTGAACAACATAGATATATAAGATTATTCATCTGTGAAAATACAGGCAGGCACCCAGACAAAAAAAAAAGTAAATTGTATTATTCTATGTACAACTGATACAAATCAATTTATAATCTTGGAAATGTAATGATTCATCTGTATAGATCCCAAGACATTAAAATCAAGGAGCACAAATTCAGTTTAACTTTCCCATGATGCTAGCATATAATCATCATGAGCTTCTCTATTTTGTTTAGTGTGGTCTTTCCAGGCTTGGAGCAGTGTCTGACACAGAATACATGCTCACAAATTGTTGTCTGACTGATTAAATGAATGAATCACTGTCTACCAGGTCTATTGTTCTGGCCATCTCTTAAAACAAGTTGATGACACTCTCTCTTAAAACAAGGGCTATGGGGCCAGCAGGTGCTGTTGTGGTTAAGGCATTGGACTCCCACATGGGTGACCACACTTCAAACCCTGGGTCCAGTGACTTGAAAAATCATGCCAGGTGCAAGCAAGTGCATGCTTGCGCAAAATCCTAGAGGAAACGGGAAGATAAGAGATTGTGGTTTGGTCATCCCCCCTGGGGGAGTACGATTTCTCACTTTCCCTCTCTCTGTTTAAAAACAAAACCCAAAGAACAAACAAACAAACAAACAAAAGACAGAGCTTGAGAACCTAGAGGCTTATATTAACACTCATGAGGAGAGGAAGCCCAGTGAACTTTATAGTGAATTGGAGAGAGTTTCTTTCTTTCCTTTTTTTTTTTTTTTTTTGGAGGAGAGATTTTTGCTATAGGGCGCACGTGCTTGCCAGACAGACAGAGAGAGACAGAGAGACAGAAAGCGGGAAATCACCCCCCAGGGGGGATGGTCACGCTGCAATCCCTTCTCCTCCATTCTCCTCTCGGGATCTTGGGCACGCATGGACACGCGCCCGGTGTGAGTTTTAAGCCACCGAGTCCGGGACGTGAACTGTGGTCGACTAGGTGGGAGTCCAGCGACATAGCCATTACGCTAACTGCCGGTTCCCGAGTTTGTTTCATTTTGAGGAAGCAACTGCTACCTGCCCCAAGATAACTTTTACAATATATGTTGAGAGTGCAATGTTACCAGATCTTCTGACTTTCCAATAAGATTAAAGAATTATTTTTATCTGGTTTAATAGACCATAAAATACAACTTTTGGCTCACACTGAAGGAGTATTCTCATGAAAGATATAAAGATGATTCTATAGTTTTAAGAGTACAACAGGATAATCTGAACTAAAGAATATATTTCAGTATAGGACTCCTCCAATATTTCTACTCTAGTGTAGTGGAAAGATTGTAGTAATTACTCCAACCTCATCATAAAACTTCCACTAGTTGATTAAAACTTAAGTTGACTATGGCTTCTAAAACTTCAATGGCTTAAACTTAGATATTTTCCTAGAAAGTTCTTAAATTAGGTAAGATCCCTATGCTAGATCCTTACTAAGTCTTAGTTTCCATAAGGCCCAATGGCCCCACATTTAGATTTGTCAGTGCACCCAAAGCTGGTTTTCAAAGATTGATTTATGTCAGCCACATCCTTCAGAGAACAATTTTTAAATTAAAATGAAAGCCAACTCTTTATAATGAGGGACACACACACACACAACCATTGACAGGAATGTCTTCTTCCCACATAATAATCTTCTTTAGCTTCCACAAGAAGCTGAAAAGCAGTCAATAGGTGATGGTGGTTTGTATCAGTCAGAGTCCCAGTAATGTGCAAATGGCACTTAGAAAGTGGATAATTAGAATATAGTTAATGTTCTGTTTAAACAAGTGCCATCAGGGTTTAGGGACAATGGTGGGATGAAGAAACACTAGGTAGTCTCAACACCATGGCAAGTATTCCCAATGCTTGACTTTATCCTGAAAGGCCAAGGAGAATTAGCAGTGACCAGAAACCAGAGAGTGCAATAGAATAGTTTTGGAAGAGAAGATGCCTGACAGAAGCTGTGGCTGAACGTAGGGGAAACCACCCTGGCCTCTCTTCCTGACCTCTGATATTACGTCGGTGCATTTCCAACCCTACCACAGGGCAGAAACCAAGTGAAAGCCTGATTTAAGGGACACCTGATAGATAGTCTGAGGAGAGCAGCCTCGTGGGGCACAGAGCAAGACAAAAAGCAGATGACTGCTATCCAGTTAGCAGTGTCAGAACCCATGGAAATTCTATGTGATATTTTATGAATGCCATAAAAAAATAAAGGGAATTTCTTTCTCAGAAGGCTTCTATCCTCATAGATTCAGAGTCCCTCTTCCTTGACAGTGCTGACAAAAGTTCCTATTCTCCCACTCATCTCTTTAAAGACTTTCTTTCTAACTCATTTCTGCTAACACTTTTCTTAAGTAGGTCTTAATGTAATTGATTCCTTTCTAATTTTTAAGTTCATTATATTTCTGGGCTAAAGTTTAGGTTGTGCTCTCATTATCTAGATTGGGCTTGGGAATTCTTGAGGTCTCTCTGTCACAAATCACAGTCTCTTACATGATTTTCTGTACATATCTACTATAAACATTTGAGATTTTCTGGTTTCACTCTCAAATTCCCATGTTTTTGCTGGAGGGAAAGGACTCTAGATTTTTATATTTTTCTCATATTATGTGTGGCATCCTTAAAATGTTTCCTCTCCCTGCTTAAAAAATTAGTCAACAATAGTAATGAACAGTCAATGGTCCTAGCAAGAGTTGTTCTGTGTCTCTACGGACTGTGTTAACAGTCCAATAAAGAAGAGTTCATTTATGGAACCAGCAGTTAGCATAATGGCTATGTTACTGAACTCCCATGTAGTCGACAGCAGTTCACGTCCCGGACCCGGTGACTTAAAACTCACGCCAGGCACATGTGCGTGAGTGCCCAAGATCCTTAGAAGAGAATGGAGGAGAAGGGATTGTGGCGTGGCCATCTCCCCTGGGGGAATGATTTCTCACTTTCTGTCTCTCTGTCTCTGTCTTTCTGGCAAGCACATGCACCCTGTAGCAAAAACCTCTCCAAAATAAAAAAAAAGAATAGTACGTTTACAATGTCACACAAAGCTGAATGCAACTTACATCAATACCAACCAGTACTGGAATGGGGTTAACTAAAGAATTTTATTTGGATTTGAGGAGATAAGGCACATATTTGGGAAGAAAAATTTCTTATACAAAATAACTATTTAAATTGTGTTCACTGGATATTAACCTGAAAAAAAAAAAAAGCAACAAGGCCAAACTGAATAATTTAAGTTTTATATTTAAATATAGCAGAAAGAACTCTGTGGAGAAAGGCAGTCTAGGGAGCATTTCTAAAGTGAAAAGCTGTCTTGGGTCAGGCATGGTGCAGTGGTAAAACATGACGCTCTGTGAAGCTAGCCATGAAAGAGGGTTCCCAGTTGGTCTCTGGAGACCTCCCTTAGTCCAATGGGACTGTGGGCATCAATGTCCTGGGGCTGGTTAAAGCTGGGGGTGGTATGTATCATGGGATCAAGACCCTGTTGGGATGCTAGCTCTCTGTCTCTCTGACAGATAGAATGTGAGAAATCAACTTCCAGTGGGGATGGCTACACTGCAATCTCTACTTCATTTCTCTTGGGATTTTAGGCATGCAGGCACATGCACCCAGTGTGATTTTGAAGCTACTGGGTCCAGGACTTGAACCACAGAGTTGGCTGCACCTTAACCTTCACATCATCTGCTGGCCCAATAAATACTTCTTTTTTTAAAATTCTGTGATTATTTACATTTAGAGGCATAATGGTAGGACAATTCCATGGCCTGGTGGGTGTGGTGATCAGATCTCACATAGCCTACCATTCTGTGAAAGTGCTAGACCTAGTGGCCTGAGAAGCATGCTGGGTGTCTGTGTGTGCATGTCCAGAATCTTGAGGGGAGAGAGAGAAGGGTGAAAGAGAAGAGAGAAAGGGGATTGCAGTGTGACCATGTCCCATGGGTCATGTTTTCTCTTCTCCCCCTCTCTCAGTCTCTCTTTCTCTGGCAAGTGCATACTCCCTCTAGGAAAAAAATGCATAGTGGTTAAAGTCTAAGTTATGTCGGCCAATGTGGAAATGAAAAGAAAGAGCGGTCTCTTTGTTGTATCTAGTGCACAAGAATGAAATAACAGAAAGTGACTGCAAGGTTTCAGTGGAAACAAAAAAGATGGCATCTTGAAAAATACTGGGAAATTGAGACCAGTGGTTAGAGTAATGGCTATGTCGCTGAACTCCCATGTAGTCGACTGTGGTTAGAGTCCCAGACCCGATGACTTAAACTCACACCAGGTGAGTGTGCGTGCATGCCCAAGATCCCGAGAGGAGAATGGAGGAGAAGGGATTGTGGTGTGGGGAGTGATTTGTCGCTTTCTATCTCTCTGTCTCTGTCTTTCTGGTGAGTGCATGCACCCTATAGCAAAAACTTCTCCCCTCCCCCCCAAAAATAGTGGGAAATTAAGAAGGAATAACAAAAATTGTGGAGTAGAAAAATGCCAGCTTTAGCTTCTGATACATGAACTTTTAGGTTTTAGTAATTTAAATGAACTTTCTTGTAGACAACTAAAGCTACACAACTTCAAGAGGATATGCTACCAAGCTAAAAGCAGACAAAATAAAGTAGTAAAATGCCCCTTCTGAGTAGAGCAATTCCTTAAAGCAGAAAAGATAAGGAATTCTGTAAACATGCTTAGGCATAACCAATTCTCACAGCAGAGAGTAATCAGAGAATAGCAGTCAGAGAATTAAGGTCAGGAGAGTCATATATCATGGAAGTCAGGAATGGAATATAATGTCAAATGCCCAGATGAAAAAATAGTTGGCTTCCAAATAACAGACCATAAATGTGATGTCAGTTTCCATTTTTGAAGATTTTATTCTGTTTCCTGTACTAAATACAACAAATTTACTAACTATGTTGCATATATATATAAAAGAATTAAGCCCATCTAATAATTTCTTGGATGATAAGGCTATCACCACAATAGTTGATATGGATTTTACATTGTACGTCTGTGTAAGCAAATTCTCATGGATCCTGATAAATTAATGAAATTTCTCTTTACTGAATAATCAAAAAATTTTGATGTTGGGACCCACAGTTGGTGTAATGGCTATGTCGCTGGACTCCCATGTGGTTGACCGCAGTTCAAGTCCCAGACCCAGTGGCTTAAACATACACCAGATGCGTGTGTGTGCATGTCCATGATCCCGAGAGGAGAATGGAAGAGAAGGTACTGTGGGGTGGCCATATCCCCCTGGGGGGTGATTTCTTGCTTTCTGTCTCTGTCTCTGTCTTTCTGGTGAGCGCACGAGCCCTATAGCAACAAAAAAAAACAAAAAGCAAAAACCTCTCCAAAAAATTTATTTTTGATGTTACAATCTGAGGACTTTACAATGTAATTAATGATCATAAATATGAGAGCTATAACTTCAGATAATTTGTTCTGCTGAGGTGATTATATGGAGTATCTCATGTATTTTAGCTTTTGCTAAGGCAGTTTTGACTACCATTTATATCTGTATGGAAATGAAATGTGAGTGTGTGTGTGTGTTAGACTATAAAATGGAATATGTTAATATTGCTCTTATGTGTAAAAAGGTCTTGAGGATAAACAGTTGAGATTCCGTCCTAGTTGTTACTCAAAGAATGTTTGTTTTATATTAATTTTTTTGATGTGTATGTTTCTCTGTGTGTGTGTCTTTTGATGGGGAGGGGACTCTTCTTAAGGTTTCCGAGAACTGTGTTGCCGTAAATAGTAATACAGATGTACATGGACTCAAACTTCATTTGAGAACATCAAAGACCATATCAGGAAGCCAAGTGATGTCAGATTATTATTCAACATACTAAATAAACACCCATTGTAAAGTACAGTACATTAACTGGAATTGCTGCTTCAATGAAAGCAGAATGGGAAAGTTAATGAATATCACTGTCTTCAGTATGGAAAATAGTCTAAACACAAGACTGGAATAAAACTTGTTTCTAGTTAGATTGAATTAAGGGTAGATATATGCTCCCAGATATAACTTATACAATTATGGGGCAAACCCAGTTACATGCTTCTGAATTTATTAGCTGGTAAATGTCAGTCTTCTACTCTTCTTAAAAATAGATTACGGGAAGTTAGACCACAGCCTACTAAGGAAGGAGAGCTTTACATGCAATATTATTTTTCATTTACTTTCTACACTATGAAAGAATAGTACTAATTCTTAATCTGAAGTTATGAATTCTATTTGACAGTTATTTACATTCTTTGTTATACACTGAAATTGATTATTTTTCCTTTGTAAATTAAAGATAAGACAGTTAAACGGAAACAATTTTTCCATCTGAAAGACTCAGAATATTTTTTATTACGTTAAAAAGAATGCGTATTTAAAATCTTAAAAAAATAAGAGTGATTTCAAATGCTTTTTATTCAGATTTTATTGCTACTAATATTTCAATTTTTATTTATCCTGTCCATAATAAAAGTAGCAATATTTATTTATAAAGCTAAATTGATGTCTTACTGCTAGAAATGCGCATTGATACACTAGTTTCTAAAGCAAATTGGTAATATATCAAGGGTCTTAATAATGTTAATTCTCTTGACCCAAGAAATCTAATTTGATAGAATTAGAAGAAAATAATCGTCGAGGATTAATTTTAAGGAAATAATCCTCAACATGCAAAATGCCTTAAGTGCAGATGTTTATTACAGCTTAAACTCCAGAAATAGCATAAATTACCAACAATAAGAATTATTAAGAAAACTGGTAAATCTAGACTTGATGAATTAGTCTTTACTCTTTTGGGTAAGATCAGATATAAATGTAGACTTGATGGAATTGTATTAGTCACTAATTACTGTGAACTTGAATACTAGACAATAGGTTACAGATGCTATGATTTCACAATATTAAATTATAAAACAATATAAACCAGCACCAAAATGGTGTCCCAATGGATATTTCTTGAGTAAATGAATGAATGTATGAGTTACTAAATGAACAAATTTTATCAGTCACATCTGGCATGTTATTATTTTCCTAAGCCCCTCCTGTTCCAGTAAAGGTAGAGTTAGAATAAATAAGCACAGTTGCTTCGAAACAAATGGGACAACTTTGAAAATGACATTCACATAAAAATAGAAAGGAATAAGCACATTATATACAAATACATACATTTCTTTAGGCTTCAATAAAATTTTGAAATAATTTTCATTGCAACATTGGATTTTTATCATCAGTTAAGAAGTACAGTATACATTCCATAGTCAACAAAGAAAAGGCTTTTATCAATCATAATAGTAATAAAATGATAAATTATTAGTGATATCTTTTTCAATTTCCAGGATATTTTCAAAATATGTTTCTCACATATTTTTTACTATAAGATAACTGGCAAAATATTTTTTCTTTACATATGAAATATCATGATAAACTGAAATATTTCAACTGAAGTCATTCCAGGGTCACAACTGAATCATGAGATCTCTAAACGCTAGGTAGATAGTCCCATAGGGCTCATTAATATAAAATGGATAGTGTCCCCTTTGCAGAAAGTTCTCTATCAATGACTTTTGCACTCTTTAGGTTATTTTTTCTTTAGTTGTCTATATCTGTTCAAAGTCCTGATGCTTGCTGGATGATACTTGTATTGTCCTGCTGTGAATAACACCTTGTCCAACTGATTTTCACTCTTCTTTGAGAAACATGAGCACATTTGGAAAACTGTCAAGTAGTTAGTCTAGGGATTCAAACAATGCCTGAATATTCTAGAGCCTCTTAATATTGTATCTGAGTGAAAATTGAAGTGATGCAGTTTCTGTCAGTGGTCATTTTTACTTTTTGGCATATCAATATTTTAATCTCAAAGCAATCTCAAAAATGTATGCCTATGACTAACTTAAAGTTTCCCTTTCTTTTGGAAATATAATTAGAGTGATGATATAATTTTTCAACTAAGCCAGAATACTTATGAGAGTATAATAAGAAATTATTAATAATTATTCAAGGACAACAAACATAAACTGGGAACGTCCCAAGCAAACAGAACATGATCTTATTAATATAGTAGTCAATATGAATATCTTTACAGAAACTTTATCAGCTTGATTGTTTAAAAACTTTTGAGGAGATAGCAGATGGCATGCAGGTTAAGATAGCTGAATTCTACATGGCTGACTGCATGGTTTGAGTCTCGGACCTGAAGATTGAAAAACAGGCCCAATGCGTGGGTGCCCATGCCGAAAAACCTGAGGGGGGAATGGAGGAAAAGAGATTGCCATATGGCCACCCCCTCAGGGGGCACTTTTTCACTTTCTCTTTCTCTTTTTCTCTGGTGACCATATACCTTGTATCTCCCAGAACAAAGAAAAAAAAAAAAAAGCTCTTTTTGGTTATGCTTATTGATCTACATTAAAAAAAATGGAGACTTAAAGATCTATCATTTTCTAAGCATCTCTCTGACAGAATTACTTATTATTATTGGTTGTTATTTTTGTTGTTATATCTATGTAGGATGCTCTATGACTGTATACCGAAGTCCATTTACTAGTTAATAAAATTGTTCAAATTATGGCAAGAAGGCTCATAGAAATCAAAGAAAATGTACTAGAGCTCATCTAGTGAAACTTTCTTATTTTACAGAAATGAAAGCTAGCATCTAAGATGGCTAAGTAAATTGGCCAGTGCTCTACAGTTAGTTTATTGCAGAGCTAGAGATACGTTGTAGGTGTCCAGGTCAAAGTTAACACCTACCAAATCGAGCACACTACTTCAATTACTTCATATGGGTTTCTTTCTTTTTAAAATGATTTTTGGGATAATGGTTTATGAGTGGAACGAAGTAACTTATAACAGCCCAACATTACAATTGTAAACCTCTAGAAAAGTTATATATAATGTTTTTAAAAATCTGTTAAAAGCGTCAGAGTGCTGCTGAAGCAACTAGGACAAGAAGGGGAAAAGTTTACAGAAAAGGGAAACTATAAAAAGGTGAAGTTATTTTCCATAGCCATTTCCCTTTGGGGGCATTTGTTGATTATAGGCATAGGGGGAAAAGCTGTGATTGTAATTTTTGTCTGGATAGAGGGCCACTGATGAGGCCTAGAGAAACAGGCTGTCTTATAAGACCAGAGAGACGAGGTCAAAAACTTGAGCGTTTAAGATCAGAGAACAAAGGAAAAGGGAATTGGACCTGATACACACCTGGTATCCTCCTCAAAACCAGGAGGAGATTGTGCTGAATTCCAAAGCTACAAAGCACAGGAGCATATGAATCTAAGCAGAGCCTTTAAAAACCAGAGCGGGCTGGGGAAGGGCAGCAAATGGTGTGGATGGTAAGGCACTGAATGCCCACATAGCCGACTGCAGTTCTGTTCCCAGACCCAGTGGCTTGAAATTCACGTCAGGTGCATGTGCGTGTGTGCCTAAATCCTGAGAGTAGAATGATGGAGGAAAAGGGTTTGTGACATGGCCATCTCCCCTGGGGGGGTGAGGGTGACTTCTGTCTCTCCTCTCTCTGGCAAACACATGTGCCCTGTGACAAAAATCTTAAAAAAAAAGAAAAAATGAATTTTTTTTTTTTGTCTTACTGAGGAAAGAGTATTGAGTATAGGACCTGCTCACAAAAAGGGGTTCTGGAGAACCAGCAGTTAGCGTAATGGCTATGTCGCTGGACTCCCACGTAGTTGACTGCGGTTTGCGTCTCTCTCTGGTGAGCGCACGCGCCCTATAGCGAAAATCTCTCCAAAAAAAAAGGGGGGGGGTTCTGGTCAACATACCAGCTACTAAAATGAAAATCATGGCTGTTTATACCCTAAGAACAAGGGTGAAAAAGATTTAGACTGAGCTTTACTAAACCTCTAATCATTTTTAACTCATCCCAGGGTTTGATTGAATTAAGATGTTAAGCCTCTTCTGTTGCATAGTTGAGGAAAGGATGACCATTTCTGAAAAAAGAAAAATAATATCAGTTGGCATCCCTGTGATTATTTTAATATAATCTACCAGTTAGTAAAAAAGTAATCAATCATGTCAAGAGAGAAAATCATACAATAAAATAAATGTATTCAATTATTTTTTTAAAGTGGCAAAATAACTTGATTTATATACTTGATTAAGCAAAAATTCACAATAAGCTATTTATGATATGTTCAAGAAATAGAGAAAAAAGACATATAAAAAGATAGAAAATGGTTATTTTTATATAAAAATAAGAACCATAAAATATAATTCAATAAAAATTCGAGTCAGACATATATTCATAGATATGTATATATCAGCAGAGCTTGCTATTGAAAGTAGTTAGATTATTTAAGAAATTTTGTGAATCAATAAAATGTGGGAGAAAAAGGGAATGGAAAACAACTGTGGACACCTGAGATAGTGTGGGAGGAGCGTGGGAGTAGCAGAGGGTGAGAAATAGGGGGAAAATATATATATGACAAAACAATACATACACACACACACGTGTGTGTATACATATATATATATATATGAAACTAGAAATGGAAAATTATTGACGATAACATGTATGATTAATGTACATGTATGCTATGCAGCATCTTCTGGATGGGAGATTATGTTTTGTATGCTGTAACAATGCTCAGTGAATAAATGTAAATTAATTAATTAAAATAAAATAGAATAAAATATAAAAAAGAAAATACAATATGTGAAAAATACAATTGAAATTAAGTATCCAAAAGGTAGACCTAATAACAGATTAATCACAGCAGAAGTTGGCATTAGTGACTTGGTAGGTAGATGAATAGAAAATATACAAACTAGGAACCTGCAGTTGGCATAATGGCTATGTCGTTGGACTTCCATGTAGTCGACCACGGTTCAAGTCCCAGATCCAGTGGCTTAAACTCGCACTAGGTGCATGTACGTGTGTGCCCAAGATCCTGAGAGGAGAATGGAGAAGGTACTATGGCGTGGCCATCCCCCCTGGGGAGTGATTTCTCCCTTTCTGTCTCTCTCTCTCCCTGTCTCTGGTGAGTACATGCACCTTATAGCAAAAACCTCTCCAAAAGAAAGAGAAAGAAAGAGGGAAAGAAAGAAAGAAAGAAAGAAAGAAAGAAAGAAAGAAAGAAAGTTTCTAAACTAAAGCATAATGATGCACAAACATGAGAAAAATTAAAGATTTAGAGGTATGTAGGACACAGTGAAAAATATGTAATACATTACAAACTGGAGCTCCAGAAGGATAAGGAGAATGAGGCATAAACAGTATCTGAAGAAACAATAGCTGAGATTTTTAAAATTTTAAGTTATTTTTTAACAATTATTTGAAATAGCCGTTAACATCAGTCCATATGTATGTGATAAAAAGCACATAGCAGAAGATTGACTAACCATCCAGGAATGCTAAACAATTCATATTATTCTTCTTTTTAGAACAGTACTTCTTCCTCCTGAAATCCTTACTTGTGAAAACTTCTTCATCAGATTATCTTTGCCTAAGTGACAATATGTGGTAATGCAGCTCACCACCACCTATCTCTAGACCCACATGTGTAAAGGATATACCTAGTGGTGGAATTTTAAAGTTCTAAGCAATTTCCCTTCCCTTTCATGATACTCAAAATTTTCCCTATTAAAGTCACTTCTGTGAGTTAAAGCATTGTTTCTGAAGGCACATGTTAAGAAGGCAACAAGAATAAGAAATTAATCTCTTGACATCCAAAAGGTCTTAACCAGTTTGGCAATTATATTCTTTTGTGTTTTGAGTGAGTTTATTTATTTATTTAATGACAGAGAGACACACACAGAGAGAGGGAGGAAGACAAGCATTCTTAGCAGGGTCTCACGCTGCTGTCTCCCCCCAACCCCTTTAGCCAGTTGGGATCACAGGCACATGTGCCTGGACCCAGTGTGCACAGGTCAGCCCCGTCCTTCCATATGGCTTCCAGCTTTGTAGAGAGCTGTGCTACCACTGCACCAGAGCAGCTGAACCATGATTGTATTCCTTTATGCTTTTATAGCACAATGTGTTCATCCTCTACCCTTCTCCACTCTGTTGTGTGTATGCAGTGTTCAGAGATTGCAGCAACTGGCTTCTATAACCAAAGTCCTCCACGGAATGGCACCAACTATAGGCAGCCATGTTTCCCACAAACTCCAAACGTACTCTGCAATATGCCAGACCCATGTCTTTATATGTTCCATCTTTGAGTTACAGTGCTCCTGTTAGCCATCCGCACCTGCCAAAACTCATTAATTTGTCTCAATTACCACTTTTTCATGAAGTTTTTCCTTATCTTATTGCCTAAATGTAATTTTTCCTTTCTGCATTCTCCTCAAGAAGAAATATGGTGGATGGAAAAGCATGATCTCTGGAGTTACATAGAACTTGGTTGGAACCAGCTGTGTGACTGATAGGTGCTGGTATAGCCAAAGCACAGGGTGTCCAGGTGTGCCCAGCACACCCTTGGGTGGAGACAAGGATCAGGGAAGGTTTCCTGGAGGAAGTAACATTTAAGTTAATGAATTTAGTCAAGTGAAGCCTGCCAAGCAAAGGAGGGAGAGGATATACTGGATCGTTGGAAAAGTCATGGCATAGTTTTCTATGCAAAAATGCATCTTGACTTTTCTGACAACTCAGTACATCCATATGTTAATTTCTATAGTACATGTTTAAGGTGGTTTGCTGTGTACAAAGCAAGCAATCCCAGTAACCAAGTGAAGGATGTAGACATGTATAAGAAATCAGCTCAACTTTAAGAAGATTTGATCCAATAAAGAAGAAAAACATTGTGAGCCATGTGATAACTACTACACAAATATTTATTTTAGAACAGTATCCCAAGAACTCAAAAACCAGGGAACCAGCAGTTAGTATAATGGCTATGTCTTTGGACTCCCACGTAGTCGACCGTGGTTTGTGTCCCGGACCTGGTGGCTTAAAACTCACGCCGGGCGCGTGTGCGTGCGTGCCCAAGATCCCGAGAGGAGAATGGAGGAGAAGGGATTGCGGTGTGACCATCCCCCCTGGGGGGTGATTTCTCGCTTTCTGTCTCTATGTCTCTCTCTGTCTGTCTGGCGAGTGCACACGTCCTATAGCAAAAATCTCCCCCCCCAAAAAAAGAACTCAAAAACCAGAAGACTTATGTCTGTGTGAGATTCCACTGTCTTTTATTTATTTATTTTTTTAAAGAAAAACATGAAAAATGTAGAAGCATTTGAACAACATAAGAGAATAACTGGCCAGGAGGAGAAAGCTTTTGGGGAATTTCTCCACTGCCCTTTCCATGCATTGGCACCTCTAGAAATCTCTCTTAGCTCCAATCACGCTATTTATACCCTGAGCTTCTTCAGCCTTAGGGGTGTTGCTTGTTTCTGAGTCCTTTTTCTGTCCTTATTTGTTCTAGCTCACATCTTTGGAAGGATTGCTTTCATAGAAGTCTCCTCATTTGAAATGATCTGAGGGAAATTCTGGACTGTACTGAAAATCAGACTTACATAATGGAAGTGATAGATAACCTAAGTATTTGCAGAAAAGAGACAAAATTATTATATAGTAGGTGCTTATTTAAACATTACAATACTATTTCTTGAGAACATAGATCTTAAATGTCATCTTGGCCAATGCTTATTTTGAAGTATAAAGTTTATACTTGGGACTGGGGAAGCAGATGTGGCCAAGAGTATAGAGAGGCAGGTGGGAAGAGAAGTGAGTAGGTATCCAACATAGAATTTTCCCTACTTCGTATTTTCTTCAGTGCCAGTGTTGAGTCTGATCTTGAACTGCTGATTTTAGATGATACTGAGAGAGAGAAAAGTAGGGAAAATATGGGCTTCTGATTGTCAAGCTTGCTCGTCTGTGGCCAAAACAATGGGTTAGCAACTACCTGATACTCTGGGGACACTGAGCTTCATAATCACAAAGCCGAAGATCCTGTCTGAGAGGAATAGACACACCCCCAAATTCCCTTACACTTTTCTCTTGTAGTTTCTGAGACCCATATTTTTGTGCTGACCATTAATCACTTAGCATTAGCTAAGAATTCTGTAGTCCCATGCATTTTCTAAAGCAACCTATTTTAGCTGGTTTTAAAACCTTGTCATGTCTTTCCTGGTCACAGCAGCTTGAAAAACTGGTGACAACTTTTTGTCTCTGTTTACATTTATCTATGTCCTCCACTCTGTGGCAACTTCCTGTCATTCAGGATACCTATTAAGTAATTTAGGCTATGATTAGCAAAGGTTCAGGATCCAGGCTCCTGTCCTGCCACTGAGAGAGGTCACTTCAGACCAGAGTCCATCTGAGAAATCTAGAAATCCCTGGTGGAAGACATGCAGACCCACAAGAAGCAGTGGATTAAAACTTAGCCCCTGGGGGCTGGCAGGTGGTGTGATGGTTAAAGGTGCTGGATTCCCACATGGTAGACCACGGTTTGAGTTCCAGACCTGGCGGCTTGCTTTCTCGCCTTCCCTTTATTATTCTCTCTCTGTCTGTCTCTGGTCAAATTAAAAATAATAATAATAGCAAATGGAATTAATTAAATAAATATATATTTAATTTAAAAAAAATCCCTTAGCCTCTGGAAACTACAGGGAGGGATAAATTCATGTCCAAATTCTCTCCAATAGATACCTGAAGTTCTGAGAGCATCTCCTGATTCCAGGAACCTCTGGTAGCCTTTGGAATCAGAAAATAGTGCTAGGAGCAAAAGTTGTCCTTAAATGACTGAATGAAAAGCACTCATGTGTCCTCCCTTATCCCTGTTCTGCTTCAAGCCAGCAATGGACAACCCGTCCTTGCTTCAGACCCTCTAATGGTTTAATGTGTATTTCTTTTTCCATGGATTTGATAAAATCTAAAAACCTTACATAATGTATGCCAAGCACATTTGGATTCATTTGCATATAAATCATCACAGATGACGCTTTATAAAGATTTCTAAGATGCCTCTTAATAAGCATTTTCAAGCCTCTTTTATTTTTCTGTAAACATTCTCTTTAATCTCAAGCTCAGAAGGTTTGAATTTGGTTTGAGATGGCAAGCCCAGGAATTTTGAGCAGATTCTGACAGGCCCAAGCTCTCCCAGTCCTACTTTTCATCCGTCAGCAATTGACTCAGAATCCCTCGGCCAGAAGGATGAAGAGTCCCAGCTGTCAACTCACGTCTCCCACTGGTACTTTATACTCATTGGCTTTAAAAACAAGAGTGTTTTCATGTTTTAAATGCTCATTTACAAACCGTTTCTCATCTCTTGAGTCTCTGCAATGTTCCCTCTGAGGCCCAATGCTCCCAAGGGAATTTTCTCTGCTTTAGGAATAAATAGGAAGGAGGGGAGTGGGAAGAACAACTCTTTTCTGATAAGCTGTCCCAGCTGACAAGGCCTTCCCTTCAGACCCATCCACTTAGATCAATGAACATTTCACAGGCTAAACCAGTACTTTCACAAAAAGACAAGACGTTATATAGCCACACATATAAAAAGGTACACCATATTAAAAATGCTTTCCACAGATTTCAAGTAGAAAACAAAAAGCCTATCCTACCTAATCTAATGCAACCCCACAGAAATACCTTTCTCCTTCTTAATTGCTTTTTAAACCAGTCATCCCTTTTATTATTGTTTCCTTATGACTTTTCTAAAACACATTCCACCAACCCTGTCTTAAAAGGTGTCCTCATTAGTCCTGTATACTTTTTCTATATGTATATATTCTATATACAGAAACACAGATCAATAAGTATATAATTAGGAACTTTTCTCTTTAGCAACATATATATTTTAGTGCCCTGTGTGAGTATTTATCTGAATTCAAACACACATGAGATTCAAATTAGTTTTTGTAGGGTACTGTTATATTGACCTTCTGTGATACATCTTCCAGAGCCTTCTGCATGTGGTCCACAAATATATACTGAATGAATGAACGCAGCACTAAAATATACTGTTGTCTAATTGTTAAAGTATATTTAAAATACTAACAAAAATACATTCTTTTCAGGTCTCTGAGCAGGCTCAAACACAAATAATAATAATAGTAAAATAATAATGATGATAATGTAACTAACACTTTATGGTCAAAAGTTCTTACATATACAGCCTATTTTCACATATAATCTCACTTTTCTTCTTGAGATATTGGTTCAATTTATTTGCAGGTATCTTTTTTTATTTGTCCAGTCATCTTTTGTTACCATTTCACTGATATAAATGTGTGACTATTTCCTTCCACAGTCTTCCTTTCAAAATACTGAAGAGAGTTGATTGAGTTCATTAATTTACTACACATTCTAATATATGATAAACTACATTTTGAATCCCTCCTGTCTTCTCACCTTAGTATATGATTAAAGTACAAGTCAAAGTGTTGTAATAAAGATACTCAGATAAATAGAGTGAGACAACATGTTAGAAGTCTGTTTCTCTCTCAGATATGAGTTCAAAAAATGAGCAGATCATAGCTGGAGGCTCCAGTTCCTTCCCGGGATCTATAGCCCCCAGGCTGCTGGGTCTGCTGTGCCACTTTCCATATATGGCTCTAACTCTGGGCCCAAGGCTGCTGCCCCAACCTCTTGCCCTTGACTGACAATAATTTTTAAGGTAAAAACCTTCAAAAGCCGACTTTTGTGAAACCCACAAGAACTTAGTCACTCAGTCAACTGTCAAAGAAGGGTTACTGGGAGATGTAGTGTCTAGCTGGATTGCTGCGTGCCCTGCTGAGATTCATGAATGACTTGGTGGGAGGTTCTATTTCTAAAAATGAAGAAGGAGCAAATGAACAATGAAAGAAAAAGAAAAGTGTCTGCTTCAGCTTGGCAGAACTATATCTGGGTTTTGGTTGTGGGGAATCGGGATTAGCAGAGAAGGGATCTGGAAAATAAATTGTCCTAAGAGGAAGCCAAGAGTAAAATCTTAGTTCCATAGCATTTCCTCCATCATTGCAGTGAAGAAACAGTACTAGGAGGACATGGAGTTGTCCCCATATTTTCTAAAAGTTTTCCGAAGCTGATTCATCTTTTCTACCTCAGCCCCGATGCACATATATCAAAGTCTTCAGGAGAGGGAAAGTGAAGCATTTTCAACAGGAAACAATTTTTTTTTAACCAAAGGTTGCAGACATGGTGAGAAAGGAGCAATGCAGTCATTTGAGTACAACTGTCCTTTGCCTGTGGACAAGGCAGTATCATGGAGGCAGTTTCAACAGTAATGCTGTCCTAAGTGGTGCTGGCCAGGGCAGGGTACATGACATCAGGATCAGCACTGGGTCAGAGAGGGCATTGGCAGGCATGCGGCACCAGTGCAGACTGGAAAGCCAACTTCATGGAAGAGAATCACGTGAGATAACTCAAAAAATGACACTAAGCACAGCTCCAATTGCCAGAACCATTGTGTGTTGGAAGGAAGATGGTTGCTTGGAGGAAATCCTCCCAAGAGAAAATCGAGTTCAGTTCTGAATGAGAGTATAAAGTTAGTGTGATGTCATTGGCAAAGTTCATTCTTTTTACTCTAAAAAATTATAGAACACTTCTCTTTGCATCTCCACCTCCTCCCACCACAAAGTGTTGATAAGTGGTATAGCTTCTACTTACATTATGCCTAAGCATTAGTTTTATAAATTCAATGCTTTATACTGATTAAAGATAGGTTATAGTAAAAAAGCCTTTACTCAAAGGACTATTTATATTATATAATAGGCAAAGCATATAATAATCTATAAGGCAAATCTTAAAATACATTCATTATCTGATTTTCTCTAAATTAAAAATATAGAACTCGGACAAACCAGTGGTGTGGTGGTTAGATAGCTGGATCTCATATGGCCATCTATGTGCTTGAGTCCTGGACGAAAGAGCTTGAAATAAACACTGGGGGGGGGGCGTATATGTACATTTCCAGAGTCCCAAAGGA
Organism: Tupaia belangeri chinensis; assembly: GCF_000334495.1. Classification (NCBI taxonomy): domain Eukaryota; kingdom Metazoa; phylum Chordata; class Mammalia; order Scandentia; family Tupaiidae; genus Tupaia; species Tupaia belangeri. The sequence continues at coordinate 2,282,981 of NW_006159520.1, forward strand.
GAATGGAGGATAAGCCATTGCGAGTGACCATCTCTCTGTGGGGTACTTTCTCACTTTCCCTCTCTGTCTCTGTCTTTGTTTCTCCATAAAGCACACATGCCCTATAGCAAAATTACAAAAAAAAAAGAATAAAGAAAAGAAAGTACATGAAACTCAAAATTGTCCTCTTCTAAGATTATTACGAAAGCTAAACAGTATGAAAGCTACTTCCTCTCTTCATATAAAAGACTCGTTTTTTGCCTCTCAGTACACAGTAACCCTATCTTCAAAGTGACAAAAGATGCATCTTTATGTAAATGTTTTGAACTGCATGTAGTACAGACTTCCACATAAGAGTCAAGTTAAAATTCATTCCACGTGTCCTGAAAATATAGTATTCTACCAGATGAGTTTGGGTGGATACAG
>NW_006159520.1:2283416-2306782 GCF_000334495.1 Tupaia belangeri chinensis
CTACATAACGGTTCAGCACATTTGATTTTCCATTGACTTGATGTTTACGTTGGGTGTTCAATTGTTTTAAAGCATGACTAAAGCGTGTAAAAATGCTATAGGAATTCATGGGTCCAGAAGAATTCCCTGCTCAGCTGAATCCCCTGTGCCACATCTGTATGTATTTTCTAGACCTATTATCTTTTCCCCCAAACCTTTTGAGCGTTTTAGGATTGCAGCGCTTGAAGAAAGTGGTCATCATAAATGGCAATTTTCTATTTAAAAACCTTTCAGCAAACAGGCTTCATTCTCTCCCATCGAGGTGCAGGATTCATCAAAAATTTCAAGAGAAATAAAGTGAAGAAGAAAGGGTGATTTTCTAAAGGGCAATGAGATATCTCAAGGATATATTAGTTGACTTTTATATTTTTATCCCTCTCCCTTAAAGCCAAGGAAGATTTTTAAATCTTGACAGTATCCTGGTGGGGGAGGTAGAAAGGAATAAGGTTGGCAAAGTGGGATAGAATCTTAGAAGTAATTGGCTTTACTTATGATTTAACTCAGAGGAAAAATGCTGCAGGAGGCTCAAGTTTTTATTGCCATTTTTTATTATTTTTATTTGGTATTGGCTTTACCCTTAAAATGTCTAGCCTCCTTCACTTGACATGATCTTCTCTAGCAAGCAATTGAACACCGCTGATCACGTGGTCAGCCTTGGATAAGACTCAGTATTAACTGAGATTTTTATTTCCTTCTCCCTTCTACCACCCCCTAAGACTATGATGTTCTCACATTATAATTTCAAGATTTCTTCCTTTTTCCCTTTTTTATGCTGGCAAAACCTGCTTTTCACTTGTATTAAAACTGTCAAAATTGCCCAAAGGGAAAAAGTATATGTTTTCCCCTTGGTACTGAAAAGAGCGAAGAAGCATATTTTGGCAGTTTCAGTGTAGGTGTGAAATTTTTCACACAGCTCTACTAGGGAGGTACACAAGTCTGGCCCTGTTGAAGCATCTGATATTTCATGGATGGCAATTTCTTTAAAAGGTATGGCCTACGGCTAAATTAAAAGATGGGGATTTAGGCTAGAAATGATAGCATCCCGTTGAAACAATTGTCAATTATGTGAAAGATTCTGTTGCATATTTAGAAAACAAATGGCACCCCTTTAAATTTTCCCTATGGCAAGTTTTATTGTAAAGTAAAGATTTGGAGTTATACATTAAAAATACATTTTAGTTTACAGAACCACAACATAACAATGCAAAAATATATTAGACTACGGAGTATTGATTTCGCATGAAAGCATATCAGTTAGTAAAATGCAGAAACCAATAAAGCATCACCATGGCTGAGTAGCAGATCTCTAGATGCAATTTAATTTTACATTTAAACCAGTTACTAGCTTTGCTGCATTTAAAAAGGCATGGCATATATTCTTCCAAGTTTTTTTTTTAATTCAATCAAATCAATGACATTGATTTCATATTCCATATTAAACAAGTCTTCCACTACATTTGACACATTTTGATGACTATCATGCACGTCACAAAAGTGGGCTAACTTCTCCAGATTGTTTTCCCTAAAGATTTGTCTGCCCAAACAGAAATATTATTATTGATTCTATTTTACACACAATTTATAGGCTGGTTCATTGCCAATTTTACCCCCCACAATTTGTGTAATAATGACAATGAAAATTTATTGAAATAAAATGTGGACTGCTCCTCCTTTGTCATAGGTTTAGGTCAGGTCAATAATTAATCAGATTTGCAGAAAAGAACATTGTAATTTTTAAATGAAGAAAGATTTATATAGCTAATCCTTTACACTTAAATATCAAGGATCCCTCAGTACGATAAAGTTTCATTTTAATGGATTTAGAATCCCTAAAAGTTCATGATGCACACAAGAACCCTTATATCTGTTTCCAGGAGAAAGTATCTTGATATGCTCTGTATTCCTATTTCCTTTTGGTTCCTGCTTATTCAGTTATATTGAACCTTTTCCATTTGATATGTGTCCATATCATTTATTTTTATTGTAGAATACATTTAAAAGCTATGGAGAACCTTCTCTAATGAAGGAATGCTCCCTAATTTATCACTCAGTCTTTATTTAAACATGGTTTCTCTTTTAAGGAAAGACAATTGTATTTTGTAATCACTCAAATTTAAAAGTGGAAATCCTTTCCTTATAAGTTTAACTTAAAATAATTCTGTCTCTGGAGTCACTAAGGATAAATCCACCCCTTATCATTATAATTCAGATATTTATTGATGTTCATTCCTACTTTCCTTTACCCTTCATTTCTCCAGGTTTAAAGCCCTCTGATCCTTTAAGTATATTGGCTTCAAGTCTATAAACATTCATTAACTCATGTTTTTGATATTCATCCATTTTTCTGCATTTTTACCTTAATAGTATTTTCCCTGTTGTTATGTGCTGTTTTCGTAAGGAGTTTTGAACATTTATTCTGATCAAGAAGCCAGAAAAAATGTGGCCTTGAATTCTGACATTTGCATGAATCACAATTTAAGCTTCCAGAACACTGTGTATGTAGATCCTCTCTTCATTGTGCATCTCAGCGTTCACCCCATACAACCATCAAACCAATAGTCTAAGAACCAGGCAGGGAATTTCTCAAATGCTCCAAATAGCTGCACATCACTACAGATTATGACTGCTTGGATTTAGGGAACATTTTTTTTGGCTGGGGAAACATTCCAACGGGATAGATTAATCTATGTAAACCACATAGCTCAGCTGAAACTGCTGTTCGGCATTCTAAATTGCCAGCTCCATCTCCTTTCTGCACAAAAATGCACATTTCTTCCTATAATAAAGATATTTTATAATAGCAATAAGGCAACTCCAGGGTGTGTGGTTATCACGAGATAATCATACCCTAGAGGGATTACAGACACTTGGCTGTGCCTCATAACACCCCATGTGTGTGTTTATCTCATGATAACCACACTCGCTTTTGTATCTTATTGCCTAATTATCCTCTTCTAATGCAAAATACTAATTTTTTGTCTGAAACAATATGTGCAAGGATGCATTGCTAACAATCACAGGAGAACATTGACAAACAATGCTGCTATTACTCTAGATTTACTTCCCATAAGAAAATAGATACGCAAGAAGAAACTTCTCAGAGTGCTATGTGAAAATTTCAGTCCGTCTTTGAGTAAGTTGCTTCTTAAAAAGACCACATGAAGACTTCTGTTATACTCACGAATACTGTAAGATAAAAGACCCATATATCTTTTCCCTCTTTTATTAAGATTTTTCAATTATTATTGAAAACTAAAGAATGAGTAGGAATTTTAAACCTGAGAAAATAAAGACACTAGTTTCATTTACTTCCAAAAAGTTAATGGCAGAGATTGCTTTTGATTTATTGAGTTATCTAATTTAAAAAGAGTATCTGTATGCCACATAGTCACTGCTCTACATATATTTCAACTGTCAACATTTATTTCAACTGTCAACCATTCAAGTTGAAAAATATATATATTAAATTTTGTACCTTACAGTAGCATGATTCATATAAGTCCATCAATCTTAAATCATTTCACTAATTTTTATGAAGAGAAATGATTGCCTATATAATGATCTCAATTTTGCATAGTAATATTTATTATTTTTATATTACATTATTATATAAAAATTAAAGCCAATAGTGGTTACATGTACAGATTTCCTCAGAATCAGATCTCAGAAATAAACATTTTTGAGTTTTATTTTCTAAAATTTTATAAGTAGATCTTTGAGTATATTTAAGACTGCAAAAATTATTAGGAACTATGTTGTATTTCATTAGTTCAATTAAGTGTAAATTATTCCAAGCTGTGTGTGTGTATACAATATATACACACATACATATATATACAATATATACACACATATATATACAATTTCAAAATATATATACTCAAAAAAAGATATATATCCATGTATATATATAAATATATATATTTAATATATAATACATAATATACACACATATATACACGTATCTACTAGAAGCCATTTCGATGGCTTGAAAAATTATTCTTTTGTAAGTTCTAAATTATAAAGCTTAAATTTATCCAGCAACTTGAACCCAAATAGCACCTGTATTTTTCATAAATACTACTTCGGTGCTCATTTCCACATACCATGACCATTACTTTTGAGGCCACTCCGTATATTTTCTTAACCTTACAAACTCAGTTTCCTCTTCCTGGATCTGACTTCATAAATATCACTGGGTCAAATTTGCTTCCATTCAGTAAACCTGTTCTTTCTGAACTGTCTGGTTATGGGCTGCAAGACGAGCTGTTGCTCTGTCCCTGGAGTCCTGTTCCAAGGGTACATTCTTGAACTCTGATCTTAGGGATGGATTATCCATCTGCATTTACTAACAGAGACTGCCCTAAATCTCAATCCATAAATGACAGGTAGATACAGCAACACTTATTAGAAACTTGAGGGCAGCATTAGACTGTTGTTAAGGACTAAATGGTGAAAAAAGGATATGTTAGAAGTTACTACTCCATTAAGTGAGGAAAAATGTGACGTTTATTTAATTCTCAATTATTCCTGGGCAGGTAATTCATGAAAAAAAAATTTTTTTCTTGTTTGTAGACACAGTTATATTTTCTTAGAACTGAAAAGCATCTCAGAGCTACTCATTCCAATCAACTCTTTATATAGCCAAGAAAATTTGACAACACCATCTATTCTATTTACTTGTCTTTCACTAAGAGCCAGAAAGAAACATCTTTTAAATCAATATACATAATTACCTACACCAGAGATGGCGTGAGCCTGAAATCAAGCAAGCTTAGCTAAAGCAAACCTTTTAGGACTAATGCTATCTATTATTCTATCCTTTCTTAGGATGCCATTGGGGAATAAGAAAGAGTAGTTGGAATAGGTGAAAATATTGGACAGCATTTCAAACATTTGAATATCCTACATTTTCATTTCACTTTTGGAATAAATCTCCAAGATGTACTTGCAGAAGACTGTTAGAGTTCTTTTTTTTTTATTAGACAGTAAGATATTAAAAGGGCCCCACTGCTAAAAAATTACTAGATCCTAGACATGCTAGTACAAATATGCTTCAATGCATTGCTGAAATTACCTGGAAGAAAGAGAAATTTTTCTGAAACCAGTAAATACATAAATAAATAATAATAAAAAAAAAACAGTGAGCTGAAAGCAGAGTAAGAATGGCAAAATATAAGTAAAGAGAAAAGAAAATGCTGCCCTTAAGGTAAATGCTAATACCAGTGTTGGGATAAGGAAATTATGCCTTAGACCTACACTTTTTTTTTTTTCTTATGGCTAATTTAGTACAAAATTAATAACAAAAAATAATTTAAAATTACTTTGGAAACTGAAATATTTCATTCAACTAGTATATAACATATACAGAAGAAAATAATACAATTTGGAGACAAAATAAGTTACAAATGAAAGATAACTAAGGTACTACATAAAAAAATTGTAGACTACAGCAGAAGTGATAATTAAATAATATTTACTGCATTAAATTATCATATTAAGAAAAAATACTGAAAAATAACAAACCAAGCATCAATTTAAATAATTAGAAAAAGAATAATAAACTTCCATTTTTAGATAAACTGAAAGCAATAGAAAAATAAAATAAAAATTAATAAAAAATAAAATAAATATGCAAAAGAGATCTACCAATAAGTAGTTCTTTGAAGAGAACTTCACATAGAAATGGTTTTACAGGGGCCAGCAGATGGTGTGGTGGTTAAAGGTGCTGGACTCCACATGGCTGACCTTTGTCCAAGTCCTGGGCCTGGTGGCTTGCTTTCTCACTTTCCATCTTCCTCTCTCTCACTCACTCTGTCTCTCTCTGATCAAATTAAAATAAATAAAGTTAAATAAAAAATTCTTTTAAAAAAATGGTTTTACAAAAAAGAAAAAGGTAGACTATGCGAAGTAATATTTTAAAGAAACATGAAAATACCTGTATATAGCTAGTTTCAAATACAGATAAGAAAATATTATGAATGTCTTAATGACAATAAGTTTGAAAACTTATAAAAATAAACACTTTTTGAAAAGTAGCATTTATTATAAATTACTTGGAAATATACTGAAAAGTATATGTTTATTAAAAGTATTTGAAAACCAAGGTTGTATAATATCGCCTAGAAATTCTATGAACTTTTCAAGGAACATGCATTTCAGATTTATGTGGACTCTGTCAGAGGACCTAAAAATCATGGGCAATGTTAAGTCATACTAAAAGAAAAGTCCAGTATGACTCTGAAATCAAAACCAGATAATGGATATACAATGTAGGGAAAGGTTAAGTACATTTTTTTCATGAATTTAAAGACAAAATTTCTCAAAAACATGTACCAATAGAAGAAAAAAAAAGAAACAAGTATTAACTTACATTTCTTACAGGAATTTAAGGGTAACAATGACAGAAAATATATAACTGTAATTCATCATATGGACAGATAGAAGGAGGAAATTCAAAAATTATTTTCTCACTAGATTAAAAAAAGGCATTTGATAAACTTCCATATTCATTCATATATTTCTATAAAAGATACAAACACAGGTTCAACCCCATAGCTTAGTGGTTAAGGAAGCCAGATCTCACATGGTCAACCATGGTTCAAAGCCCAGCTCTGACAACTTGAAAAACACACTAGGTACATGTGCATGTCCATGTGCATGTATGTGCTCTCCGAGTCCTGACAGGATGAAGAAATGGAGGAGAAAGGACTGCAGCATGATTGTGGCCCACTGGGGAGTGCTTTCTCCCTCTGCTTCTCTCTTTCTCTATTATCCTCTGGCAGTTAAATAAGTAAATAAATGAAGAAACAAACACAAAGTTTAAAAGCAAATTAGGACATGCAGGTAATATTCTATAACTAATAAAGAATTTCCAAAGACATGTAGTTAGACTCATAACTCCTAATATCAGAAAGGATGTCCATTAACACTGGTTGTCACCAACATTTCTTAGACTTCCTAGTCTATATATTAAAAGGAGAAAATAAGTGAGAAGTTTTCAAAAAAATATTATTCTTTGACAAAACATTTCTCAAGTAGGCATTTACAAACAATAGAGAACAATTTTTGGAAAATCAAGTAGATCACTAAGGTTACTAAATATATAAGATCAGTATATAAAAAAACCATTACATTTGTACAGAACAGTAAAAAATAACTAGAAACAATAAAGTTATAAAAAATAAAGTTATAATAAATAAAGTTACAATAACAACAAAGAAATGATTCCTAAAAATCAATCAAGGGGTCAGAGGGAGTGTGGTAGTTAAGGCACTGGACTCTCACATGGCCAAACATGGTTCTAGTATAGGACCTGCTGGCTTGCTTTTTTCTCCCTTTCCCTTTCTCTCACTCTGTCTCTCCCTGGTTAAATTAAAAAATAATAACAACAAATAAAGTTAAATGAATAATTCATTTAAAAAAATTACAAAAATAAACCAATCTGATAAAAATGTGTGTTCAAGATTTATGAAAAAAAATGCAGAAATACAGTAAAGAAAATTTTAATAAAGTATAATATCATATTCACAGATTTCAGAAAATTCAAAATCACTGGAAAGTTTCAATGCAATTTTTATTCAAACCTCAATGTGGATTTTTAAACAAACTTGGCACATTCTGAAATGTATAGGAAACAGTTAAAGGTATAGGAAAGGCCTAAGAAAAGTCAAACTATTCCTGAAGAAGAACATAGGGAGCTTGCTGTACCAGATGTCAACATTCACCATAAAGCTACAGTTTAAGGGACCAGCAGTTAGCGTAATGGCTATGTCGCTGGACTCCCACGTAGTCGACCACAGTTCGAGTCCCAGACCCAGTGGCTTAAACTCACGCCGGGCATGTGTGTGTGCGTGCCCAAGATCCCGAGAAGGAGAATGGAGGAGAAGGGATTGTGGCGTGGCCATCCCCCCTGAGGGGTGATTTCTCTCTTTCTGTCTCTCTGTCTCTCTCTGTCTGTCTAGCGAGTGCACGCGCCCTATAGCAAAAAAAAAAAAAAAAAAAAAAACCAAAACCAAAACCAAAAAACCTCTCCAAAAAAAAAAAAAAAAAGCTACAGTTTAAGATAATATGATATTGGAGCAAGGAAGGACCAATAGATAAATGGAACAGCAAAGAATAACCATCAAAATCATCTATGAAGTATTGATATATGTCAAAGATGGTGTTATAGATCTTAGAAAATATGATATAGGATGATGTTACAATGATTTTTTTTTAATAAAGATTTTTGCTATAGGGCATGTGTGCTCTCCAGGGAGAAACAGAGAGACAAAAAATGAGAAATCACCCTCAGGGAGGATAGCTACACTGAATTCTCTTCTCCTTCATTCTCCTCTTGAGTTTTGGGCATGCATGAACACACACCCAGCATGAGTTTCTAGCTGCCAGGTTCAGGGCTTGAATGGTTGACTATGTGGGAGTCCAGCAATGTAACCATTATGCCATCTACTTTTCTGATGCTGCAACAATGATTAATCTGTATAGAAAAAATCAGTTTTTAGCCTTATACTATAAAATACAAAAAATAATTAAATAAATTCAAGAGCAGTATTAAATGTGCATGTCAAACTTAAAGCAGATTTGGGGTTAGAGAATTATCTTAAGGAAATCAGAATCAGAAAGTTATTTTCAGCAAGACACACACACACAGAGAATAGAGAGTAAATGTTGATAAATATGATTTTGGAATGTTAAATATATGTTTATTAAAATATCATAAAAAGGTAAAAGATAAACCACAATGAATTGGGAGAATTAAGATTAATCCAGAAGGATTAGTATCAGAATATAAAAACAACTGTTACAAATTAATAAAAGAAAAATGAAAATGATTAAGAAAAAAATTCCCCAAACTTTTAAATATGGTCTAATAATGAGAACAATATTAGAAAAATTCCAGTAGAAAGACCTTAGTCAAAATATCTTTATCAATTCTCAAAACTGTCAAGGTCATCAAAAACAAAGAAATCTGAGAAACTGCAACAACCAATAAGATGCTAAAGACATGTAACTACAATACTATATATAATGTGGTATCTTAAGATAGGATCTTGGAACAGAAAAGAGAAATTAGGTTAACACTAAAAAAAATCTAAATAAATTATGAATTTTATTGAATAATAATGTATCAAAATTGATTCAGTTGTAACAAATGTAGCATACTAAGATGTTAAAAATTTTTTAAAAAGCCTGGAATTTGTACTCTCTCCAGTTTTTCTGTATATCTGAAATTTTTTAAAGAAAAACGTGCGTGTGTATGTGTGTGTGTGTGTGTGTGTGTGTGTGTGCACATTTTAGAGTATAGGAAACACAAACAGATCAAAACAAATTAAAATATTTCAGCTTTTTGGTAATGGAGATATACCTTTTAAAATGACGATAAAGGCCAGCCAGTGGCATGGTGGTTAAGGCACTTAGATCCCACATGGCCAACTGTGTGGCTTGAGTCCCAGGCCCAGTAGCTGGAGAAACATGCCGGGTGCATGTTCGTGTCCCCCTAAAATCCCAAAAATAGAATGGAGAAGGGATTGTGGTATATCCATTTCCTGGGGACTGGATTTCTTACTTTCTCTCTCTCTCTCTGTCTCTCCTGTGAGTACACGTGTCCTATAGCAAATGAAAAAAAAAATCAGAGTAAAATCCTACACCTACTACACAAGGTAAACATTTTCTGATGACAGCACATAATATGGAGGTGATAGACAAATGAAAACTCCTATAGTGTGCTATTGAGACTGTAAATTAATATAATCACTGTAAAAAAACAGTTTGGCACTATCCCATAAATTTGAATATCCCACCCTCTATCACAAGCAAACTCTTGCATGTATATGCACCAAAAGACATGAACACATATGCATAGCAATATATTTTATAAATCCCAAAACTAGAACTATGTATACAAACAGAAGAAGTAGTAAATAAATTGAGGTACACTCACATAGAATATCGCAAAGCAAAAACCTGCAACTTGTACTACATGGGTGAATTCAGATACTGACTTGAAACAGGAAATCACAAGTTGGCTATGTACAATATGATAGTATTTTTAAAACTCAGAAAGAAATTAAAATAAGCTGTGGTTCTTTAAAGATGCACGCACGTGGCATAACATCAGAAAGAGGAAGGGTTGAGAACACAATGCTCTGTAAGGCTGATCCACATGAGAAGGTTCCAGGTTTGCATATCAGAGACTTCCTAAACATGTCGGGCATGCACATGCTTATGCTTCAGGACTGGCTGAAGCTGGGAGTGGATAGATAGGTGTGGGGACCCTGCTAAAGACACTTCCCGGTTTTTCTCTCTCTGTCTCCTTTGCTCATGGAAGAAAGACAAAAAGGCAAAGAGATGATAAATATGGAATTTCAAATTGTGATTTTCTGTGGGAGGAAGCAAAGGATAAAATGGGAAGAAGCACATGAGTAGGTGCAAACAAAAACAAAGAAATTAGGAAACAGTAACAACCAATAAGAGGCTAAAGACATGTAACTACAATACTATATATAATGTGGTGTCTTAAGATAGGATCTTTTTTTTTTTAAGATAGGATCTTGAAACAGAAAAGAGAAATTAGGTTAACACTAATTGGCGGCGAGCAACAGGGTATTTGTTTCACTATTGTCTTGCATAATATTAATGTATTCTCACATAAAACCAAATATATTGATAATCAAAGGATTTAAAACTGAAGACTTAATGCCTGAGTGATTGGGAGAAAATTGGTAAAATTCATCAAAATGGGAGGATCAGTCTTTCACGTTTCTTTCGGTTCCAGCCTGCCTCTGGCTCAGAGCTTACCGTGTGAGGTGCCTCCTACCCCTTTCTGAACTGCTGTCTGTCTCCCATTACCTTTGTCCTTGTGAGCGTGCAGGTTTTTTAATTCTCTCCGATAGATTGTGTGTGGAGTAAAAGTAAATTCATATGTCCAATTGACCATCATTTACTTGAAATTTTATACTCGAAAGTTAAGTCTAAATTATCACAGTCCCCTCTCAAAATATTAGGTTTTGGGGATCCCAATCGCTTGTTATTCTAGAAAAACATTTTCCTTATGTGTAAATTTTGGCTCTAGCACTTACTGTATTAGGCAGGATGATCTATTCCTTCCCCCTTAACCGACATTTTCTTATCTACAAAATGGGGCTTTTTATTGTGCATCTCACAAACGTATTTTAAGAATAAGATGAAGTAAGAAAAATTCCTAGGTCATGCAGCACACGTGCCCACCTTGCCGCTCCCTACCATGCAGAGAGCAGACAGGCTCCCACCCTTGGTTGTAAGCTGGTAGTGTATCATGACTTTCCTGTGCAGCTTTCAAATGTCCTTCCCTAAGAGACATTACAGGGAGGATTTCTGTCAGGTCCTGTTTTGGTTGGAACCTTGGATTGAGTGGTCAAGGAGGTATTTTTCTTCTTGAAATTCACCTTTCGCTTTTGGTCTTTCCTTCACTGAGCATGGCTGAGGAAAGCTTAAATCAAATGAAACTGATCACTGGCCTATTCTCCCAGACCTCTCTTGGGAACTAGACTATACCACTGCTTTTGGCACTGTGGCCTGGAGGCCCAACAGTTTGGTGATCTGATCTCATCTTGTCTCTCATATGCCTAATGTTACATTCCTAACCCCAGCTCATGCTTCGGTTTCTTTATAGGAAAAAGGAAGGGGAAAACTTGGCCAAGGAGGTTTGGTCCAGGCTTGAATAAATATGAAAACTTAAAGAGGAGGCCAGGCTCATAGTAAGAAAATAATGCTGGTATTAATCTACTTAGAATTGCCCAGTGCTCCCACCCCACTACCTACAATGTGGATTGGTTTAACACCCTTTGTTGGTGTTATTTGGCCATTCCCTTCAAATGCTAATGATCAGCTAGTTTAACACCCTTTATTGGTGTTATTCGGACAGTCCCTTTAAATGTGAATGAATAGCTTGCTTTGTTTCTATAGACAGGAGAGCCAAATAACTTCGGGGCCTAGAAGCAAATTATTTCTCTGGTATAGACCCACCCTGAATGATGAATTGGGCTCTATGGTGGCTGTTTCACTGAAGACTGGGATTTCCCTACCCATCGCAAACCAGGCCAAAAAGGAGCTAAACCATTTTCTCCTCATTATCACCTCATTAAGCTCCCCAAGCCAGTACAGGACTGGGGTTGAGGCCTGCTACAGGTAGCTTAATGAGTTTCTTATTTATAGGCCCCGGTGCTGTTATGCAAAAGCTTGTTATTCCCAGGCCTGAAGTATGGTGTTTTCTAAAGGGAGTTGAGAAATGCAATTATCAGGCATCTTAGTATGGGCCTCACACTGCTTCTTGGCCACTTGAACAACAATAAATAAATACATTTGTTAGATTTGTAGAATTCGATATTGTGCTGTGGCGTTTACTCCAATTTTCTTGTTTTCTTCGTCTAACAACACAGAACAGATGCTGCCCCAGATGTGGAAGATGCAGATGTTTGCCAGCTTCAGAATAACTCCAAATTCAAAACTGTACATGGCATTCTGCAGATTCCTCAGTTTGATTTTGAGGAGAAAAACTGACTCGCCCCCAACTCTATTTAGATATTTTTTCCTGCTTTATGTATAACTTAGAGGTCACATTTAATTGAAAAGTAAAAAGCAATTCCCCTTCATTTTCCAATAAATTTGTTAAAATTTGTGGTAATTCATTATGCAAATATATAAGACTGAACAATACTCTTTAGTGAATAAAATAATTTACTAAAAGTTCAGATACTAACTATTAGCACATAGCACAGACTATGTGTCTGTCTGACAGTGATCAAGGTTTGAGGAAGGTACTGAGGGGGCATAAAAAGTTAAACATAAAAGTCATTTTCATAGGTTAAAAAAAAGTTACCATCCCATGGAAATCTAGCATTCAGAACATAGGGGCATATATTGAGGGACATATGTTTTTTTAAGTGCATGCATATGAATAGGTACATATGTTCATATATTTAGTCATAGATGCATAGTATATATTACAGAAGTAAAGGATAGTCAATAAAAAATAAACCTTGCTCTATAGAGAACAGGCTAGATAGCAGGCACGATATCTGTTGTCAAGTAAAAATATAAATAATTGTGGCTTATGATGTCAGAACAAAAAACAAATAAACTGTACCAGATTGAAAGTGAAAATAATCTGACTTTATTCATAGTATTTAAACCATGTAATTAAGCAGATGCAAAAAGTTCATATATTCGAATGCCTGTGCTGGGTGATGGCAGTGTATGCAAACGAGTGTTAAAAACCCTGTCTTCATCTTGTTTATAATCTAGTAGGGATGGTAAGGCAGGTACATAAAGTCATATAATACAGTACAGAAAACTACTCATTAGAGAAGATTTTAAAAACCCTGCACTGCTGGGAGGAATTCTTCCAATTTAAGGACTAAGAGGGGCTGGTTCCTTAGTGAAGCAGTTTAGTGTTTGAATAGAAAGCCAGAATCCCACATGGCCACCAGCCGTGGTTTGAATCCTGAGCCTGGAAGCTTAAAAATACACACCAGACTTGTGTATGCATGGTTGAAATCCTGATAGGATGAAGACTGAAGGAAAAAGCACTTTGGTGTAACCATGTTCCATGAGGGAAACTTTCTCTCTTGCTGATCAGCACACATGCCCTTCGGTAATTAAAATAAATAAACAAATAAATAGAATAAAAGAAGGCTGAATGACTGTTAGAATTGGAGTTCAAACTTAAGAAGATGGGAAAGTATCAAAAGAGTGGGTGGTTGTATATCTGTATCTTTCTATCTATCTATATCCATATAAATGTATATTATCTATCTATCTATCTATATCCATATACATATACTCAGCTGTGATGATGTAATTGTCAGAAGCTTCAAAGATAGAAATTTTGCCTTGAGTTGTATTTTCAGGGCTATTCCTCTGATTTCACTTGAGTTTTATGTATTGGGGGTGGCTAAGTGGCCAGCAGACATGGAGAAGAAAGTAGTTAATCCTCCCCCTACTCTATATTTCTGGGAAAACTTAGCGAATGTGTAAGGTGGAGAATTACAGGTTACATTCAGACACAATGGAATAATATAAATAGTAGCAGATATATTTATTAGGGCAGTCTCCATGGCTCAGGAAGTAATGCACTGCTCAAGAGAAGCCAGATGCCACATGGCAACAACGGTTCAAATCACTGGTCAGGTTAGTCTGCACTGTGCATGAGAGCAAGTATCCAAGATCCAATGGGCTTGAGCATTGGAGGGAGAGGATCGCAGTGTAATCAGACCATCTCTCCCTTTCTCATGCATGTATACATGCTTTATCATGAATAAAGAAAAAAAATAGGTAAGAGAAAGAAGGAGTAGGTGAAGACAAGAGGGAACTCAATCAATAAAACCAGGTTGGAATTTCAGGCTTTCCTCTCTAGGCAGTAGGAAGCACTTTTCTTCTTGTTCTTGTTTGCTTTTCTCAAGTTCAAAGATAGGATGGGGAGAGTTTGGCATAGAATTGAAGTGAGATGTGTAGCTTGGCAAAAACAAAAGACCAGAAGTAGGGAGACCATTCAGGAGGCAATTGAATAGTTCAAGTTAAGGTGAACAAATGAATTTCCAAAAAAAAAAAAAAAATTAAAGGAAGAAAATGAATTCAAATAAGTAGTTTATAGTTAGAACACTCATTTAATGATTAGAGTTTGAATACTTTCATAGTGAGATGTTTGTATAATTGAAGGATAATTAAGATTTCAAGCCTGAATAAGTAGGAGAACAGCAATACCATTGCCAGAAATATACAAATCTGTGAAAGCTTTTACTTTTGAATTTGGTGGTGGGAGAGATGGTAAAGTCTTATTTTTGGAATTTTAGGTTTTGAAGATAACTTTTTCACAGCACGTCCAGTAGGCAAAAGTAAATTTGGAATTGTAGCATAGGAGGTAATTGCTGATATAGGATACATTAGAATATTAAGACAACATAGAAGGGAAATAGAGACCTGGAAAATCTGTTATGTACATGGATTGAAAAAAAGGGAAATGAGAAGTCTGGGAGAAAATACCTAGCAATCAGGGTTGAGAGTTGTGAGAGCAAAAGTAGGTTAGTTTCGTTTCACCAAGTTTGTGTGTGAAGATGTTCAAAATTAAAAGTGTCAAATGTTCTAGAAAAGTCAAGTTAAATAATTAGAAAAGATCACTAGTGAGGCCAACAAGTAGCATAGTGATTAAGGCACTGGATTCCCACATGGTCAACCATGATTCAATTCCCAGATCTGATGATTTGCTTCCTCTCTCTCTCTCTCTCTCTCTTTCTCTCCCTGGTAAGTGCATGTGCCCTATAGCAAATTTAAAATAATAATAATAAATAAATAAACTTAAATAAATTTTTTAAAAAGAAAAATATTATTAGAATGTTATGTCAATGTAAAAAATGAACAGCTCAATATTGATTTGTAAGAATTTCAAAACTAGTATCAGCAGAATTACTATAATGTTAACTGCTATGTACCTGCATACAATAATTTCTTTTTAACTGCCAAAGGGAGCTTGCCAGAGAGTGAAGGACAGAGGAGAGAGAAAGGGAGCAAGCATCCCTGACTGGGCATGAACATGCTGCAGTTCTGTCCATTCCGTCAGGATTAGGGTAAACGTGTACACAGGCCCAGTGTGCTTTTTAAACTGCTTGTCTAGGATTCAAACGGCAGTTGGCCATGTGGGATCTGGCTCTCTTAACCATTAGACTGCAGGGCCAGCCCAATAATCTTAATAATAATAATAATCTTTGAGGGCCAGCAGGTGGCGTGGTGGGTAAAGTGCTGGACTCCCACATGGCCAACAATGGTTCAAGCCCCAGACCTGGTAGCTTGAAAAATCATTCTGGATATGTTTGTGTGTGTGTGTGTGTGTGTGTGTGTGTGTACAAAACCCCAAGAGGAGGGGAACCAGCAGTTAGCGTAATGGCTATGTCACTGGACTCCCACGTAGTCAACCGCAGTTCGCGTCCCAGACCCGGTGGCTTAAAACTCACACCGGGCGCGTGTCCATGAGTTCCCAAGATCCCAAGAGGGGAATGGAGGAGAAGGGATTGTGGCGTGACCATCCCCCCTGGGGGGTGATTTCTCGCTTTCTGTCTCTCTGTCTCTGTCTGTCTGGCGAGTGCACACGCCCTATAGTGAATAAACCTCTCAAAAAAAAAAAAAACAAAAAAACCAAGAGGAGCATGGAAGAGAAAGGATTGTGGCATGGTCATCCCCACTAGAGGATGATTTATTACTCTCTCCCTCTCTCTCTCTCTGTTTTTCTCCAGCATGCTTGTACCACCCCAGTGGCAAAAACATTAAAAAAATGATGATGATGTTGATGATGATGATATTAGTCTTTGATATTGTCATACCATTTAGGTGACAAGAAAAATATATTAACTTTAATTCATTTTAAGTGAATTTTTTATTTTCCAAAATATTAACAAGACTTCAAATTCTTCTCAAAACTGACATCAACTTTGACATGTTTTTCAATTTTCACTTAATAAATTGACATTTTAATAATTGCATTCCTAAATTACATTTAAGTAAGTTTAATCATTAACCTATTTTTTAAGTGACTGTAAAGAGATTATAGACATAACTGACATGCTATATATTTTAATTTCTAAGACATTACAAATCTTATTATGTTAAATATCTCTATTCACATTGAACCACAAAGTGTTAAACTTATTTACCTCCAAGCAATGTCTGAGAGCTTGAATCTTCCTAAATATATGGTTTTCGCACGTAACAGCATCTTGAAAACATCTGGACTTCACAGAAACCACAGGGTAACCAATAATCCTTCAAGACCTAAAACAGCAACATTCCTATCAGGGTAAAATGATCTTCCAAGAAAAATGTTTGATTTTCTTGTAACTACAACTAAAATATAAAAATACATAGCCCCATTCCTAATGTATCTGTTTGATCTTTGTGTATTTTGGAGGGAGGTCAGACAAACAGTGTTTCTGAAGAGTTAAAAACCTGTTTTTACCCAAAGAGAGAATCTCAGGAGAATCTGATAGGCTGACAATCGTCAACCTTTTGGTAGCAAGTAGGTATAGTAAATATCAATGGAAATGGAGAAAGTGGAACAGGATTCTTTCTGCCTGTGACTTACAAATAGTTTTCTTTTATGTCTTCTTGGTGGCTCTCTGTGGGATCAGTTTGAATGTCCTGAAGCTAATAAAACACAATACAAGATAGGACCAACAGGGGAAAAAGCTTGTATAGCAATTAAAAAAAAAAACAAAAAACACACACACAATTTTTAAAAAGTGAAAAATCAATATAATTGTGAGAAATAGTATGTCAGAGCTCTGTTTTAGTAAATCCCACAAGTAGGCTAAAATCAGATTTAATGGGGCATCTCTTCTGTAAGCAGTTCCTGATTTTGCTTTGTCTTGGCCTGTATTGCGGTCACAAACTCACCCCGTAAGAAACATGTTCTATGTCTTCAGTTTGATACAAGTTTTAGTTTTTCCCCATTGTGGTGGGAGACATGTCATGGCAAAAAGTTAATTAAGCAAATTTGTAGAAAAAAAAAAGTTAGGGGTTCCCATTCAAACTATATCAGAACTTGGTAAAAAGATAAGGCAAAAATCTGAAGATGACCAAACATGAAAGGCAGGACAGTAGATTTCAAGGGGCCATGTCTCATTTGAGGCCCTGTTACTGTCTGAAGCACTGGAATATACTCTTACTCAACGCAGCAGGATTTGGGGCTTCAGGCAGGGGTCTCACTCTACTACCTACTATAGGGTCCTAGGTAATCTACTTTTCTGCATCACCCAGTTTCCTTAAATCCAAGATCATGATAAAACACCTGATGAGATAACCTCAGGGGATTGTTCTAAAACAAAAAGATAATGCTATAGAAGCACTCTGTGGACTCGGCCTTCTTTATAAATATGACCATTACCTTTGTACAAATCTACAATAACAGTGTCATAGCGCTGTTGGGACATAACTGGGTGTGGGGAAGAATGTCACTTGGGAGTACTTTGGGGCAGTTAGTATTGTAGGCACTTAGAATACAAAAATGGAAAATCACTGGGCCTTTTTCATCTTTGAGATGAAAAGTGTAGACTATGTAAGAGCCAATAATATTTAGAGTCATTCCTTGTAAGAGCATTATAACACAATGTGGAACTGGAGCTGCCCCAAGTGGTTTGCTTTGAACGAGGAAATATGAGTGGAAGTGAATGTGTGTTCCTTCTACATCGTATCAAAGTCAATTGCTTTGCTTTCTTACTTTTTCTTGCTTCTCTTACCTGTGAAAGGATATACAAGGTGACTTCAAAACATTCTTGGAAACAAGGAGCTAAAGTATGATTTATATTGATTGGAAACAATTTTTGAAATCTATGTGAAGTTTTTCATAATATGTCTTGCTGATGAACATTCTGAAGCCTTTTGGTATTCATTCCTCAAAAAATTCCATTGTACATGCAACTTGAACAAAGAATGCATTTTGTTGATTTAAGAAGATTTTAGATTTTTAAGAAATTTTAGAATTTGTATTCTCTGTGGAATAACAAAGCTTATCTCTACTGATATAACAATGAAATGAGTTTTTGCATAAAGGTAAAGTTGTTCAACTTAAAAGGCTGTACTTACTCTAAGTTTATATTCTGTCTGTATTTTTATGCTATGATAAAATATACTTTCTTTTATTAAATTATTATGCTGTTAGGGATGTATTCCAAAATGTTGGTGTTAAAGGAATACGAAAGTTACAAGATAACAATCAGAGTGTACCATGTGACTGCTGCCTTAAGGGAAAATAATTGTTGCTACTATGTGTTAGACCTGCCTTCAAAAGATTTGCCAATCAAGCCTTATTCCCTAGCATTTCATATTTTCTATGTGAGAATATAGGTCAAATTTTGGGTTTCACATTGGCAACCACATGATAATAGCTTTAATCATGACCTTGAAACACTGTAACACAGAGGTCTCTAACATTTTTGGCACCAGGGACCAGTTTCATGGAAGACAATTTTTCCATGGACTGGGAGGTGAGGGAGCTGGGTGGTTGAGGATGGTTTCAGAATGATTCAAGTGCATTACCTTTACTGTGCACTTCATTTCTACTATTAATACATTGCAATGTGTAGTGAAATAATGATACTTACCATAATGCAGAATATGCAGCCATCCTCCAACATTGGCACCACTGTCTCAGCTCCACCTCAGATCATCAGGCATTAGATTCTTTTTTTTAAAAAAAAATATTTTATTTAACTTTATTTATTTGTTTAAGTTTGACCAGAGAAGGACAGACTGAGAGAGAGAGAGAGGGAGAGAGAGAGAGGGAGAGAGAGAAAGTGAGTAAGCAAGCTACCAGGTCCGGGACACGAACCATGGTCAATCATGTGGGAGTTTAACGCCCTTAACCACCATGCCACCTGCTGGCCCCAGCATTAGATTCTTACAAGGAGCATGCAACCTAGATCCCTTGCATGTGCAGTTAACGATAGGGTTCATGCTTCTATTGGAATCTAATGTCACCGTTGATCTGACAGGAGACCAAGCTAGATGGTAATGTGAGTGATAGTCAGGGAGTAGCTGTAATTACAGATGAAACTTTCACTCACTGCTCACCTCCTGTTGTTCAGCCTGCTTCCTAACAGACCATGGACCAGTCTATGGCCAGGGGTTAGGGACCCCTGCTAGAGCATATCTCTCAGTCTCACACTGATGTGATTTCATACAATGGAGCAAAGATGAAGTGTACTAGACAGCTGTCCTTACTGTAGTAAAGCATTTTACAGCCACAGTGCAATTTACTTTTTTCAAACATCTGGCCAAGTATATTAAGTAGTGTGAAGACTGGTCTGTAATTGCTGTGTGATCAAAAGGCTTCTGATCAAACACTGAATAGTCCAGGACTCAAGTTTATTTGGAAGAAGTTTTAGACTAGAAGGTTCGATTTTCAGAAAAGTAAGGTACATTTCTAGAACCGACATCCAAGACTGTTATGGAACGAGCATTTTCATTTACTGAATGTATTGGATTGAAGCTGAGGAATGGAGAAAGTGAGTGAGGAGGTTAAACATTGTCAAACTGGGCACAACCTGGCATTTGCCATTTGGAAATTATGGAGGCTTCCTTGAACCACTGATGCACCTGTGCACTGCTAATTCCGTCTCTTTTATTTTCTTTTGGATCCCTTTCCACTAAAGCTAACAGAAAGGAAAACAAAATAAAACACTCTCTAACATACTAAACAGCTATCTCTAAGATCAGAAAGCATCAGAAAAGACCCTAAAGAGTTATCTAATCCCAGAAGAAGATCTTATTTAAGTGGAGAAGTGCTTGCAGCAGAAACCTTAGAAATTTCAGGGAACGGAATTTTATTGTCAGAACTTTCAAAAAAAAAAGAAAAAAAGTGCAGCCACAGATTCTGGGAGCATTAAATAAAAATTACCAACAAGCTGTCTTACCTGTGTGCACTCTCCTGAAAGGAAGGGCAAACAGGAGCACATAGTGCTTGTACATCAGTCAAAATTCTGACAGCTACCCTGTGAAGTTTGACGAGCTGCCATGTGCTAGGCTACCTAAGATACTCTTAACTGAACCATAAAAAGACAAATAAATTAGTAATTGTATCCCTCCTGTCAATGTCCCTTTCCGTGAACTTCTCAAGCTGTTGGTTAACATTGTCTGGAATGATTTATCAATATATTCTTAGCTTTCTTAGAAAAGGCAGGCACCCTTATTGTTTCCAAATTGTTTTTTGAATTGATTCAAGAAATGAGACAAATATTGCCAGCTTCTATGCTTCTCTTTTTTTTTTTATTCCCTGCGCTGTCCCCTCCCATTATTAAATCAGACCAATAAGATTACCATAATCTTTCTTAGAATTGACTGTTCTTTTTAAATAGATCCCATGATAGACATGTGTAAAAATCAATAACAGGCTCCTCATTTGTCAAAGCTAATGACTAAACTCATTTTGAAGTTCAATAGTGGTTACTGAAGAGTGGCCACACATTATATATCTAATCCTGTATGTCTCTCCACATATTCTTTAGAAGAACAGAGAAAAGGAAGGCTCTGTTGCTTGAGGCACAATATAAGAGCCTGTGTCATTTTATTCGTGTGTATTCATTTTTTCTCCAAACTGTGACTGTTACTTGATGGTCCAAACTAATGTGCTAAAGCAAATAAAAGGATCAATAATTCTGCTGAAATTTATAACAAACCACCTTCCCCTTTTAACCAATTCAATTGTAAGCTCCTTCAATTATATTCTTAACTCCTTGAGGTTGTGGACCATGTCATACATATTTTTAATATCCCCAGAGACACTAGCATAGCAATTGGGCTATAGATTAGCATGAAATAAAGATTTGGTTGAATTAAACAGAATTAAATTATCTACTATCTTGGACCTTGGAATAATCATCTTAGATCAGACCTTCATATTCAGCATAAAGTGCAAAAAGATGTAGTTTTCTAACTGACTCCTCTTTTATGGATGTTCTGCATCACGAGGTGGTTTGAGCAATGTTTGCTTTGGAAGTATTCTTACTACCATCCACAAAACATTTTTCTGGAACTGCAAAGAGGTGAGAGCTGACAGGCTTGGGGATAACATCTATCTCCCTTGCACACATCCTCTGACTGTAGGTTTAAGCCAGCAAAAAAAGCGCCTTAACATCAGAATAGAAATAATGGATGAAACACATTGCATGCTTTGCAACCCTATGCTAACTGAGACTAGACTTTTAAATTGTTATTCACAAAAGCAGTATCTTCTCTCTGCATAATGTCTGATGCTTTACGCAGCTTCTTTATCTATACCATCTCACTTTCTAATTCCACGTTAGAACATTCTAAATATTTCTTTCATTTCCCTAGAAATTCCAAATCTTGACTTACTGTTCTATCGTCCTCATTTTATGAGTGTATTGCCTTTTTCTGGGCTCCAGGTTGTGTATTGTATTGCATGCCCATTGGACATGGCCATCTCTTGGAATCAATAGGTCAGATACAATTTGAAACTCCCTAGGTAATAGATTTTAAAAACTGCTTAAGGGTGGGGGAGAGAGAGACAAGAGGAAAAGGAATCCACAGGAACAATAACTGAAGTGGAGTGATACATTCATGATGGGAGCTGGAAAACTCCTGTGCTTTATAATAGCTTCTCAAGGGAGAAGCCGCCCTTTTCCAGCAGCAAGTACCCTGGGAATAGCAGAGCTACTGCCATTCCATTCCTTTGATGAACAGAAACCTTATTGGTGCAATTCCTCTTGAGAGTTGGATGGAGAAGGAAGGAGTTTAAAGACTTTTGAAAAATTTGGGTTGCAAGAGCAGGAAAGCCCAGCACCCAGCTTGTTCATTTAGAATATCTCTTGTGAAGGGGAGGGTATTCTGCCAAATTTAGGGCCGTCTCCAAGCTCACAGATTCTGACAGCTGATCTAAGCTCAGTGCATGAGTTTATTCTTGCCAGGGGAGAGAGGGAGCAATAACTGAAAAGAATGTTGAATGAATTAAATACAAAGTAGAAAAACAAAAATGCTTGCCTCCAACATAAATATTACAATGTGATATTTTGAATTGTAGCTATGCAATGAGGGTGTCAAAGCATCAGTCATTAAATAATAACTAGCATAAATCATTTTGACTTAAGAATAAAGCAGACATTTTGCATTTGTTTGACTTTTTAATTATTTTTAGAAAAGTATCTCTTGGCTTAGTCTCTCTCATTGTTACAAGAATATGAGGTTAAAAAAATCAGGTGAAATTTATTGTCTCACATCATGACTATGTGGCATATTCAAGGCAAAGTATGATTTCCCCCCATCTGTAGACTTCAAAAACTTAATTATCTAGTGACATAAGACAAGCAATCTGAAGTCAGTACATATCCAATTTTAGGCTGTTTTAGAGTACAGAAAAGGCTGGATTTATAATGAAAAGCATGTCATCCTGTTAATACCTCTCATTTGTATTGTGCATGTGTTTCTTAAAAGTACTGATAATCTCCCCAGTGGCTTCGTCCAATAATAATTTGTTTCATACTCATAGTACATGCTCAGTGTGGGTTGAGAGGGTGCTCTTCATTATAGTCATAAAGAGTCCCAGGCTGATGCAAGCTGCATCAGAACACTTAACTTCCGTGACCACTAAGTCAGGGAAAAGAGACAAAGTGACGCATGTGCTGGATATTAATATTTCTACCTGCAAGTGACAGATGTTCAGTTCACTCACTTTTCAGTTACCAAGGCATATTAGCATCTACTTTTTAAAAAATGTTTATTCATTTTTTTTCTTCATGAGAGAGAATGGGGGAAGCTTCCTCAACCTGGACTTTATTCTGCGATTC
>NW_006159520.1:2306805-2324295 GCF_000334495.1 Tupaia belangeri chinensis
ACCCACAGCTTTCCCCAAAAGCATGCCTGCTATGTTCAGCTGGACTCAGGTAGATGTGGAGCCCTCCCATATGACCTCCAGAGTTGTGCAGCAGCGCCCAGCCCTACTGCCTGCACCATCCACAGCTGAACCACACCTACTCAGTTTTTAAAACAGCCCTGTTGAGACATATATATATATATATATATATCAACAGGGCTATTTTTAAAGGGCTGTTTTATATATATATATACACATACACACACACATATATATATCACTCATTTTAAATTTTAAATATTGGACAATTTTTAGTAAGTGTGCAAAATTGTGCAATTATCACCTCAATCTAACTTTAGAACATTTTTACCTCCCCCAAAACATTCCTCATGACTGTTTGCCATCTATTTTTATTTCCATTCTGGAACCAGGCAGCCAACAGTCTACTTTCTGTCTCTATAGGTGTCGTTTTTTCTGGGCATTTAAAATAAGGAGAATTATAAAATGTATAGACTTTTTATTTGACTTCTTTTACTTAGCTTGATTTTTTCAAGATTCATTTACATTTCAGTGTGTATTGGTGGGGAACTGTCTTTATTGTTGCTTGTCTTATCCTACTGTACTGATACATCATGCTTGTTTTTACTTTGTTCTCATTTTTTGCTATTGCGAATAATGCTTCCATATTTGCATAGAAGTTATTGTATGAAACTTTTTACTTTTTAAACTGAGATACTTAATAGTGTAATGAGTTGGAGAAATATCTCTTCTTCATTAATTTCTTTTCAGGACACTTTTGCCTTTGAGAGATGTATAAATAGTGTTAAGGTAGGTTGCCGTACATTCCCCACCACTCACTTTAGGTCTTAAAAGTGATGCTACTTAGTATCAAGGCTTCTCAAATAGAAAACAGAGTCAGAGAATCTAGACATTTTCTCCTGGGAGAGTTTGAGGAAGGCAGTGCCACATAAAGGAACAGTAGTAAATAACATCCGGATGGGGAAGCAACCACAGCTAAGATGAAATTTTCCTGTAAGACGTGCACTGTATTATGTATATTAAATAACTACCTCTGTGTTGGTAGTATCTACATTTTTCATGAAAGCTTTGTGTGCAGGTAGATTCTTAGAAAAAAAGTCCAATGAGAGTGATTTTTAGGTCTTGGTGGTTGTAGTAAATATTTTTGCTTATGTCCAAAACATCCTTCTTTTGTTATCCTTTCCCAAAGACACCCACATTATCATTCAGGTGTCCACTCTCTCAATCGCAGTTCTCATGCTTAAGGAAAGATGATCTCATCCACCTGATGCACTTTTTCCTGTCCTTATTTATAGTTTCAAGTGCTGGGCATGTAACCTTAGCTGGTACAATCATGGTAAAATGTAGGAAAACTCTCTCTCACATGGATGTAAATGAAGAAGAATGCAGCCTTGATTACATCCTATGGCTAGAGAGAAGCCAGACCTAGATGAAGCTTGCAGTGTCCACAGTGGAGCCTAGAGATTACAGTGCTGTGGTGTTGAATCAACCAACTCTTAACCTACAATTTTATCTTCCAGTTAGGCAAGTTAGTAAAGCCTATTTAATGTCTAAACCCTTATTGTTTGAGTTAGAATTATTTTATTCCTTAAAATACAAAGATTCTAAACAGATATATCATAGTTGGAGTAAAACTAAAGACAGTACAAGGTGGCTGGAGGCAGAAGCCCTGGATATCCTGAGGCTATACATTTTAGAAATTAGGAGATATCATAAGATGTGAAATTGTCAAGAGTTTGGGCAAATTATATCCTGAAAACCAAAGGGCAAGAAGGTCTCAGCTGATATATAGGTTATATTCAATTCTTTTCCACAGTGTCTTTGTAACTAACATGTAGTAGACAATAAAGAGCTGAAAATACTTTGACCTATCTCTCTGATACCTGGGGAGGTTTGCCCTTTGATCCTATATAGCGTAAAGACCTTTTAAATAGAGAAAATCAGTATGTGCCATGATGCCAGGATTTGTATTGTTTCTCTCCCTAACTGACTAAGTAAATCTCCTTTTCTTCTGCTTCTTGGAGAATCTTGTGCACATAGCTATGACAGCATTTAATATACCATACACATCACATGTTTATTTGCCTGTCATCTGGCTGGACTAAAAAGTCTTTGAGGACAAAGATAGTGCTGTTACTCTTTACGTATTTACTGTCTAGTACAGTACCAGGATACTAATGGGGTACTCAGAAAATTTGTTTTATAAAATGAGTCAACATGTTTATTCTACTTCTTCAAAAGCAGAGATTTTCTTTCAAAATGCAGTCCCATTCTGTGGTGTAAAGAAACAATGCAAATACCTATGATTGGAAAAGTCAATACAGTTCAATTTTGGCTAATAACTACAAAGCCTGGATCGAATATAAAAAACATATGTATGCGATCATAAGAATTTTTTTTTTCTAGTTCTTAACTTGAGAGGTTAAAATCCTAAAGAAAGGGAAGACTTTGCTGATGTGATCTCAGCATTCTGCTTGTTATTTTTTTTCCCCTTGGGACTTAATGGCAATTTTTAAACAGGACAGGATAAAAGGGTGAAAATTTAAGAAAAAGCTGCTAAGAAGAGAAGTCTGAGCAAACTTTTGTTAATGTTGTGAGACTAAAGAGACAGGAATTACAGTTTAGCTTTCTAAGGTAACCAGAGTTGGGTAGACCCAGATCTTAGAGAGAAGAATATAGAAGTGAGCCTGACCCTTGACATCAGTTTTCTTAATGAAGAATTTGCCAGTCTTTAAACTATGTGGTATAAGAGACTAATGAAAAACTCAATGAAACTTTTGGTAGCTCCAACTTTGAAGACAAAAATGTGGTTCAGCACCCATGTATCAGCAGATATATCAACAAAGAAAGATCTCAGTAATTACCCCCTCATTGTCTCACCTGGGGCCTCGGAGGTCTTCACTGTAGAAGTTGAGATGAAAAAGAGGTAGGATTGATATGATGAGCTCTGAAACTCAGTCTGAAATCAAATCAGTTTCTCATTGGATTTTGCTGTCTTTCTCTACCCTATAGTTTAACAAACAAAAAAAAAGAGGTAAATCCTTTATTGTGAGAGAGAATAATGTCTGTTGTCTATATTTCATTACACATGAAGACTGATATTCAATAAATATTAACCACACACCAATGAAAAGAAGCCAAAGGAAAAAAAACATAATAAAAACAGACCCATTGCTAAGACATTAATTTAACAAAGCTGTGATGACTATGTTCAAGAAAATGGATTAAATGACAAAGAATTTCACAAGATACATATAATATGTAAAAAGAATTCAGTGAAAATTCAGAAACTGAAAAATGCAATTACTGAAACTAAAATCTCAATTTAATATCAGTTGGACAAAGAAAAGAGGTGATTATAAACCATCAAAACTGAAACATAGATAATGAAAAAGACAGAAGGTACAGGAAATTTCAATTGAGACTATTGGGGCATTAAATAAAAACCTAAGATATATGCAATTATAGTCCTAAAATAGTAGGAGAAAGCACATGGACAGAGCAATTCTTAAAGAGATAATAGTTGGGGCCAGTAGATGGCATAGCATTTATGTCACTGTAAATCCACACCAACCGCAGTTCAAATTCTGGACCTGGTGGCTTGAAAATCATGCTGGGCTCATGTGTGTGCATGCCCAAGATCCCAGGAGGAAAATGAAGAAGAAGGAATTGCAGCAAGGCCATGCTACCTGGGAGGTGATTTCTCACTTTCTTTCTCACTATCTCTCTCTCTCCAGCAAGCACACATGTCCTAAGACAAAAACCTGTTAAAATAAATGAATGAATGAATGAGTAAATAAATAAATAAATATAAAGATATGATTGCCAAGAATTTTTTGGAATCAACAAAAGACATTAAGGGACCAGCAGGTGGCATGGTGGTTAAGGCACTGGACACTCCCACATGGCCAACAGGGGTTCGAGTCCTGGATCTGGTGGCTTGCTTTCTCACTTCCTCTCTCTCTCTCACTCTCACCTTCTGTCTCTCTCTGGTCAAATTAAAAAATCAATGAATGAATAAATAAAAAATAAAATAAATAGTTATTAAAAAAAGACATTAAGTCAAAGATTCACGAAGTAATACAACCCTAAGAAGGACAAAGTGCATGGGAAAAAATCGCCTGTGTACATTGTAGTAGAACTAGTAAAAATCAAAAAGCAAAGAGAAAAACTTCAAAGCAATTAAAAGAAAAAATGCACATTGCCTTTAACAAAGCAACATTAAGACTTAGAGCAGACTTCTCAACAGACAAGATGTAACTCAGAAGATGAGAGAATGGAATTTGCAAGTAGTACGAAATATAAAAAACTTCACATTTAGAATTTTGTATTTGGTAATAATAGCATTCAAATATAAAGACAAAAATATTGCTAGGTAAAACAAAAAATAATATGAAACAAAACAAAATGAAAACAAAAACAGAATTTGCTACCTGAAATATTGATAGGGGTTCTTTTGGTAGAAGGAAATTCTAGATGGACAAACAAAATTCAGGAAGAACTACAGAGTAACAGATAATGAAAACATGCCGTATAATGACTTACAAAGTAATGGTGATAATGTTTTATTGGTATTTAAGGTGTTGATAATTGTGTGACACAAATGGGGTAGGATTAATGAAAGTTTTATTAATTAAGGTTCTTGTGATACCTGAAAGATGGTCAAAATACTGATTTATTATTTATTTAAGATAAACAAAGCTAATATGACAGAAAAATATCTTACCTATTTTTATTTTTTCTTAAAATTTTATTACATGTAATCACTGTACATCTTTACAGCATACAAAATGAACTTACGAATACACTGCACACTAGTCCAGTTAAAGATATTCTCATACATGTAATATTTTTAATCAGTTACATTGAGGTATAATGTCATATAGTATAATCCAGTGATTTTAAGTTCAGTGTTTTGATGAGTTTATATATATATGTATATATACATACATATATATATATGGCAAATATATATATAATATTTATATAATATATATAATATATACATATATACTTCTTTCTACTTTGTATAGTATATAAAAAGGAGAATCACACTATACATCCTGTTCTGCAACTCACTCAGGTAGTCAACAATATGTTATAACCCTTTTTTGTAGTGATACTGACATCTTTTTGCATTTTCCCATGGTTCTTTAGTATGGATACCACTAATCAACATTATTGTTATATACGATATTTAGATTCCCTTCACCGATCACAATTCAAATGGAGCAATGAAGGTCTTTTAAACTTATTTTGACAATTTAACAAATATTTCTATTGACTGAATTCCTAGAAGTTGAATTACATGGTCAAAATCTTTGGAACTAAAAAAAGAAAGGTTTTGAAAAATTATTTTCCTAAAAGATAGTAACAACTCATAGCTCCTAAAATAGTAAAAAATAAAATTTCCCAATATTTTTTTCAATTTGGGATATTATTAATTTTCAAAATTTTGCCAATCTAAGAGATGAAAAAATTGATAAACTGCTATTTTATTTTGCATTTTCCAGATCTTTAGAGAAGATGCACATTTATTTGTGTTTATTGTTCATTTGCAGTTCTCCTTTGAATTGCCTGTTCTTACATTTTGTCTTTTTTCTATCTGCTTTTCTTATTATTGATTTATAGAAACTCCTTTTATATTAGGTCATTTTCTTCCCCTGCTAGGCATTAAAGTTAATGTAATAAAGGGTACTTTTCAGCAGTACTGCTCAAACTTTAATGTGCATAAGTATCACTTGAGCATCCTATTAAGACAGAGTGATTCAATTGGTCTAGGGATGGCACCAAGAATCTTCATTTTAAATAAACTCCAGTGCTATTGGTCCACACTCCATATTTTGAGTAATGAAGTTATAGAGCATACTAGTTTTGTATGGCAGGATTTCATCACACTCAAAAAGCAATGTGTGTTAGAATGTTCTTTTGTTAAAAGCACTAGAAATGATTGAATGAAAGTGACCTGTGTGAAAATAAGAAGGCAACTGTAGTTGTGGAGTTATCTGGAATAACAGTCTTTCTAGGGAACTGACAGTGTGCAGATATGGTGGGAGGATAAAAATTAAAGTCCCATCTCTATTTACCCTCAGGGTCCTTAAGCTTTTGGTTTCCAACTTCATATTTTTAAATAGATAAGAAAAAAAGGACAGTAATCTCTGAACATTTTTTCCCTGAAGATCAAAGGCAAATTATTAATGCCGTTTGTAAACTCCAACAAATTAGGACACAGTTATTTCACTGGTCTGTGTAAAACCTTTTGGAATCTGTAAAGCTAATAAAACCACTTAACCATGAAGTATATGGACAGTAAGTCTGGCTGATATGTACAGTGAAGGCAAAGTGTTTAGCAATTTTTTCTTTTTTCTTTTGTTTTAAACATTCAATCACTATACACCCCTACAGCTTCTAAAGTGAATTTACCCAACATGAGGACACTTCACACCAGTCCAGTTGAAGAGATCATATACATTCTCATCAACAGATAATCATTCTTTTCTGTGTCCTGTAAATATCTTGCCTCTCTATTTTCTCCTTGATTCCTTTACTCTCACTCTCCCCCTTTTCCCAGCCTCTTCCTATACTGTCTCCAGTTTCCATAACCATTTTCCATGTTTCTGTATCCTCTAATCTTTCAGTTTCCACCATAGAATGCAAATAGTCTGTATAAAGTGGAGATAGACAATGTTTCTCTTCTATGACCTGGTTTGCTTCACTCAGCAGTAAATTTTCGATATTTTTCCGCTTTCTATCAAATGCCAGGGTCTTGGTTTTTATGACTGAGTAGTATTCCATAGAGTATATGTCCAACACTTTTTCAATCTCTTCATCTGTTTGTGGACATTTGGGTTGGTTCCATGTTTTAGCAATTGTGAATAATACCGCAGTAAACATAGATGTGCAAGCACTTTTCTGACGGAGCATTCTCCTATCCTTTGGGCAGATACCTAGGAGTGGAATTGCTGGGTCATATGATAGTTCTGTTTATAGGTCTTTGAGAAACCTCCATGTTGCTTTCCACAGTGACTGAACCAGTTTACATTCCCACTAACAGTATAGGGTAATTCCCTTTTCACCACAGTCTCTTGAACATTTATCTTTTTTTCATTGTTGTTGTTTTAATCTTAGCCATTATGACTGGGGTTAGGTGGTATATCATTGTGATTTTGATTTGCATCTCCCTGATGATGAGGGATGTTGAGCATTTTTCACAAGCTTTTTGGCTGTTTGTATGTCTTCCTTAGAGAGTTGTTCATTCAGCTCAATTTCCCATCTTTTAATTGGGTTGATCTTTTTTTAAATTACTATGTCTTTTGCTGTGCAGAAACTTCTTAATATGATACAATCCCACTTGTCTAATTTTGGGGTTATTGTTTGTGCTTTGGGGGTCTTATTTAAGAAGTCTTTGCCCACTCTGATGTAGCTCAGAGTTTCCCCAGTGTTTTCCACCAGTAGTTTCATAGTTTGCGGTCCTTAGGTTTAGATCATTGATCCATGTTGAGTTGAGTTTTGTAAATGGTGAGAGACAGAGGTTGTGATTCATCTTTCTGAAAGTGGATACCCAATTTTATTCAGTAGCATTTGCTAAAGAGGTTTTCTTTTTCCCACTGGATTGACTGATGCCCTTTATAAAAAAAATAAAAATAAAAATAAAAAAGAGTTGACTATGTGTGGGGGGTTATATCTGGGGTCTTTATTTTGTTTCACTGGTCCACATTCCTGTTTTGTGCCAATACCATGCTGTTTTGATTATCATAGCTTTGTAATATATTTTGGGGTCAGGGAGTGAGATGCCTCCTACTCTCTTCTTCTTATGCAGGATTACTTTTGCAATACAGGGTCTCATATGATTCCAGACAAGTTCTATAATTGTCTTTTCTAGATCTCTGGTAATTTGATAGGGATTGTGTTAAATGTGTAGATTAATTTGGGCAGAATTGCCATTTTGATTATAATAATCCTTCCAATCCAGGAACATGGGTTGTCCTTTCACTTTTTTGTGTCATTTTCTATGCTTTTTTAGATTTTCATAGTTTTCCTTATAAAGGTCTTGACTTCTTTGGTTAGATTTGTTCCTAGGCATTTTATAATTTTAATGGTTGTGGTAAATGGGATTACTTTCTTCAGTTCTATCTCAGTCTGCTTGTTGTTTGTATATAGAAATGCTATATATTTTTGTATATAGAATACCTTTTTTCTAAGCCTTCACTTTTAGTCTATATATGTCTTTATCCATAAAGTGTGTTTCTTGTAGGCAACAGATAGAGGCTTTTTTTTTATCTATTCAGCCAGTCTATGTCTCTTGATTGGAGAACTTAATTTATTAACATTCTACATTATGAATGTTAGGGACTTCTCCTTACAATTCAGTTAGCCATTTTCTGTCTTTGTTTACTTTCCTAGTATAGTACTCTCTTCAGAACTTCTTGAAGAGCTAGTCTGGCGTTTGTAAATTCATTCAGGTTTTGTTTATCGGAGAATGTTTTTATCTTTTCTTCCCCATTTGTAGAATAATCTTGGTTGAAATTGTTTTCCTTTTAACACTTTGAATAGATCTTCCCATTCTTTCCATGTTTGCATTGTTTCCGCTGAGAGGTACTATGTTAACCTGATGGGATGATTTTTTTAAGTAATTCGATGTTTATTTCTTGCCATCTTTAGTATCTTATCTTTATCTGTGATTTGTGATTTTGGCAAGTCTGGCTATGATATGCCATGGAGAGGATCTTTATGAGCTGATTCTATTTGGGGTCCTTTGTATTTCTTGGATCTGGATGTTTGAATGCTTCTCTAGGCTTGGAAAGTCTTCTTCCAGGATTTCACAGAAAAGCTTATCAGTGCTCTTATTAGCTTTTTTACCTTCTGGGATACCAATTATTCTGCTGTTTGGGTGTTTAATGGTATCTAGTCTTTCTTCTGTATTATCATTTTGGGGATTATTTTTTCATTCTTTTTGGTTATTTTTTTCTAAGTCAGAAGATTTTGTCTTCTTGATCTGAGATTCAATGTTCTGTATGGTCTAATCTGCTTTTAATACTTTAGAGGGAGATTTTGATTTCCTATAGTACAGCCTTCATTTCTAACAGTTCTGTCTGATACTTTTTTTTTTTGAGAGGTTCTTGCCACAGGGCGTGTGCACTTGCCAGACAGACAGAGAGAGAGAGACAGAGAGACAGAAAGCGAGAAATCACCCCCCAGGGGGTATGGCCATGCCACAATCCCTTCTCCTCCCTTCTCCTCTCGGGATCTTGGGCACACACACACACACACACACACACACACACACACGCCCAGTGTAAGTTTAAGCCACTGAGTCCGGAACTTGAGCCATGGTTGACTACGTGGGAGTCTAGCGACATAGCCATTACACTAACTGCTGGTCCCCCTTTGATTCTTTTTTATTGTGTCTATTTTTTCTTTCAAATCATAGAAGGATTTTCTCGTCTCCTGGAGTTTGTCGTCTCTTTTCTCTTGCATCTCATTTAGTTTGTCACTGTGAATATGCTGAGTTATTTATCTGGCAATTCTATGAGTTCTGTTGTATTGTCTGTGGATGATTAGGTATTGTTCTTTTCCCTTCAGGGAGATATATTTTCTTGGTTTCTTATACTTCTTATGCTTCTGCACTGGTTTCTGGTTTCTAACGGATTATACATTTCTTACTAATTTCTTGGAGTTAATTCTGAGGGTTTAAAGGTGTTTGGGAGGATGTGAGCCATGGTCTTTTTGCAGCTCTGCCTCCCTGATGTTCACCTTGCAACCTACACTGTCATTGCTGGAACTGTCTATTCCAATGGCCTCCCAGTTTCTTGAGAACAGGTGTGCCTGGGTCTGAGCTACAGGATTTTAACTGTGGAAGAAAGTAGGG
Organism: Tupaia belangeri chinensis; assembly: GCF_000334495.1. NCBI lineage: Eukaryota > Metazoa > Chordata > Mammalia > Scandentia > Tupaiidae > Tupaia > Tupaia belangeri. The sequence continues at coordinate 2,316,692 of NW_006159520.1, forward strand.
GTCACTTCTGTAAACTATGAAGTCTGAACGTATTCCTGAATGAGAAAAGGCAACCAGAGGTCTAAAGTGGTCTCCTGTATCAGTTGTTCTCACTGGCTGCCGCTGCACAGGTTCTGGGGCTAATAGTGGAAGAGGCAGTGGAAGCAGGATGATGTGGGCACTTGGAACAGCTGGAGGACAGCGGAGGCCTCAAGGTGATCTCTGGACTCAGTTTTTTTGCTGACAGCCGCTGCACAGAGTTGGGGGCTAACGGCAGAAGAGGGAGGTATAAGTGGGATGGTCTGGGTACCTGGAACATTTGGGAGACAGCGGAGGCCTCAAGGTGATCTCTGGCCAGTACTATTTTAAATGCAACTGGATAATAATTGCTAAAGTGGATTAAAAGAAACAGCTGATAATATATAGTGTATATAAGAGACAAACTTTAAATACAAGGATAAAAATAGAAAGTTGAAACTAGAAATACCATGAGAACACTGAACAAAAGAAAGCTAATGAAGACTGTAAACAAGATGCTTCACTGAAACTATCTTATTGGCTGGTCCTGTAGTCTACTGGTTAATGGAATGGGATTCCACATGACTAACAGCTATTTAAATCCTGGACTCAGTGACTCAGAAAAAACACAATGGGAGTGTGTGTGTGCATGTCCAAATTCCCAACAGGGATGAAAAATGGAAGAAAAGGGATACCAGCACGGCTATGCCCAATTGAGGGTGCCTTCTCCCTGCCCTCCCCCATCCCACCCTGCCCATGTGTGTCTCTGGCAGACACCTGTACTCTCTGGCAATTAAAAATAAAAAGAGAAATGTTTCATAATGATTAAAATGTCAGTCTAGCAATAGAAAACAATTGTATTTTTTATGCAACTAATAGTTACAAAATACAAAGAATGAAAAATAAGAACAGAAGCAGAAAAATCTACAATCATATTGGGACACTATCAGTAACTGATAAAACAAGCAAAGAATCCATGTGACTAAAGAAGCTAGAATAACAACAAAAATAACAAAGTTTACCTTACTGACATATGTAGGTCATATTCATGAACAATGTCAAAAGGTAATTTTTCTCCCAAGCTTAGTCTGCCATCATTATAGTGGCTATAATATCTGTATATTGGGATATACATAAAGTTTTTAAAAGGTCTATAAATGACCATAGGATCAGGATGATAGACTGGAAAAGCCATTAGATTATAAATCAGAAGTCATAGTTTGCATTAGCTACCTGGTTGACCTTGGATAAACAATTTGATATTTATATCTCTTTATTTCACAATTTGTGAAGTGAAGGTAATAATGCATTCTCTTCTCTCCACTTACTGCGTATGAGGCTCAGGTGAGATGGTGCATTTTAAGGCATAGCAAAAAGTACAGAGTGCAGTGCTAAATTTGATTCGAGTAGCCTCTTCATGTGCCATTTGTAAGTTTGATCATTAAAAATTCTTTATTGATCCTAAAACATATGCAGGGGAAGGGATGTTAATTCTGTTGAAGAGTTCAGTCACATTTTTTTTTCAGTTCCTGAATACAACAAATCTTCTGCTTGCCCAAATATTAAATCTATGAGGCTACAAATGTAACATTACAATGATATACATTATAAAAACAAACCCTGAAACATTTGTCTGGGGCAAAATAAAAGAAACTGAAAAATGGAAGATGTCAAGCATTTTTACTTAATGCAAGATATTCCCATTATTTCTTTTCCTTTTAATAAAGTTCACACTTAGTTGCTCTCTTGAAAACCAATTCTTCCCGAAGCTTCTCTCTTCATCTTTAATATGACTCTTCTCTGAAGCTCTCATTTTTATCCAGGCAGCATTATTACATATCTCACAAAATCGAGCATTAGAGATTAATTACAAGTGAAGTACATCTGATGGCTCTGGGGTTTCTCTGGATAGTAGTGAAGGCTACCCAGTGGTGTAATAAAAGCTGCGTAAATTTAATTAAAATGTAGCTATTTCATTGGGTCTGCTATGCAAGTAGGGCCTCTGGTTTTCTGTAAAATAAAAAATAATAATCTTCTAGAAAAACATAACTTAGTTAAAGTGAAAGGAAAAAAATACTCTGTAGTGAATGATAGGCTGCCAGAGCTGCCCTGGGCACAGGATAGAGAACATTAACACAGAAAGTCTCCTCTGAAGTCGTCATCTTGCCAACTTTGTGCTCCTTCCCCAAGAGTATTTTCTGCCGTCTCTTGTCTGGTTAACCAGAAAACCCCGGGAGGTTATAAGAAGCTACTAGTCTACACCATGGTGAGTCATCGGTATCTCATTCTCTCCAATTGTTAAATGAGCCTCTCCAGCCTTGCTTCTCCTTGCCACTTCCCTGTTGATGGAATAAACTTGAATCACTGAAAGGTCAAGGTCATCAAAAGTCTGACCAAGACTCATCCATAGCTTATAGGTTCACTTTGTGTTTCTTCCAGGAAGGGGTCAAGAGATTTTGATTCTCAAGCAGGTTAACTTTCTCTAAAAGCCCCAGCAAATAGGGTGGTGTCTTTTTAAATTGTGCTGCTAGCATTAAGTAGCTACAATGTGAAGTGAACATGGAAAAAAAACGTTCTATGAAATGACTTCTACAAAGGTAGCCCAGGACCTATGCTAATCTGAGCAGAGGCAGCAGGGGCTAGCAGTAATAACTGGCTAATAGAATATAAACATTTATTTCATGTTACTATGTCTTTGGTGGTATATAGGTTTCCTTCTCAGTCCTCACACCAATCCTACAAAGAGCAGACCACCGTACTGTGGTCAAGAGATCACGAGTTTTAAAGAGAGACACAGATAGGTTGAATGCTAGCATAACTACTCTGGCTCTTACAGTCTCAGTTTTTTATCCGTAAGAGAATATTTGGCTGGCAGGCATAACTGATACTAAAATGATCGAAACATATGCAGGACCCTAACACATCGTCTGGCACCCTATGGGAGTTCAGTAGTTTTCATTTCATCTCAGTCTTCAGTAATATTATGTAGGTCTCGATATTATTTTTCAAAATTCTCTAAGACTGGAGGACTTTGTAACTTTCCATTAGTAGCAGTTTTACTAGTATTTAATTAAGTTTATAATATAGAGTTTCTCCTGATACAGTGGAAAAATGTGTTCTGTGAGAAAGAAGCAGTTATTCTATCATATATGACTCAGTGTTTATTTTCATTTATTCCACATGAAAAGAGAGGTACAGGCTTATCCTGCCTCAGAATATCTATTTATTCTAGTTACTTTGGTGCATGTGAGCAAAAATGGAGAAAGTGGGAGGAAATGAATTTTAACATTAAACTAGAGCTGACTCTAAAATTAATTTTCAACCAGAATTGTTCAGGAATTTTTTTATTTTAATTTTTATTTTTATTTTTTGTCCATACAACTGTGATCCTTAATCCTGGAAAGTCTTTTTCTCTCCTTTATCCATAGGTTTAAGACGTAGAGATGATAGGCTGGGCCTAAGGCCTATTAGTTAAGGGAGTCAGATCCCAGTGGCTGACTGCATTGTTTGAATCCCAGCCTGGTTGGTGATTTGGAAAACGAGTCAGGCACGTGTGCAGGTGTGCCCAGAATCCTGGTGGGATGGAGAAACGAAGGAAAAGGGACTGCAGGTTGGCCATGCCCTATAGTGGAATGCTTTCACCCTCTCCTGCTCTTTTTCTGTTTCTCTCTCTCTCTCTCTGGTGAGTTTTCTCCGGCAAAAGAGAAAAGACAGAGATCCTATGGATTTCTTATTCTATGTAAGAGTGGGTATACCTAAATTTTAATAGTCTGGTGAGAGCGTTGAGAGAGGTAGGCAACGCTGGAAAGAAGACAGGAGGTGGATTACCTTTGATTTTACAATAGCTGTTGACATATTTATAGAAAATGACAAAACTATTCAGCATTATTCTTTGTAATTCTTTATTCATCTTCCCTAGCTATTCATTTAGCTTAGCTATTCATTTCTTAACCTTTTAACAGTCTCATTTATTCTTTTAGGATCATTTCTAAGATATCTGTTATATATCTCAAAAAATGGATGAGTTATTTTCGGAAAATCTGAAAATAATGGTGATATGAGGAGCTTTGATTTATTTTTAGGATGACATATTTAGACCATAGAAAGGTTATAGTTATAGCTTTTTCTAAATTAAAGTTTAGACACCACATTGAAAATCTCTGAGTACAACTTTGTAGAAGGGTCCAAAAAAGTTGATCTTCCTCTCCCTCTAAGAGCCACACAAGACAGAGTCAGGAGAAAATAGTTTCCACAAGTCTTGCATAATTACAGTTTTTCCATTAGGCACCATTGCTCTCATTTAAATGAGATCTTGAAAATACATAACTTACTTTTTAAAAGTTCTATGGTTTTATTTAAAATATAAAGATAATAAACCTCTAGATAATAGAGCACAATAAAATCACATGATTATATTCCCTCTGCCCAAATACATATTGATAATAGATAAAATATAGAAATAGAACATGAAAAAGGATAGCCGTGCTAAAGAGTAAAATAAGTAAGTTACAGAGTAAAAATGGAAAGAAATGCAAAGCAGTGAAAGGGTCTGAATTTAAAAGCTTGGTATCAAGTTAAAGAGCAGGTGATGGTAGCAGAATGTAACAATTTCTGTGATAAACAAGACTGCTTAAGGCCAGTGCTCTCTAGATTATAAAATAGGACTGAAAAAAAAGTCCTTAAACATTGCCTAAGGCTAATGTGTTTTTAATAAGCTATGGGCTGGGAATGAGAAGACAGACACATTCTTGCAGTAAGGAGTGTTCAAAGTAGCCTAGCAGCGCATCAATACTATCCCCCATACTGTCTCTGAAGGTTCCTACACACTCTTGGTTCTGGAAGTAGGATCTCAGGTCTGGATAAATACTATGCTAAAACATCTAAAGCATAAAGGGAGAAGGGGGGGAAAAGTGAAATGAAAAAATTCATTTCACAAACCAGCTTGCAAACCATGCAAACTAACACAGTCACACATACCATCCTCTCCTCGTTTTCAGCCTCGGTACACATCGCTTGTACCACCTGCACTCCCTTGTCTTTGTTTTCCTGTGGCCGCTGACGTCTTTGCCCACTGATATGATCTACTAAAACTGATGGAAAATTAATGACTTTTAGGAGCAAGCATATGTCCATGATGGTTTATTATTATTATTATTATTATTATTATTATTATTATTATTATCATCATCATCATAGACTTGCTTGTAGGCAGATAGTACACCGTAAACATTCCTTTCAATGTCAGTCTCATGCCCAAACCGGTTAGTTTTTGCCATCTCGTCCATAACCTTGTTGATTTTTGCAAATTCTTTGAAATCATGGACACGACTTTGCTTAAGTGTGTTTGTCTAGATTCCATCTGTACATTCCTCAGTGACATCACTCCAAGCCCAAGCAAATTTCTTGATGTAGTGGCAGATGTAACTCTTCCAGCATTGCGTCAGTATCTTCTTACCATCTTCCTCAGTTGGAGTAATAGCTTGGGCAAAGGACTTCACAGGTAGTAGACTTTAAAAACTGCTGTAGCTTCCTTTTTTGAGAGAGAGAGAAAGAGAGAGAGAGAGAGAATTTTGCTATAGGGGTGCATGTGCTCGCTGGGGAGACAGAGAGAAATAGAAAACCAGAAATCACCACCACCCCTTGTCCCGAAAGGAAATGGCCATGTGGCAATCCCTTCTTCTCCATTCTCCTCTTGGGATTTTGGGCACACATGCATATGCGCTGGTGTGATTTTTAAGCTGCCCATTCTGGGACTCAAACTATGTTCAACTACATGGGAATCCAGTGATGTAAACATTATGCCATCTGCTGTTCTCAAAGCTGCCATATAGCTTCTTGATTTATTGGTTGTATCAAAGAGGTAGTGTTTGGAGGGGAAAACACCATTTTGCTATTTATTGGGATGAATGTTACCAATAAAAAGAAGATGTGTTGAAGCATTTTCAAAATTAGGCAAAATCTTGAAAGATGTATTATCCTCTAAGTCAAACTTTTTAAAATTTTACTGGCATAATAAGTCATGAGGGCACCTTGGAGGAGAAGCTGAGTCATTCTTCACTTATTGTTCCTGTAGTTCACTAGCAATGTATGCTTACTGATACATGAAGGACTAGGGTCCTCATTGTACCAGATTACAAAGGGTTTAAATTTGTAGTCTGAAACACAACCCTTAGGCGATGCTGTTGTTCTTTTCTGAAATGCCTGGACATTTGGCATTGACTTGGTCTTTTCATGGATGAAAGTCCTTTCAGGCATCTGTTTCCATGGTAGGAGGTTTCAAACATATTGAAGATTTACTCTGACAAGTAATCTAGAATTTCCAAAAAGTTTTCAACTGCCTTCTTAGACTCACCACTCACTTTCACATCATTGTAATGATTTTTGAATCATTGCAGCCACCCAGAGTAGAAGTAAATTAAAAAACGTAGCAGGGTCCAGCTTTTTCTTTCAACACTGCAAACAAACTCTTTGCTTTGGGGGTGGTCATCATAGAACACTGGATCTCCCTATCTGATGTTGGCCCTTTCTGAAGTTTTGAACATCTTATTGCCTTTGGTGAAACAGCTCCTTTAACGTCTTTCATCACTTTATTCTTGTTCTTTAAGACTACAGCTCTGGCCTGACTGGTAAGCAATAGCCATGTCCGATTTCTGTAGTCCTTAATCAATTTTAATTTTATTTCCAGGTCAATTACTTGACATTGCCTCTTACTGGCAACATTAGCAGTGGATTTTGTACAGTAGTGGCCATGATGAAAAAAACATTAGTTTAAATCAAGCATAAAAGAAAATTATATAGTCAACAGGCATAGGAAACACCAGATGCATGAGGTTGCTACTAGTATAACAGTCCATAACATTTTTGGTAAGCTTTTCTTTTAATAAGTAGAAATGGTACACTCCAAAATAACAATAAAACATGTAATGCAGTAAATATATAAACCAGCAGCATAGCCATCTATTATCAATACCAAGTATTACATACGGTACATAATGGTATGAGTTACACTTTTGTGTAGGTGGCAGTGCAGTAGCTTTGTTTACACAAAAATCATCATAAACATATGAACCTTGCATTGTGCTATCATGTTAGTAGGTGGTAGGAATTTTTTAGCTTCATTATAATTTTGTGGGACCACCGTTGTAGATGCAGTCCATGTTGACTAACATATCATTATGCAGGTCATGACTATTCTATAGGGAGGCTTGGGCCAGACACTCTTTGAAGCACCATGGACAGAGGTCCTGCCTCTATGCTTTTGCCAATTTATTAGGAAGTTGAATGTGAGGAGGGTGGAAAGGAACACCCGGGCAACTCCAGAACAGACATGCTTCTGGATGGAATATAGCTTTATTTGAAAGAGATTCTTTTGTAGTTCAGGGCCTGTCTTATTCTGTGGTACCAGCTCTGTTAAGCCAGCTCATTGAAAAGCAGGCACAAGGGGAAAGGGAAAAAGCCACCAAGATCCTACATCCATACATGAAATCCATGCCCGTTTCCCCTAAAAAAAAAAAAAAAATTAAAATTAAACATGCAAAGACTTAGAGTTTTGCCATTTATATATTCATGGTGCAGCATGGCAAGCCAAATATTCTTATCTGCTTTCC
>NW_006159520.1:2324326-2342387 GCF_000334495.1 Tupaia belangeri chinensis
GCTGATACTCATGCAAACATGCTGATAATCTCCTTAGTCTTCTAAATTCCTTAACCAACTGACAAGAATTCTCAGAGGCCAAAAGAAAGTAAAATATGAACCCAAAAGAGTAGGCAGAGCACTGCAGCTCATTTCTTACACTGAGGGATAGAAAGCTCTGGTCATCATGAATATCCGCTTCCATGCATGTATGGCACCCAGAGTGTAGGAAACAAAAGCTTCTCTCAAATGAATAATATTATAGGAGACAGCACATACAGACACCTGAGACCACGAAAAGGTAGACTTCAATGTAAAGAATGATGAGAAGTAAATTTACCTACTTTACTTATCCCAATGTGGAGATGAGTCTCAAGAAATCTGGGAATGGATACTCAGTGTTAACCTTTTGGCTAGTCAGAATTCACACTCAGATTTTTACACTTATTTAACTTTCAAATAATAGTGAGAGAACAACATGCTCAGGTTTTATGTAATACAACTAGATCTTGTCTCAAAAAAGTCATCTACCCATCTCTTAAAATGGAGGCCCAAAGTTGTTGGGTCTACTTTGGGGGATGTTTTTGCCTTTTCCAGTTTCCTAATAGCTCATCTTAGAATCTTTTAACTTAAAAACTGATTTTTTAAACTTGACTATGATAATACTTTCTATAAAATACTAGGGAAAAATAGTTATGAATAAAATAAATTCTGCTAGTATGTGTACAAGAAACATGTTCACATTGAGCTATGACAAGGTAAGGGAAAATATATTTGGTCTTACAATTATTATAAGACTGAAATTAATATTTTTAGTTCCTTCTTCCAATTCCCATTTTGTATTTCATTTGTCGTCATTACACACTATACTTAGATGATTCTCCACACCTACCCCCCGCCAAGGTTTTTGACATAGAACTTACGTGTGTGTTCTTCAGAGAGAGACAGTGAGAGGGAAAGTGAGAAGTCATCCCCAGGGGAGGTGGCTACCCCACAGTCCTTTCTCTTCCATTCTCCTCTCAGGATCTTGTGCACACATACACAAGCACCTGGTATGATGTTCAGGCTGCCAGGTCTGGGACTCGAACTACTTTCCACCATGTGGAAGTCCAGCACCTTAACCATTATGCCTTCTGCTGGCCTGGATGTGACTCTTTACCAAACTTTTATTTGTGTTGGGTCTGAGTTCTTGGTGGTCTGACTTATACTGGGCATTGTAGATTTTTATAAAGTATTGCCAGAGAATGCATGCATCCAGAAAGAGAAAGAAAGAGGAAGAAGAGAGAGAGAAAACCACAGGAAAAAAACCACTACTTCCAGTCCACCCTTTGATTGTGAGGGTAAACGATCCATACTCTACAGTGTGCTGTTGCCAACATTATTTGGATATTATGCTTTGTATTTGTGTTTACCGTTATTTTTATCAGGTGCTTGATTTCAACCTAATGATTTTTTAAATAATTTTTTTATTAATTACTTACTTAATTTTAATTTGACCAGACAGAGACAGGGAGAGAGAGAGGGGGAAAGTGAGAAAGCAAATCACCAGGCCCAGTATTTAAACCACAGTCAACCATGTGGGAATCCAGTGCCTCAACGACAATGATTCTGGTTCATACCTAGAGACTTTACTGAGAAGTATGCCAGGTGTGAACATGCCCATGATTGGCTGTGTCTGGGGGTGGATTGCAAAGACCTTGTTATGGGGGCTAGCTCTCTGTCTTTTTTTTTTTTTCACATAGAGTAAATAAATAGATAAATAAATAAACATTAAAAAAAATTAGGGCCAGCCTTGTAGTGCAGCAGGTAAGCTCTGTGCATAGGGAGCCAGAGCCTACATGGCTGGTCCCAGTTTGAATCCTAACCAGGTGGCTTGAAAAACATACTGGATGCATGTACGTGCACGCCCAAGACTCTGACAAGATGGAGAAATGGAGGGAAAAATATTGCAGCAAAATCAGGCTCCACTGAGGGGTGTTTTTTCTCTCTCTGGCCAGCTTACCTGCCTTCTGGCAATTTAAAAAAAAATGAAAGTAAAACCAGAATGTAAGGAAGAGGTTCAGTGTTTTCAATATTATGTTAGGTTCTTGATGATTTAATTTTACACACTTTTCAAAAAGTTTCTTTTCGAAGCTCACATTTACTTCTGGCTACTAGAGGGGATAGAAGAAAAGTAAAGAGAAAATTTAAATAAATGAACTTCCTTTTAAAAATCATTTTAGAGTTTGTGTGTGTGTGTGTGTGTGTGTATGTGTGTTTGATATAGTGAGTGTGCACTTGTCAGAGAGACAGCAAGTAAGAAATCACCTGGGGTTTGGCCATGCTGTAATCCCTTCTTCTCCATTCTCTTTCAGGATTTTGGTCACATACATATATGTGTCTCATGTATTTCTCAAGCCACAGGGTCTGGGGCTTGAATCACATTGTAGGCCATGTAACATCCAGTGCCTTAGCCACACACAACCCGAAGGCCCACTAAATCTTTTTGGGTTTTTTTTTGGAAAGATTTTTGCTACAGGGTATGTGTGCTTGTGGGAGAGACAGAGAGACAGAAAGTGAGGAATCTTCCCATCTGGGCAATGGCCACCCATAATCCCTTCTCCTCTCAGGATTTTGAGCAACCACACACATGCACCCAGCCTGTTTCAAGCTACTGGGTTTAGGACTTGAATGACGATCAACCACATGGGAGTCCAGTGCCTTAACCTCTACCCCACCTGCTGGCCCACTAAACCATTTTTAATATGCTGAAGACAGTCCCCACCATGGTAACACACAATGGTTGACATTGATGCTTGGCAGACTGAGGTCAAATAGGAGGCCCAGGTTTGATTTCAGCCTACCCTAAAGATGTGACTCAGTCGCCCTCACCTATAGTCCAAGGTGCTCTGGAGGCTACAAAAGGAGAAAGGGGACATAGCAAGACCCTTTCTAAAAAAACAAATGCTAAAGGGCCAGCCAGATGGCTGACTGCACTGTTCAAGATCTGAACCCGGTGGTTTAAGAAACATGCCAGGTGCATGTGCATGCTTGGCCAAAATCCCAAGAAGAGAGTGAAGGAAAGGGGATTGTGGCATGGTTATCCCTCGGGGGTTGCTTTTTTTTTTTTTTTTTTGAGAGGTTTTTGCTATTGGGCGACTGCGCTCACAAGACAGACAGAGAGAGACAGAGAGACAGAAAGTGAGAAATCACCCCCCAGGGAGGATGGCCATGCCGCAATCCCTTCTCCTCCGTTCTCCTCTCGGGATCCTGGGCACGCACGCCCACATGCCTGGCATGAGTTTAAGCCACCGGGTCTGGGACTTGAACCGCGTCGACTACGTGGGAGTCTAGCAACATAGCCATTACGCTAACTGCTGGTCCCCAGGGCTGCTTTTTCACTTTCCCTCTCTCTGTCTCTGTCTAGTGAACACATGCACTCTATAGCAAACTAAAAGATAAAAGGCAAGTCGAAGATATTGTGTCACCTTTATCACATATATGCTTTTGTAATGTCTCTGTCACTTTTAAGCACTTTCTTATTCTTTGAAAAGATAGTTCAGGCTCATTTTATACTTTCTCAGCACTGAAATCACCCATTTCCCCAAAAATATTCTCATTCCTTAAGTGGAGGAGCCAAGATGTGTGCACCAGGTGTGCTCTTGCTACTGACTGCTGCTTTATCTCAGTAAATAGAACTAAGAAACATACATATCTACACACATACATACACAAACACATTTCCACCTACACACCCGTATGTGTGTCTGTGTATTCACCAGCGTGTATTTTACCTATAGTGGATAGATAGAATATATGTAGATTGATAGAGAAATAGACACAGATGTGTGTGGGTAGATATATATATGTTTTCAGGATATGTATTTATATCTAATTTCATATATATGCATACATTATGTACGTACATGTATAAACTATACATATAGTTTCTTTACGTTTATATACACATACATATATAATCATGAGTTTTTTCTCATACTTCCAATTCCAATCCAATTCCATAGGGTTCATTCTAGCCTACCCCCTTTCTAGATTTGTAATTTCCTTTTGGACAATGGGAAATCTGTCTTTCATTATCCACTATATATTTACGTATTTTACTAAATCCTAGATTACATAGAAAGTAATTTCAAAATTGCTTACTCATACCTCTGTGGGCAAAAGAAAACGACAATCAGAGTTCAACATTTGTTTACAATTTTTTTTCTTTAGCTTGAAGGCATTTAATCCAAAGACTGTTGCAAAAATGCTTGAACTGGTCATACCTCTTCCCTTCACTATGGTCATGCTATTTAACTAAAATCAAGTTTGGTTCATTTGGTTCTATTTATATTTGATTTCAGAGATTTTTTTCCCCCCTCTTCTTTTTTGACTATATTTTTGTTGATTATATTTTAATATGGTTCCATAAATCAGAACTAAACAAAAATGTATACTCATAAAAAGGTCTAACATCTCCCATTTTATTCATGGCAATACCATACTACCCTAATTGCCACTCCACTCATGTTGATACCCTGTATCATTACTTTTGAATTACTCTTCCTTTTTGCATGTATGAACAGATACAAGCATATTTTCTATTTTATCATCTTTTCTACATACCTTCATTCTTTTTTTTCTCATCATAATATCATTAAATAAAGTATTACAGATATTACTCATTCTTTGATAGAGCTGCATAGTACTCCATTGAAAGATGCACATTTATTCAACAGCTATTCTATGTATAGGCATTCACATTGTTTATAGTATCTTAAAAATATCAACAATACTCAATAAATCATTTATAATATGTGTTTACATAATTGTATATATAGAGATGCATCTTTAGGCTAAATTTCTAGAAGTGGCAGTGTCACATGAAAGAGAAATCAACTTGGCAATATCTATTGCCGAATTCTTCCCATAAGGGGAACTGATAGACCCACCAGAAAATTTTAAAAGCGTTTGTTTTTCCACAGCCTTTTAAAAAATGTTACTTATTTATCAAATGAGTGAAAGAGATAAAGAAAAAGATACAGTTCCCCTGACAGCTTTATCCAGCCCCAAGATCATAGGCACACATGTGCCTGGAATTTCAGGGAGGTCTTCAAAGGTGAAGCTAATAGAAATATATTAACCTGGGGGATTTTTGTGAAGAGAAAAGTCTATTTACAAAGCTCATGATTCAGGAGGCTAGAGAAGTCCGAAGGCCTAGACATGGCACAGAGGATGACGGGAGCTGCATGAGGAAGAGTAGCTTGCGCTCTCCTTCTCCTTTACACAACCAGCTCTCAGGAGAACTAACCTCTTCTCAAGAGACCTAAAACTCAGAGTCTCTTTGAGACATCATTAATCCTCTTGTTGCCTCCATGATGCAATCACTATGAACCAATCAGTGCCCTCTGGGTTTCACCAATTCCCTATATCAAATATTAATACCTGAAACTTTGAAGACAGACTATCATTCAAACTATAACACTTCCCATGAGGGCCAACCTCACAGAGCCTTGCATTTTACCACTATGCCATTGTTCAGCCCTTCCACCCAGAATCTTTACGCCATTTATTAGTCAACAGATATGTAAAAATACTCAAAATACTCAAAATATCACTCTTAGAATTTGTAATATAGACAGTGTATTCAATGTTCCTGAATACAGACCCAAAAAGGGACCATTATATTGTACAAACACTACTATTTATGTTTCTCTATAAATTACAAAGTTTAATTTATCCAAGAACTCCTTAATTCATGTAATTTATTGTTATGTGTCTAGGAGTATCACAAAAAAAATAATGACAATAAAAACAGAAACAAAAAACCTATATAGGGTCAGAGACCAAAATTGTTTATTAGAGAAACAGCAGAAAAGAATTATTTACACAAAGACAATGTTACCTTATTCCTTATGATAATAAGATTATTTCCCTCAGCCAAGCTAATAAGTTAATACCATCAATATTTCCCCATGTTCAACATTAGATTAAGGTATCCTTATCTTCCAATTAACCTCCAATTATGTGCCTTAATATCTGACATTCTCCTGGATTTTGGTTAATCCATATAATGCCAATATTTAAAGATAAGGTCCCCAGGTCAATCAGCTAGAAACCATTCCCAGAAGTTGATGCTAATCAAATTTGTTCATGTAATTCAGTGAGTATATTGCTATGATAAGTTTTAGAACAGATGTTTGACACTGAAGAAAGCGCTTTATGGTAAAATTTAAATCTCTTTTGTTCAGTAATGACAAAGGTTATTAAAATACACTTTTGGGCGGTGACCTAATTAAGGCACTTGATAAAGAACAATTAAAACAGCATCTACCTTCTAGCTTCCCAAGGAGGAGGTTTCTTGGCCTTTCAAAGTAACCCTGATGAAAGCACAGCATGAGGAATGGATAAAATTATGATCTTGGCTGAGAAATTAGCCTAAAGCACTTGCTAATAAAAGCAAATAGAATTTTACAAACCAACATATAAACTTTGTGAGGTTATTTTATTGCTTTCTGCACCAAGGTAAAGTAGATTGATATAATTACCTCACTTATATCCTTATTTAATTCATTTTTTAAAATCTCATTGATGATGGGAGGTATAAAAATTAGAACAGATTGAACCTGGCTATTTTTTATGCTTGAAGCTGTGTGATCCTTGATCAAACAGGTTTTTCTCCTGAAAAATATCCAAATAGCCAGCATTCCCTACTTCCATGATTTTCCACAATCTTTTTTTAGAAGGATCAAATTGATTTTCCCAGAATATTATTATTGTAAAGTGAATAGTAGAGAATACACACACACACACACACACACACACACACACACACACACACATCTTTTCTCATTGTGTGAAAGTCATCCTTTGAATGAGTTACTTTATGTTTAAAGTAACAACTGGAACATTAAGCACAAAACAGTTTAATTTTTCACCTATTTAAAATTGGAAAACTGAATAAATAATCTAAAAAATATTTTCACACAGTTTTTTTCTTTAAACTATTTTAACAATGGGCTTTTGATCCAATTATTTTTTTGTCATTTACATTTTTAAAATTCCATTCTCATATAGAAATCACCAATACTAGTTAAGGTATCTTCTACATTGTTATGATGAAGTTCAAATGTGTGTTTATTTGACCTCTTTAACCTAAACTTTTTGAATATATTTATGAAACATTCTCAAGCTTGACCATTATATTGGCTAACCAGAGGTTTACAGGGGATAACTATGGTATTATTGGTTTTATTTAATATAATCATAGAAAGCTATACTAGGAAGCAGATTGTCATCAAATTATTATCAAGCTAGTCAAAGTTCCTTATAGTATCTGCTAATACAAATCATGATGTTCCTTGTAGATTAACTCTTCAGACTACATTCGACTAAAGTTTTCCTGGGTGATTCTTCTCCTTTCAATGAGTTACAAAAATGCTATAATAAAGGAATATTTTAGTAGCAATCCTCACAGTAACTCCCCATGGTGAAAATTAAATCTAACTTTTTGCTAAAATAAATTTAATTAATAAAAACACTACTTCCCTTCCCTGTCTCCTTTACAAATTCTGAACCAGAACTACTTAACCAAAGCCATCAAAACGTATATGACAGACCTGTTCCAAGAAGGCATCTGTGAAAAGTTAAAATAGGTTTTATCAATTAAAGGCTCAAGACCACAGGTCACAATATTTTGCTTCTAGTTAAAGCTGACCTTTCCTTCTAAGGCTATTAAGGGTGTAAGTTCCCATCTATACACCAAGCAAATTCACTGCTAGCGTATGTGTTAACAAAGATCAGTAAGGGTGAAATCTATACAATTAGTAAAAACAAATCTCACAAAAAACCATCTTGTAAATGATCTGTAGCTTTAAAAACATACCATTGCCTATTCTAGAAAAGGACCTTCTTGAGATCAGAGGCCTATTAAAACCCAGAAATGTTAGACATCTGTTGCTGTGTTGCATGAAGGCAAAGACAGAGATAGATTAGTACCATATGTGAGGGAATATGATTCCAAAATCCAGCATTGCTGGTATTTCCCGAAATAAGTTGCCAGGTTTATAAAATAAATATAATCAATGATAAATGACTTAAAAAAAAAGAAATTTCATCTTAAAAATTAAGCAATTCTCTATCGAAAATATGTATCAAATATATTTATTTGGTATATCAATATACCAAATCTTGGTATATGTAACATTTTATAGCAACTTTTTTCAAGTGTCTCCTTGAAGCAGATGACAATTACAGGTAAAATTCAGCCTATTTTAAAAGAAAAATGTGAGAAAATTATTTTAGAAAAAAGTGATTCATAGGTCAGATGCTTATAGATGGGGGAGGTGGGAACTAAAGTTGAAATTGGATCTCATTTTGTTTGTTATTAAATTTACAGTTCCTGATCCTTTCTGAGTTCAAGGGTGATCAAGATTTGCCTCACAGGAGAAGAACACGGCCACAATCTACTCAGCAGAGCCCCATTATAGTCCAATAGACCGAGTATCATTAACAAGCTATAGTGTGGACTCTGCTTGAGACCTCTTAGCTTGAATTGTGTCTGAGAGCCTGGGTAGAAAAAAAAAATATGACCAAAGGACAGGCAGAGATTGATGAATGGGATCCATTCTTTCCACAGAATAACTACATCACCAATTCTTTCAGGATAGCGCAGGAAAAATATTAACCTTCTCATTCACAAGTGGGGTAGGAGGGGAAGGGGTCACGTTTAGTAATAAGAATTGGATTTTCTTAAGAAAAAGAAGAACAACAGTTGAATTAACCTGGCAGTGCTCAAAATGAGGAAGTAGCTCAGACACTATCTAATTTAGGAGAGCTCACTAACCTTGTAAAGCATTGATTAATCTAACTAATCTTGTGTAATCACATTGTTTCTGAAGTAATAACTAAGCCTATCTTTAAGAAAGGAGAGGGTGGTTTCTTAATCAGTTTATAGCTATAATTTCCAAACAGGAAAATAGTTTTAAGGGGCAAATATCTCAGGGAATAGATACAGTAACTAGATCTAGAGTCAGTAGAAGCAAGTCTATACTCATGAAATTAAAGCCAATGTATTACCAAAGGACTCTCTTCTGGAAATGAGAAACAAAAGGAGAAACCTCTGTCTTCCTGGCATAGTGTGCATTAAAGTCTCTCAGAAGGCAAAGAGGTTTCTCTATTAGTCCAGTATTGTGTGCCAGTAGAAATATCTGGAACTAGGTGATTTATAAAGAATAAATATTGAGGGCCAGCCAGTGGCATGCTGGTTAAGGCAGCTGGAGTGCACATGGCTGACTGTATAGCTCAAGTCTCAGACCCAGTGGCCTGAAAAATACTCTGGTGTGTGTGCCCAAAATCCTTAAAGGAGAATGTAAGAAAAGGGATTGTGGCATGGCCATCCCCCCTGGGAGGTGCTTGCTCACTTTTCTCCCTCTCTCTCTGATGAGTGTATGTGCCCTATGGCAAATTAAAAAATAAAAGAATAGAGGTTTATTTGACTCATGATTCTGATGACTAGAAAGTTCAAAGATGTACAGCTGGCATCAGGATGATTATGGAATGACTGACAGAAGCAGAAAGGGTGGCAAGAGAGCTGCAGGTAGCTGTCTTTTGTAAAAATCCACTTTTGTGAAACTAACCCTCACAAGAGAACTAGAAAAAACTCAGGCTCTAATGATACAGTGTTAATCCATTTGTGAGACTCGTGCCTCCAATATCCAGTCATCATGATCCAATCACCACCCACTGGGCATCACAACCTTCCAATACTGCCACATTGGAGACCAAATTCCAAAACATGAGCCTTGAGGGGGACACACTATTATCCAAACCATAATAGTCTCTTTAGGAACCATATCTTCAGGATTTTATATCTATTTATTCTTAGGAACATGGGATATTTTCCACTGCCATTAGAACACTTGTAGTAGAATTTCCTTGCAAAGAACTTGCAAATGGTGTAGGGATTGAGACACTAGATTTTCACAGGGTTGCCTGAAGTTTGAGTCTCAGATCTGAGAGCTTAAAAATCATTCTGTGTGTGTGTGTGTGTGTGTGTGTGTGTGTGTGTGTGCACAAAATCCCAGGCAGCAGGAGGAGAATGGAAGAGAAGGGATTTTGGTATGGCCCTTTCCTCTGGAGGATGATTTCTTACTTTCCCTTTCACTGTCTAACTCAGGTAAAAGCCTTAAAAAAATAAATCTTGCAAAATGGATAACAGAAGCAATGTTCAATACTGCTTCCTCTTGATCATCAGAAAATAGAAAAGCATATTTAAATTATCTTTAGTAAAAGTGCATAAGGAGAAAAAAACCCACTAACTTAGGTTCAGTGTGACCAGGTATACATGAACAGAGAGAAGAGAGAGAAGAAATGAACCTGCTCTCCTTGATTAAATTTTTTGAGATGTTTTTTACTATAGGGCGCGTGCGCTCGCCAGACAGACAGAGAGAGACAGAGAGACAGAAAGTGAGAAATCACCCCCCAGAGGGGATGGCCATGCCGCAATCCCTTCTCCTCCATTCTCCTCTTGGAATCTTGGTCAAGCACACACACACGCACCCAGCGTGAGTTTTAAGCCACCGGGTCCGGGACGCGAACCGTGGTCGACTACATGGGAGTCCAGTGACATAGCCATTACGCTAACTGCTGGTTCCCATTTCCTTGGTTAATTTTATGTAGGTTTTCTTGGCATATTATACAGTGTACAAATCAGCTTTTCTAGATTGCACTGAGATAACAAAAGCCTCAAACCTCAGAGGCTTAAAGCAACAAGACTTTAATTATGGTTTAGGTCAAATGTTAGCTGGAAGATCAGCTGACATGGCCTGGGCTGGTAAGATGTTGCTATGCAGCAGCCTGTGGGCACATGTATGCCTGGCATGTCCAAGGCAGTCTCTGGACATGAACCTTCCCATGTGGGGCAGCCTTGCAGTGCACTGTCTTGCTACTGCACCCTTATCCAGCCCCTGACCAACTGATTTCTATACAAATTTTAAGCTCCTACTCATACCATTTGCTTCAGGAAGTCTTTCCCAAATCACTCAGACTGAGGGTTTGGTCTTCCTTATCACCCACCCCCAGGACCCTGGACTTACCCCAATGCTCTCATCCCATTGTGCTGTGCACCTATGGACATCTGCCTCTGAAAGGGCATTACGAACAACTGGAGTAAGAGTCTATGACTTCTAATTCCCCATTGCACAGCAAAATTCCTCACTTGTTATGAAAACAAAGTCATCATGTGAATGAAAGTAAATACCATTAGAGAAAGATTTCACAGTAATTCAAATAAGAGGGGGAAAACAGTCATCACGAAAGGTCATGGAACAGATGGCATCTGAGTATAAGCTTGAATGAAGTGGTGTAGACTTTCAATCAGGAGAGACTAGAAGGTTGGGAGAATATTCCATGTGGAGAAAATGGTAGAATACAAAGTTCAGGGACAAGACTGTGGGGCATAGTCAATGGAAAATGGATCATCCAGTAAGTAAAGAAGGAGTGTCCGTTCTAGGGTGAAAAGAATAGTGGGTGTTTATAGTCTTGTTAGGGTTATAGAACTGATGGTTCTGAAGGGCTGTGTGAAGAACCTGCATTTAATTTGATAAACAGCAGAGAATTTTTGAAGGTTTTTGAGGCAAGGAATTATATACATAGACCTAAATGTTAGGAAGACTTTTCTGACAGGAGAGGATGAAAGACTGTTCCAAGGAAGGAAGAAGAGGTAGAGAAGGTGTCTGGACATGAACTTTCCCCTGAAGGGCATGAAAAATAGGGAGATACTACTTAAGCAGTTGAAGTGAGGGAGTCCATTGGAGGTGGTTGAATATGAGAGTTAACTTGTCACTAGAAATTTGAGAACAGAGATATAGCAGCTGCGTTTTTCTTCCTTCAAATACATATAAATACAAAAATACTTCGAAAAATTGTGGAAAGCAGAATTAAAATACAAGCTTATTTTGGTGCAAAAAAATTGAAATTCATGCAGTTTTTTCATGATAAGTATTTTCCATGAAGCTTTCGAAGAAACCCCTCCCACCACCCTGTAGTAAGTGAATAGGTCAAACAAGCAAATCTATTGATATATAGATTTTTTGGCCTTCAGATCAGAAGTCCCACCCCCAGGCCACAGTCCAGTGCCAATCTGTGAACTGTTGGGGGTCACACAATGTGAAATGAGTGACAGGTGAACCAACGAGGCTTCAGCTGTGTTTGTAGTCACTCCCCTTCACCCCTTCACTCACATTTAGCCTGAGCTCCACCTTTTGTTGGATCAGAGTGTATTGGATTATCATGAGAGCACGAATACTATTGTTGAGTGTTTATGTCATTGTATATTTCAATTTTGGAGTGGTGGGAAATGGGTGCACAGCTGATATGGTGCACTTGGGTCATCCCAGAACAAGACTCCACCCTCATTCTGTGGAGGGGTTATCTTCCATGAGGGCAGAAAGGTTGGGGACTGCTGTTTTAGAGTATCTTTACTTCCCTTCCTTTTCTTTTCTCTTTTCTTGTCTTTTCTTTTCTTTTCTTTTCTTTTCTTTTCTTTTCTTTTCTTTTCTTTTCTTTTCTTTTCTTTTCTTTTCTTTTCTCTTCTTTCTTTCTTTCTTTCTTTTTTTTTTTACCTTGTTAGTAGGCACAAGCTATTGTCAGAGAGAGAGAGAAAGTGGAAAAGCAACCCCCACACACCCTGTGGGGAATGGTCACACCACAATCCTTTCTCATCCATCTCCCTCTCCTTTCAGGATTTTGGGCTTCCCCACACACATGCCCTGCATTCCAACTTTGCAATCTGCCATGTGGGATACAGCCACCTTAACCACCATATGATTGACTGACTTCCTTCTGCCTTTTCTTTCTTTTTTTCTTTTCTTTACTTCCCTTTCCTTTCCTTTCCCCTTTCCTTTCAATTTTAGTAAGGTTTTAGCTGTTTCAGAAGTGAAATTTTTTTCTCTACTACAGAAATGGTAGTAAACAGTATCACTCTGTTTACTTCCATTATTTCTGTCAAAGAGCCATATATAGTCTCATTAATACACAGGTGTTTTTTACATTTATAAAATGTCCTATAAAACCATCCTGTTTTGCATGTTCCAAGTACTGTGGAATAAATTTTCCACTAGATCTTAAAAATCATGTGAAACAATATATCATTATGTATTGGTTAATCTAAAAATAAGTTTATAAACAAAAATCAGAATCATGAAGCCAAAGTTGGGTTATAAAAGCCAGATGACATAAGTAGTAATTCTCTTGTAGCATGCCATGTAATTACAAACAAACTCTATTCCTTGACTTGATCATAAGCCTGCTTTTCAAAGCAAATTTATATGCTTTGTTTTAATCTTTCATGGGTAGATCACCTCTGAATTACAAATTCCAAAACAAGACTTGCTCCATCTCATCACAAAAGAGTCTTTAGTTTTGAGAAAATTAATATAACTAGGCCATATTTTACAATATGTTCTTATGTTAATTATTAATTTAATTTTTCAAGTTTAGGGTTATAGATAGTTTACAGGCAGTTCATGGTTGAATATATGATGCCTTAGACCTAAGATGTGTATCACATGGATTTTGGGGGATAGCTATATATTGGCTAAAAGGACTTTGGTAAATCCTTATGGCCTAAAGCTTTAACACAAAGTATAACACTCAGAATAAACAGAGACCCAAAGTCCATTGATATTTGGTGGTAGTGTAATTTCCATCAGCTTGTCTTTATTTCCACAGTGGAAAGACAATGAGCATCATCCTGGATCTCATCCTGGTCCAAGCCCTCTTTAGTTATTGGCCTTCTTCATGAATTCTTCTTTATGGATCCTCTTTTGGTTCTACAGCTGTGTTTATAAATATATTTATTGTTCTATGTATCATATTGTATTGAGATGGTTTATTTGCAAGTTTATTTTCTTTCAAAAACAGGGGCATTCACTTTCATTTTTCATCCATGCTTTGAACAATGCTGAGCCTAGCATAGAGTAGGTCCTCTATAAATACTTACTGAAATGAATTTGTGTTTCACATGTATACATGTGTAAAACACTCTTGTAGCTCATTTACCCACAAAACTTCTAGGGAAGAAATATTAGCCTTTTCATTATGAAACCGCAAGTGCTCATTAGCCAACTGAAGGACACTTAAAATCCAATAGCACAATACAGAGTGTGGCAATAAACAGACATCTTAATGCACAGCTTAGGTGTAAAATTTTTGAGGTTAACACTAGACTCCTTTTATTGCATATGAATCAAATGTCAATGGGAAGGAAATGTGCCGATACTTTAAAAAAGTGCAATTAACAACAGAATCGTGTTAAATTGCTGCAGCAAGCTTATGCTAGATAAAGTAAAAGTTTCAGTCCAATATCTGCCTATCAAAAGACAGTTCCTAGTGTGAGGGCAATCCCAAAGGCTAGGCTTTTAATCGCAATGGATAGTGGTGAAGGAATGTTTTTCAGGTAGCAGAACAAAATCATAACTCTGTTCTGCAGGGATGTTGACTATTAAGCCAAGGGAAAAAAATCCAAAGAATAAATTGGACAGTTAACTCAGTAAATGCACACCTGCTGAAAAGATGAGTATTAAGATACTAAGATACCTCCATCTCAAAGTGCTCTGAGGTTTCTAGTAGGGCATACAGTAGGCAATGTGCCCCCTATCATTTAAGCATGCAGGATAACTGATCAGCCTATTCAGAAGAAACCATCCTATACAATTGTTATAATGCAAGGGGAAGCTAGAGAGAGAATAAGATCTTTCCTTCTGGATACAGCTTCTATATGACAATTCATTTGTGTGAAACATACTCATTCATTCGAAGCTAGTATTCAAATTACCATCCTTAATTATAATTGTTGGCTGCAATGAGTAATCTGTAGATGGTTTTGAGTTGCTGCCAAAGACAATATATCTCAAGGAGGGAGAGGAAAAAAAAAGTAAGCTTTATGGGAAGAGAAGTCCTTTTCCCATAAATGATGAATCAATCCATTATATTTGTGATAATCAATGTCCTGGATCCTCTTCATGTCAAGGTGGGGGGAGGAAAAACTTAGAGAAGTGGCCAATCATTATTAATTCATTCACTGCACTAATATTAATCATGAAGAGCTAATGTGATATTAATGTGACTGTAATGTAGGCTTCAATAAAATTTTCACTCTAGAACAGAAACATGGTATAGATTTTGCTTTCTAACTTAGTTACCTAACAAGTGCTTTTTAAAGATTTTTAAGAGAAGAAGGAGAACATCTTACATCCTTTATACTTGAGTATAGAACCAAGGAGAATTATATCGAGGGGTCATCAGTAAATTTCCTGGTTGTCCTAAGAATTATCCGAGAGACAGTCAGCACTTCTGAGGATGAAATGTTCTTCCAGGAAATGCGTATTGCTGAGATGGCGAGGGCAGGAGTGGCAGCAGCGGCATGTTTCTGGGAATAGAATCTAGCCTCTAATGGTGCCTTTCATTTCTTAGAAGAAATTTGAAGGAGATGAGCAATCAAGCCTGTCTTCTGATCTTGGATTTGAGAACCTTTCTGGAATGACCTTGATCCAATTTCTTCAAATGTATAGTAAGGACTCATATCTAAAGAACTTGAGGCAAAAATAATATCAGCTCAACAGATTTAATGTGTCAGTGGTCCAGGAAAAAAATGGTCAAGGTCCATACTTGCTGTCCTAGTTTCAGTTCAAGTCACCATCTTGGTTGTATAAACCAGCAGTGGTGTGATCCCACAAGCTCTTGAGGCTTCAGAGCTGACAGGCTTATTATGATATAACCCTTACTTATGCTGCCCACTCATCTCTTGCTATTCATGTCAAACCAGTAGCTCCAGTTTCCTCTCATGAACCACATTGTTTCTCATCTCCCTGGCTCATTTATATCAAATTATCTACCTAGAATTTTCTTTCTCCTCATTTTTAGACTAGCTTTTTTTCCTTTCTCCTCACTTTTAGACTAGCTTTTTTAGACTAGCTTTCTTTCCATGTGTTTTACAGTTCAAGTCAAGCATCACTTCCTCCAGGAAGCCCTCTCTGCTATTGCCTTCAGCTTCCTCATTTCTGTGCTCTCTGAAATTTCTGGGTAGAAATCAACTGGGACACTTGCCACACTATTCAAAGGATCATTTTAATTTTCTCCCCCCAAACTGTAAATTTCTCAGTTTAGAGTATTTCTTTTTCATCTTTGTATCCTCAGTACTTAGTTGAGTACATACCAGCCACACAGTAGAGAATTAAAAATTTTTCAAAGGGGACCAGCAGACAGAGTAGTGGTTACATTGGTGGACTCCAGTGTAGTTGACTGCAATTCAAGTCCCAGACCTGGTGGCTTAAAACTCACTCTGGGCATGTGTGTGTGCTTGCCCAAAATCCCAAGAGGAGAATGTAGGAGAAAGGATTGTGGCATGGCCATCCCCCTCAAGGGGGGTGATTTCTCGCTTCTGTCTCTCTTTCTCTATCTGGTGACTGCACATGCCCTATAACAAAATTATCTCAGGAAAAAAAAAAGAATAAAATCCAGTGAATATGTAATTGGACATATGAATAAATATGTTAACAAAATATTTGAATATAGGCCTCTTATTTTTATTTTCACTTTCGTCTTGCTAGGCTCATAAATAGGTATACACTTAATTTTTTTTTAGTATACTACTACATTTGTTGAATGTTTTGTCATTTACTAATCCTTTATTTTCTTGACTATCATCCATGTTGTCCTGTTACAATTTTGTCAATTCTTTCCTGTCCATTCTAAGCATATACTACCACTAGTTTTATCTTTTCGAAAAAAGTATGTCTTCCGTTGATTATGTCTATATAAGGAGAAAACTACTGTTGATATATTTTACTGGCATAATTCATGATTTTTTCCCATCTCTGAAAACAAGTAATAATTAACTCCAAGTCTTGTGATTACAAATAATGTAATGAGTCATAGGTGTTAACAAAGCTGTGCTAAGAAACATCAGACCTCTCCTCCCCTGTCTAGGAAGATTTTGCTATACCTTGAAGTAAAGAGAGGGTGGGAACACTTTCCTCCTGTGGGACACTTCTCTCCTAATTTCTAAGTATATACACAGCCAATTTCTCAAAATTGATTTTCACAGACTTTTACAGCCTCCTCAAACTTGACTGGAGCTCTTCTAACATAGAACTGGGTATCTTTTTGAAACATACTTCACCTCTCCTTTAGTTAAGTCAGTTCCACTAGCACACTCTCAGTCACTGACGCTGGAAGTTGTGTGGTCATCCATGATGGTTTCTTTTGATCCTCGTATGTGGTCAATTACCTGTACTATCCCTGCTACCTCCAAGTTATTTCTTGAAAATTTCTCTTTTTTTCTTCATCTTTGGGGCCTCTATCTTAGTCCAGATCCTCAAAATCTTTTGTTCATTTTCGCTGTTATCTCCTGAATTAGGCCCCTGCCTTCCAGGCTCTCCTTCCTATTATGTCCTCCCCACTCTAAAGCAGGAATTTAATCACATAATACCCCTACTTGAGAGCCTTAAATGGCTCTTTATTCCTTATAGGATTAAGTCTGAAGTCCTTAGGCTAGTACACAAGGCCTTGTCTAATCTGTCCCCCAAAGACACTTCTATGTTCATTTTATGCCATTGGAAATTTGCCCTTTTCTCTGTTCATATGCAGAGTTAGAGTACTTTTATACTGCAAATGGTCTGGAAAGGCAAGAGAGAAATATTTGAAAAGAGTTATTCTGTGATTTTATGTATGTTGTCTTCTTTTTATCTTCACAAGAACACTACAGGAGGCTAGAATCGTTCCTGTTTAAAAACTAAAACAATGAAAACATTGTCTGCTTGGTAGACCAGTCATTAACCTAGGATCTGTCTGCCTCAAAAGTCTTTCCATGTCACTATGCTGATCGGGGTTCTTCAAAAGTTCATACTCGTGTGCTCTTTAAAAAATAAATTATTATTATTCTTTTAAAAATTATTTTATTTATTTATTTATTATTTAATTTGACCAGAGAGAGAGAGAGAGGGAAAGTGAGAAAGCAAGCGGCTAGATCTGAGACTCAAACCATGGTTAGCCATGTGGAAATCCAGCGCCTTCACCACCATGCCATCTGCTGGTCCCTTTC
>NW_006159520.1:2343065-2365241 GCF_000334495.1 Tupaia belangeri chinensis
GCTGAAACCTTCTGCCTCTTCAACTTGTTTTACCTTATAATCTTTCTATTTGAATTTTGGTATCCAAATTTTATGTAATTTCTTCTATGAAATTTTTTCCTTCTTTTTCCCCTTAATATCTCACATATAAATCTGTTTTATTCTTATTCCTTCCAGCTGCAATTATAATTACCAAACAGCCTTGAATGGCAAGGGTACTATCTTACACATATTCGTAATCCCTGCACTTAACACAATGTCTATCACATCATATTAGGGAATGATCAAATGAAGTTGCTCCTCTAATGAAGTTATCAGGTATATATTAATATTTTCTGTGAAAGTTCAGACATGAAATATATATATATGGTGTGCGTGTGTGTGTGTGTGTGTGTACAATTACTTGCTATCTTTTTAAATAAAATTTTAATCAAATTGTCCCATGTCTCCATTCTGTTATACTAATGGTATATTTAATGTTATTATTTCGGAAGGTCTCAAATCTAGCGAATTTATGTGATACCCAGAATACAGCAACCACAGTAAGGGGTCTGGTTTTAACTCTATCATGGCCTCCCTATATTTTCCTACCATCCAGCCTCTGTGCCCTTTGGTTCTACTGCTAGTGCCTAGCCTGTTCAGGGCGTGCTGAGGCTCTGTCTTCTCACTTGCAGAACTCTTGGACTTGGAGCATGAGCCTATCCCCCACTCTCTCCCAGTGCTTTCACAGCCGCTTTAATTCCCCTGTGTAGCTCGAACTTGCCTCTGTATCTCACCCCCTTAGTACAGCCACTCCTCATTTAACCACCCACCATTTTAAACCACTGCTTGGTCAGAGACCAGTTCTCCAGTGCTGGGAATCCTCTTTCTCAGTCTGTGTCGATCTCAGGGTTCCCATTCTCAATCTTTGTCCTGTTACTGCAGGTGGTTAATATTCATTACATGAAGTGTTTGCAATCACACAGACTACATATTTCATTTATAAATTTGAAATTTATTGTTCACCGATGATAATATTCAGAATAAATAGAAATAATTACCCTAAGTTGGGACCAGCAGTTAGCATAATGGCTATGTCGCTGAACTCCCATGTAGTCAACTGCGGTTCGAGTCCCAGACCCAGTGTCTTAAACTCATGTCAGGCACGTGTGCACGCGTGCCCAAGATCTTGAGAGGAGAATGGAGGAGAAGAGATTGCAGCATGGCCGTCCCCCCTGGAGGGGTGATTTCTCGCTTTCTATCTCTCTGTCTTTCAGGCAAGCACAAGCGCCCTATAGCAAAAACCTCTCCAAAAAAAAAAGAAAAAAAGAAAAGAAATAATTACACTAGGTTTGTATTACTGTGTTGTATCTTTTTGCTTTCTGGTGTTTATCCAATGTAAAATCACATGACTTTAGTGTAGTGTTCTATGAGGGACCAGCAGTTGGCCCTAATGGCTATGTCGCTGGACTCCCATGTAGTTGACTGAGGTTCAAGTTCTGGACCCAGTCGCTTAAACTCACACCAGGCACATATGCGTGTATGCTTAAACTCACACCAGGCACATATGTGTGTATGCCCAAGATCCTGAGAGGAGAAAGGGGGAGAAGGGATTGCAAGGTGGCCTTCCCCCCGGGAGGTGATTTCTCTCTTTCTGTCTCTCTTTCTCTGTCTTTCTGACAAGCACATGCACCCTATAGCAAAAACCTCTCAAAAAAAAATTAAAAAAAGGTAGTGTCCTGTGAAATCAATTGAAAAATACCTACCCTATGTTGCTACAGCACACCAGAAGATACCTGCCTTGAAATTCATTTATTGACCAATTTGCTTAACAACCTAGTCATAGGAACCAGAGTTGGTCATTAAGCGAGGAATGTTCGTATATCATTTTGGGAGTAGAATGAGTACAGTGCAATAGTTAAAGCATGAATTTTATAGCCAGTTTACTTTGGGTTCAAATCCCAGCCTCATTACTTTACTAGCTCATGTATTTACCTATCTGTAAAATTAAAATGATAATAATACTTTCTTCATAAGATTGTATGATTATTAAATTAGTGTACACAAAGCACTTAGAACAATGCCTAACCCATGGTAAGTGCCATATACAGGTTAACAAGTAGTTTTATTAATATGTACTTTATATATATATAATCCAGTATCTTGGTTTCATCTCATTGTGAATGATTCAGACACCCAGATTTTTTTTTTTTTTTTTTTTTTTTATCTCTGGTATGTCTCCTGAACACTAGTTCCAAGTTTCCAAATGGAAGCGGAATAATATTCTTGGGTAACTGCTGACATTGATACTCGCATGTTAAAAACCAGAACGATCATTTCATCCAGATGCCTCTACTTTCATTAACTTTGTTTCTTTGCTTTCCCGTGGCTGCTTATACCAAGTGAGTGGTCCTCTTGAACCTCTGCATTCCTTTGCACTACCACTATGCTACTCCCAAAACAGTGACCTATGTCTGGATAAACAAAACAGAATATTAATTATCTCAAATTAGGAAATCTCTTAAACTGAAAGTGAAAGCATAGTATGTGCAGGATGTCATTTAAACAGGATTGAGGGAAAAATACATATTGGGTAATGGGAAAAGTCATGACGCATATTTGCATAGAAAAGTATATCATGACTTTTCTGACACCAATAGTATAAAATGCCAATATTCAAAAAAGAAGGAAGCTGTCAAATCAATTACTGTGTCTTCTACATTAAGAATGTTTTTGTTTTTTTTTATTTTTTGGAGAGGTTTTCACTATAGGGTGTGTGCGCTCGCCAGACAGACAGAGAGACAGAGAGACAGAAAGTGAGAAATCACCCCCCAGGGGGGATGGTCACACCACAATCCCTTCTCCTCCATTCTCCTCTCGGGATCTTGGGCACGCACGCACATGCGCCCGGCATGAGTTTTAAGCCACCGGGTCCAGGACACGAACCGCAGTCGATTACATGGGAGTCCAGCGACATAGCCATTACGCTAACTGTTGGTCCCAACATTAAGAATGTTTTTAAAAGAACAAATTAACCAAAGTAAGCAGAAATAAAGAAATAATTGGGCCAGCCTCATGGCCTAGTGGTAAAGGGAGCCAGATACCACATAGCCAAGGGCAGTTGAATCCTGGCTCTGGAAGCTTGAAAAACAGGTTGGATGTATGTGCATGCCTGCCCAAAATCAGACAGAATAGAGAAATGGAGAAGGGTTGTAGCATTAAGCTCCACTGAAAGGTGTTTACTCCTCTCTGCCTATGTGTCTCACTCTGGCAAGCATACACACCCTCTGACAATTAAAAAAAAAGAAGAAAGAAAGGGACCAGCAGATGGCATAATGTTTACATTGCTGGACTCCCGTGTAGTCAACTGTGGTTCGAGTTCCAGACCCAGTGGCTTAAAATTCACACCAGGTATGTGTGCATGTGTGCCCAAGATCCCAAGAAAGGAATGGAGGAAAAGGGATTGTGTTGTGGCCATCCCCCTGGAGCATGATTTCTTGCTTTCTGTCTCTGTCTCACTGGCAAGCGTACGAGCCCTACAGCAAAAAAATCTCTCTTAAAAAAAAGAACAAGGAAAAAAGAAAGAAAGAAAAAAGAAAAGATAGTAAAGACCAAAGCAGAAATCAACCAAATAGAAAATGTTAGGGTGATCTGTGTCATGGACTGTAAAAGAATTCACAGACTCGGTGTAAGGGGATAGAAAACTTTTATTATTCATTTTCCAAGGTAGGAAAGGGGCAGATGAGAAGGGTCGCATCATCCCGAAGAGCTGGGGCTAGAACTTCTAAAGAAAAGAGATGTAGGGCAGGTGATTAAGTTGGTCTTAAGACAGAATTCCAGGTGGTCTTTTACAACATCTGCATTGTTCATTTATTATCTCTGGGTGAGTCAGCCACCTGCAGTAAGGTCAAGTAGCCCTCCTTTCTTCTCTGATTTTAGATGGAAATCTTCCTTTAATCCCAAAGAATTCTTAACTAGGGCATATCTCCTCCCACCAGGACCAGCTAGACCAGGTCTGACCATTTAGGCCTTTCTTCCTACTCTGCCAAGGGTACTCAAGGTTGCCTAGAGACCTTGCCTTCCCTCCAACAGAGGCCAAGGTAAGAGACAACTACCCAACTACCAAAGGGCTGATTCCTTAAAAAAAGGGAAAAAAAAATGCTCAAAGTATTTGTGGAACTTCAAAGGTGCCCTTCTCAAAAAAAAAAAAAAAAAAAAGTCTAAAGTACTTAGAATTGGGGCTAATATGTCCTTTCAGAAAATAAAATGACGGGACCAGCAGTTAGTGTAATGGCTTTGTCACTGGACTGCCACATAGTTGACTGCAGTTCGAGTCCCGGATCCGGTGGCTTAAACTCACGCCGGGTGCGTGTGAGAGCATTCCCAAGATCCTGAAAGGAGAATGGAGAAGAAGGGACTGGGGCATGGCCATCCCCCCTGGGGGGTGATTTCTTGCTTTCTATCTCTCTGTCTCTCTCTGTCTGTCTGGCAAGCCCATGTGCCGTATAGCAAAAACCTCTCCAAAGAAAGAAAAGAAAATGAATAAAGAAAATAAATGAAACCAAAATTTCTTTCTGTGGGTTTGATTATAATTGGTAAACTTTGAACTAGCCTGCTCAGAGAAAAAAGGGAAGCTACAAATTACCAATATCAAGAACCCTGGCCCAACATTACTGTGCTGCTCAAGAGAAACCAGATCTCACATGGTGACCACAGTTCAAATCCCTGGCGCAGTCCACTTGAAACACACTGGGTTTATGTGAATATGCCCAAGATTCTATATGCTGAAGGAAAGAAAATGCAGTGTGATCAGACCCTCTTTCTTTCTCTTGCTTTTTCTCACACACACTCATGTACATATGCATACTCTATCATAAATAAAAGGAAAAAAAGAGAGGTTTCTTCACTATAGATTTGACAGATATTAAAAAAGGATAATAAAGGAATATGATGAATAAGTCTGTGATAAAAATTAGACAACTTAGTAGAAATGGAAAAATTCTTTGAAAAATAGAAATTATTAAAGATTACACAAGAAGAACTAGATAACCTGAATAGCTGTATAGTCATTAAAAGTGGAATTATATGTTAAAAAATTCTTCCTTCAAGAAAATTCCAGGTTTAGATGGCTTCACTGTGAATTCTACAAAATATTTATGGAAGATGAAATACAATTTGTATACAAACTTCCATAAAATTGAAAGAGAAGGACTTACATATGTGTATACACACACACACACACACACACACACACACACACACACACACACACACACACACACACACACACACACACACACACACACACACACACACACACACACACACACACACACACACACACACACACACACACACACACACACATAGACATACATACATAGGATTGTTAGAAAGGGCATGACACATTTTTGCATAGAAAAATACCTCATGACTTATTAAATGATCCAATATACCTATAAAAGTTCTAAACATAAGTAGGGCAATTTGATTCCAATAGTATGTAAAGAAGATAATGCAACATACCATGTAGGATTTATTATAGGAACACAATAATAGTATAACTCTCAAAAGTCGATCAATATAACATCATATAAACAGACAATTTCAGCACATTTGGGCTGCTATTTTTAAAAAGGCATAAAATGGAAATAAGTTTCTTACAGTTCTGGTGGCTGGGAAGTCATTGATCAAGGTACTGGCATATTCAGTATCTGGTGGGTGCCCGCATACTGGCTCAAAAATGGCCTCTTCTTGCTATGTCTTCATGTGGGAGAAGAGGTTAACTAACTCTCTAAGGTTTCTTTTATATGGACATTAATTCCATTTCTCATCACTTCCCAAAGGTCCTACCTGCTAATATCATCATGTTAGGTGTTATAACTGCAACATAAAATTTTGGAGAGGAAACAAACCTTTAGGTCATGAGACAGATTTAAATGAAAGGCAAGTTGATCTTGTTAGTAGACATTGAAAAAGCATTTGACAGAAGTCAGCACCTAGTCATGACAAAAACAAGGCAAACTGGGAATAGAAGGGCTCTTCCTCAGGCTCACAAAGGCATCTACAAAAAGATTACAACAGAAATCATACTTAATGTGAGTACCTGTTCCAAGGTCAGGAACAAGATAAGAATGTTTCATTACTTCTACAAAACATTGTACTTGAGGTTCTAGCTAGTACAATAAGGCAAGAAAAAGAAAAGATTCTGAAATTGGAAAAGGAAAAGGAATACTGTCTTTATTCACAGATGACATGACTTTATTTAGACAATCTATAGAAAAACTACTAGAACTAAAAGAGTTTAAAAAAGTTAGTTTACAAGGTCAATACATACAAATCAATTGTATTTCTATGTATTAGCAATAAACAATCGGTTAAATAATTTACAGCAGCATCGAGAAAGGAAATATTTAGAGATACATCTGGCAAAAGATTTAACCTGTAGCCTAAACATTATAAAACATTACAGAAAGTAAAGATGACCTAAGTAATTAGAGAACAAAACATTATTCAGTATCACCGAGATGTCAGTTCTCCCCAAACTGATCATAGATTATTGGATGGGATGACATTGATGTGCACTGTTTTGATTGGGGTGCTCATTTCATAAGTATGTATATATGTCAAAACTTATTGATTATACACTTCAAATATATATTTTTTAAAGTTCATTTGTTTATTTCTTCTATGAGGGAAAGAAAGTCTCCCACAACAAGATCCTCATACTGCAAACCACCTCCAGCTTCAGCTAGCCAGATTACAGGCACACGTGTGCATACACCCAGAGAGTACAGGGAGACCTCAGGATGTGAACCTAGAATCCCTCTGCATCATGTCGTCTCAGCACTGCAGAGCACAGAGTAACCGATGTGCCACCACAGGTGGCTGGTCAAATACATGAGATTCCTTTCATGTCAATTATAATTTAATAAAACTGTTCAAAAATATAAAGGAAAACCTCACTAACTCCCCATAGCTTTTATGTAATAAAGTTCAAGATTTTTAGTGGGAAAAGTATGGGCTTTAAGATCTTCCTACTAGCTAAATCACTTCAGGAAAATCACAGCAAGAACAATTAAATATAGCTAAAGGGGTTGAGGTTAGGAATAATTAACTTTTTAATTTAAAGTACATAAGACAGTGCCTGACACCTGGTATTTAAAAACCTTTCAACTTGAGGTAAGCAATGATTGTCACTGCCTTAGAGATTAGTTCTTATTTAAAAGGAAGAGACCAGGGCACAAAAGAACTATTTCCCTTAGTTCTTATTTTGCCTAGGGCTTATCCTGAGTTTATGTCACTAAATAATTTATAGAACCTTATGTCATGCGATTTAAAACCTTACACATGCTCACAATGGACATCATAATTTGTTACCTGAAGTTTGCTATACTTTTGTTAACAAAAATTTTCTTTATATAATCACAGCTTTAATATATTAACAGGTAATTCTGTTCCCATTGACCTTTTAAAAATAGATGAATTTTAACTTAAAGTAAATATTGATAAACCATAGATGCCATTTGAAATGTGCTGTTTTCTTTCCTCTAAAGAAAATACAACAAAAACTTACATTTATCTATGAACTTTAGTATTGAGTGTTACTAGCATTATGGCCATGGGCGGGTCAATATCATTTCTAAATCTAAGTTTCTTAGTTTTTCACGAAGGCTAGAATCACATGACTTTCAAGGTCATTGCTTGCTCTGAAGCTGTATTTCTGGAG
Source organism: Tupaia belangeri chinensis (assembly GCF_000334495.1). Lineage (NCBI taxonomy): Eukaryota > Metazoa > Chordata > Mammalia > Scandentia > Tupaiidae > Tupaia > Tupaia belangeri. The sequence goes on from NW_006159520.1 coordinate 2,350,753, forward strand.
TAGTATATGATTATTTGAATTCTTTTCAAGTGCCAATAATTAAACAATCTTGAATATTTGAAGGCATATTTTTAAATTTTTGAAATAATTATATAACTATTGTTTTAAAAAGTGTCAGTTTTATCATAGAACATTATTGTAAACTTATAAAGACTTTCTGTGATAATTTGGATCAACTGAGAATTCTCTAAATTGAAGAAAGGACAGACTAGACCCACCAACACTAACTTTTAACTTTTACAAGATACCATTGACCTAAAATAAATGTCAGTGAGAGGTGACAAAGATTGGCCTAGGTTGGATGATTATAATCATTCTTACCTTAAAGTTTTTCTTTCATAAGTGTGCACAAAGAGTTACTTCTCTGGGCCAGCTCATAGTGTGGTGATAAAGGCAGCTGGATCCCACCTGGCTGGCTGAGCAGTTTAGGTCCCAGACCCGGTAGCTTGAGAAACACACACATGTGCCCAAATAAGGGACAAATGGCGGAGAAGGGATGGGGCGTGACCATTCACCCTGGGGAGCCCTTCCTCACTTTCTCTCTCTCTGTCTCTCTCCAATGAAATAATATGCTCTGTGAAAAATTATTTTGAAAAGAAAAAGAAGCTTTACTTTTTCTGGTTTGGTGTATTTGGGATATTTACTTAAAATATGAACTTTCAACATATTTCAAAAAGTGACAGGTTAGAAATGTATTCATAGAGTAACTGGACTTCTCAATAGGACATATTTTATTATGGGTTACAAAACAGGGAGACAAAACAGGATGTAGGTAGGTAGAATTGATTCATATAAGTTTGTGTGTACAAAGGTCGGTGCTATTTCTAGATTTAAAAGAAAAATTATAATCAATAAGTGGTAGATAATTTGTTGTTTATTAGCTTTATGCTGAAAGTTTTATATTTAAACAGTAAAAGGTATTTTTCATTTCGTACTTGAGTAATTCATGTTTGTAAATGCACACAAATATGCTTTGCTGAAGGTAACACACAGCAGAAATTTTAATAACAGGATTCACAGCAGAAAATTTAAACTTAATGATATCTTTAATTTGTTAAGATCAGGGATAATGAATGTGTGCATTATAAAAATACCATTTTTATAGCCACATTTGTGTGTCTGTGTGTGTGTGTGTATACTTGTGTGTCTATATATACATCTTCTGCATACTTACATATATATAGATAGAGAGTAAAATGCACACAGATATATACATATACCTAAGAATATTTTAAAAGAAACTTATCAAACATTACAATAGAAGTTGAAGAGAGGATTCACAAAATCTTCAAACCTCTAGATGTTACCCAGAATAATTTTTTTTTAGAAATGGAAAAATAATTATAAAATATATTATGTTAATAAATCAGAAAAGGCGCTTGAAATAATCTCATAAAATGTTATAGCTTAAATAATGCCCTTCATCAGTATTCTTTGTTTAACATTTTATGTTTATTGATAAATGAAGATGCATTTAAATAATTCAAAGAAAACATTAGCTGCAAGCAAGGAATTAATAATTGATAGGACTGGAAGGACTCTTTTCACTTGGGAAATAGATAATATTAGCTTAATGTGGGGCTGTAGGAACAGAGGAAATGTAATGGATCTGCTTGCTTTAAACTGATGATGGTTATTGTGGTCTAAAAGTTGCTACAAAGGCAAAAGCGGGACAGCCAGGGAAATGCAATAGATTTCACTCATAGGAGCTGACAGTGCAAATTGAGGCTGATGTGCCAGATTTATACATGGGAGGAGACCTAATGATCATGACATATACTAAGGAGATGAAAAAAAAATAAATGCAATTTAATCATAATTGGAAAATGGAAAGAAAAACCCTTTGAACATATCAAGATGATAAAAATAAAGAGATTTTATTTTTCACCTTCATTGGACTTGAGGGCAGAGGCCAGTGAGAACACGGGTACCTTGCTTTTGACAAGTAACACCCACCACGAGGTTTCAGTTATATTCCTTCTGCAGTTTCATCAGTGAGTCCAGCTGCACATATGGCAATGCCAGCAGCTTTGAGGAGTGATGGGGATGAACACCCCCAGACAGAGGAGATACACATGTTGGCTCTTTTCATCTCACCTGTATTTTTTTTCTTCTCCAAATATTAGAGAAAAATTGAGTCATACACATCTGGGAGTTCCAGAGGTCATTAATTTTGTTCTGTTTTCTCCTTCGCCTTTACTCCCACTCCCTAGGCAAGAGAATTATTCTTGACCGTGCCCAAGGAAGGTTCAGATTACTCCCCGGTAAATTCATCTTTGCCATCGGGAAGGTTTCTTTAATTTCTAATCTGGCATAATTTAAATATATGCCTTTAATAGTTATGTTTAACCCATCTTGGTGAAAAAAAAAAAAGAAAAACTCTTCTAACTATAATACTATAATAGTCATTTACTAAGTCATTTCTCAAATTTGTTGATCTTGCCTTACAAACAATTTTTTAAAATACAGATGTGGAACTAATTTCAAAAAAATTATTTCTTTGATAAAATTTCAGCCACTTACAAAGTCTCCTAATTTGTATCCTGCCTTATTTCAACCACTTACAAAGTCGCTTGATTCCATATCCTATCTTCTTGGGTTAATGTGGACTCTCAAATTCTTGCATACACTCAATTCTAAAGAAACAATAATACATTTCATCTTTCTCTCAAAATTATTTTCTAGTATTTATTTTTTTATTATGGTAAAATTCACTTAACAAAAATTAACATCCTAACCATTTTAAGTGTATCATTCAGTGGTAGGAAGGACATTTCATAATAGTATACATCCATCACTACTGTCTCTGTAACTCTTTTCATTTTTATAAACATGAGAGCTGGAGCCAGCTAGGTGGTATAGTGGTTAAGGCAGCTTGTACCCACGCGGCCAATTCTGAGGTTCAAGTTCCGAATCAGTGGCTTGAAAAACACACTGGGCACATGTGCTTGCATGCCCAGAATCTTGAGAGAGGAATGGAAGAGAAGGGATTGTGAAGTGGTCATCCCTCTCTCCCCTGTCTCGCTCTTTCTGATGAGTGCACATGCCTTATAGCAATTCTTTTGTTGTTGTTTAAAGAAAAAAGTGAAACTGTACCTGTTACACAGTAAGTCCCTATATCCCTTACCCTAGACTCTGCTAATCACCATTTTACTTTTTATAATATATAAATTTGACTAGTGTTGGTACTGCATATAAGAATTGTATAATTATATAGTATTTGTTCTTTTACAACTGATTCATTTTATTTAGCATAATGTCCTCGAGGTTCACCCATATTGTGACATGTGTAAAAATGTCTTCTTTTTAAAGGCTGAATAAGATTCTATTTTATGTGTGCCACATTTTTCTTATCCATTCATCCACCAAAGGATACTTAGTTCATCATTTCTCTTTGGTTAAATATTATAGGTCAAGTTCTTTTCCTCTCATCTCTACTCTTCACACAAAACTCACTGGGGAACACATATAAGAAAAGAAAAATTACATCTCTAGTTTCCCCCTCAGTTTTGTTTTATTCTTTGAAGAAAAGAGAGCTAGAATGGAGTCAGAGCATTGATGGCCTCCTGAGACCCAGGAAGGCAAAATAAGCAGGTGTGGTGAATGAGGAGAAAGGAAAGAAATCAGCAGAAGAAAACGTGACCCCCTAAGGTGCCAATGAGCTCCAGATCATATTACTGGGCACAAACAAGGATTAGGCATTGCCTTCTATTGAATTTTCAACAGAAACCAAAAATGTCATTTTTATTTTGTATGCAGCATCTCACAGGCTTGAAATGTCAGACCAAATTCAAACAAACAAAGCTTGCTTTTAAATTGGTCCATGTTGTGCAGGCCAAGTAAGTGTGACTGTGTGATCATGGGTTGGGGGAGTGACTATCCAGAGACCCTAGATACACCATGTCCTCCCCTGCTGTCTTCCCCACGGAGGCTTGAATTCATTTCCACTCTTTTCGCTCTGAAATCCTTTATTAATCTAATATCATTGGGACCAGCAGTTAGCGTAATGGCTATGTCGCTGGACTCCCATGTAGTCTACTGCGGTTCACGTCCTGGACCCAGTGGATTAAAACTTACACCGGGCGCGTGTGTGTGAGTGCCCAAGATCCCAGGAGAAGAACGGAGGAGAACGGATTGTGGCATGGCCATCCCCTCTGGGGGGGTGATTTCTCGCTTTCTGTCTCTCTGTCTCTCTCTGTCTACCTGGCGAGCACACGCACCCTATAGCAAAAACCTCTCAAAAAGAAAAAAAAATCTAATACCATTTAGGTCACTCCTTTATACTTTGTAAGCTAGTGTACATAGTCACCAGATACTACACTATTTAGAAGCTAACAAGACTTCACATTTTAAAAGTTACTCTGAAAATGAACCTTTTTTACTGATTATAAAGAATATGTGACTGTTATGAGAAGTGTAGAAAGTACTAAAAGCTCACCACCTCAGAACAGTTGCTTTAATTAGTTTGGTGTGTTGCCTTCTCTTTTATTTTCCTGTATTTATAAATTCGTATTGTATAGTAACTAAAATTATCATATATATTTAGTCTTCTTGAGACATTGTTTTCAATTTGTTATGTAGTTTCTTGTATGGATTAGGAGCAATTTTAAGAAGGAAATTATTATTTACATAGCTTTTGAAAATATTTTTCTCCTGAGACATAGATCTGATACCTGAATAATTGTCTTTATTAAGGGCAAAAGTTTTATGCTAGTCAATAAGGAGGCAAGTTAAAATTAGTGTGGGTATGGGACCAGCAGATGGTGTAATGGTTATGTCACTGGACTCCCACATAGACAACTGTGATTCAAGTCCTGGACCTGGTGGCTTAAAATTCATGCTGGGAATGTGTGCTTGTGTGCCCTAAATCCAAGGAGTAGAATAGAAGAGGAGATTGAGACTTGGTCGTCCCTCCTAGGGGGTGATTTCTCACTTCTTGTCTGTTTCTCTAGTGAGTGCATGTGCCCTATAACAAAATTCTCTCTTAAAAAAAATAGTGTAAGTATTGACTGTCATAAGCATAAGGTCAGCATACTTACAGATGGTACAAGATCAACTAGTAGATAGCTAGTAACCAGCTACTAGCCCCTGTTTTGAATTTTCTAGTTTCTTAAGATGTATTTTCTTTTTTGTTTGTTTCTTTGTTTTTGAGAGGTTTTTGCTATAGGGTGCATGTGCTTGCCAGAAAGACAGAGAGATACAGAGAGACAGAAAGCAAGAAATCACCCCCCAAGGGGGATGGCCACACCGCAATCTCTTCTCCTCCATTCTCCTCTCGGGATCTTGGGCACGCACACACACGCGCCCAGTGTGAGTTTTAAGCCACTGGGTCCGGGACTCAAACCATGGTCGACTACGTGGGAGTCCAGCAACATAGCCATTAGGCTAACTGTTGGTCCCTTAAGATGTATTTTCAATCAGCTATTTATTTATCCACCAATTCCCTTTTATTTAACTATATCTTTATTATCACTCTTACTTTTAGTGTCCTGGACTTTGCACTTTAACTTTCTTGCCTTTTCTTACTGGAGATGCCTCTCATTCTTCCTTTGACCTTTTTTTTTTTTTATTTCCTAAATGCAGTTCTATAATTTTTCTTCCCTGTCAGTTTTAAAATCTACCACTTACCTTTTGATCACACATTCAAAAGCAATTCCAGGGGCCTGGGTGGTGGCACTGTGGTAAAACATGATAGATACCCTATGAGGCTAATCCACGTGGAAAGTTTTGGTTCCAGTCTGAAGACCTCCCCAAGTACACCAGGCACATGTGTGCCCGTGATCCAGACTGGCTGAGGCTTAGAGTGGAACAACCTATACAGATCCTGTCATGGTCTCTCTCTCTCTCTTTCTGTCTTTGTCTCTCTCATTCATTGAATAAATAAATAAACTTAAAAAGCAATTACAGGTGCCAGTTTAATTACATTGCCATACAAAAACATAGAATATCTATAGTTTCTGTGCTTAAAGAAGCTATATTTCAGGTAATAGAGATGCCACTGAGGCTAAGGCTGACTCCTTTAGACTCTTAGAATTTCTAAACCAGCATTGAGTGTGTTGTAAAAGACAGAATCTAATGCCCAAGTTATATTGGTACATAACATATTTGTTTTCCAGCCTAGTTAAGTGTCTACCTGTATTGAGAGGAGAGAGAAATGCACATGTTCTAACAGAACAGTCACAGGGGATAGTTCAAAAGCCTGGTCCTTTCGCTGGGGTCCAGGATTGGCAGCTGACCAACCTGGAGTGGGCTAGAAGTATAAGCCAGGCAGATCAACGCAATGACAAGATTAAGACTAAGAGGAAATCGTATATCCAGACTAGCCAGGGAGGATGAGTAGAGTCTGTGGGTGGCGTCGCGTCAGGCACACATGCAGGTGCAGTCACAATCCTGCTTGACTACTGGGTACTACCTCTGCCTACTCTGACCTTTTATTTCTGCTTGCAGGAATTTGTGCCCATGCCATGAAAAGCACTGCTATACATATATATATATTGCTATAGGGCGCGTGCACTCCCCAGAAAGACAGAGAGAAACAGAGAGACAGAAAACAAGAAATCACAGGATTGGCCAAGCTACAATCCCTTCTCCTCCATTCTCCTCTCAGGATTTTGGGCACACTCGCATACACACCTGGCATGAGTTTAAGCCACTGGGTGCAGGACTTGAACTGTGATCGACTACATGGGAGTCTAGCAACATAACCATTTCACCAACTGCTTGTCCCAAAAAGCACAGTTTGGTTTTGGTGCTAAGAATTGACTCATTTTCCAGTATAATTAGATACAAAATGTGGTCTGCAAATAAAAATTTCAGAAGCTGAGACACTGAATGCACCTACCTATTTATTAAGCAGGCAGAGTGTTTTTAAGCACTGCAATGATAAGAGCTCCTATCAATATGTAAGAAGTTAGAAATTAAAATAAGTTAAACATAGGTCATCGGAAACTCATGATGTTTTTCCATACAAAAATCTGTCACAACTTTTCCAACCACCCATTTCAGCTATTAAGTATATTAAGCAGTCTCAAAGTATTGTGAATAAAAGGTAATACACAGCCCCTACCCTCCTCTCACCCTCCAATATACTGATGAGAAAAGACAAATATATGAAACAATTGGAAAACAAGGCAAGACAAGGAAAAAAAAACCTTCATTAAAGTCCAATAACACTATCTACTCACTGGAACTTCCCTGTTACAGGGAAATTCGGTACAGAAAACAAAACAAAACTAAAGCTTCCATTCTAGCTTGGCCACAGTAAACATCAAAATGTGATAAAGTTGTGAAAACACTCTGACCTCAATCCTTTTTTCTCAACCAAAAGCTTCCAAACTGAGTGTGACCTGTTCAACATTTAATGAAATTCATGTTGAAATTCCTCACCTTGGATCTCTGGCTTTGCGTAATGGATTAAATCGGGACATTTTAGGTTAATTGACGATTGCTAGAAAAGAAGGGAAAAGGAGGAAGGATGACATATTAAATCTAAAAGGCAGAATTCAAAGTGATTTCAGAGATAGTGGATCAATAAGATCCCAGAGAGCCAGCTGTTGGGGCTGAATCTTTGGCGACATAAAGATTTCCCCACATGGCACGCTCAGAGGTAGGGTAAGGCAGCAACAGCCTCTGGGTTTGAGACTTCACGCCACTCACATTCTTGCTCACAGCTGCTCATCAGCACGTCTGTGTTCCACCACAGACATGTACAACTTCAGGAACTGCAGTGGCAGAAAGCAACTTTCCCCCGCCCCAGCCACTACAGCTCTGCTCAGCATGACATTTAGCTAGATTAGCCAGCAATGAGAGTAGACACATATGTCTGGGAGTTTGTTTTTTAAACTATATGTACTGCTTTTAATAGCATGATTACAGCTGTTCAGTAAGCAATGCCTCTAGAATGAAGAGGGCTAAAATGAGAAGCAGCCCAGCAGAGAGGGCCGGGAGCAGCACATTCCTCTTGTTATTGCCAGCTAGTGGGGAAAGAACATATGGTCACTTCTCAAAGGTGGGTTACCAACAAATAAGCAGAAAGCCCAGCCAAATGCTCCCAGACTGGTTTCTTCTTTTAAATTTATTTATGTTCTATTCTGTCAGTGTTTTCTACTCTCTTATTTCAGATTACTTTTTTGCTTATTTAGCAGTATGGTAAAGAGTACATGCTTTCTCTTTCTCTCTCTCTTCCTCATGTAAATGCATGTACCCTTTACCATACAGATAAATAAGCAATAACAACGGCAAAAACCAAGTAAATAAAATGGAGATAGCTGTAAAGATTACATAAAATAATCTATGTAAAAGTATTTAGAACAGTTTCTGTTTTATAGCAGTATTTAGAAAACAGATATAAATATCACATCCAAGGTTTTTTTTTGCATTTTTTTTGGAGAGGTTTTTCGCTATAGGGAGCGTGCGCTTGCCAGACAGACAGAGACATAGAGACAGAAAGCGAGAAATCAGCCCCCGGGGGGATGGTCACGCCGCAATCCCTTCTCCTCCATTCTCCTCTCGGGATCTTGGGCACGCACGCACACACGCCCGGCGTGAGTTTTAAGCCACCAGGTCTGGGACGCAAACCGCAGTTGACTACGTGGGAGTCCAGCGACATAGCCATTACGCTAACTGCTGGTTCCCCACATCCAAGTTCTGAAAGGGAGCTTTTACCATGTATGAGTGCATGATGTAGACATAAAGAAAAGATGGCTGAAACCATCAGAATATTATAGTATTTTGAGTAACATAATGATGTAGAGAACCTTGCTAAAAAGCATTTCACAGTACTTAGTTCTTCATTTCCTCTTATTATATTACAGTCTATATAAGCAAAGTAGTTAAAAGGTAAGAAATACCCTATTTATTACATTATTCAAGATTGCTCCAAGTACACACACACACACACACACATACACACACACACACACACACAGAGGCTCACTACATGATAAAAGAGAAAAAAAATTATAAAGAAATCAGTACAAAAGAAAAATTAAAGTAGAAAACAATAGGACAAAACCAAAACTAAAATTAATTTATAGAACAAACTGTGTAAAGCTTTGTACACTGGCTAAAAAAGAGGCCATGAGGTTTAATCTGAGCTTACATCATAATGAAGTAAGGCAGCTAGATTCTAGCTATGCAAAGTTATTTTTGCTACTTGCATGGTTGGTATCCCAAGAATTTGATTTTATATTGGAAGTGCCAAAGCAAATATCACTTCTTCCCAACACAGAACATGATCAACAGAATTTCTGCTCATTTGGTTGAAATCTTCTTGGTGTTTAACTAAAATTACATTGCATTTATTGGAAAGGGCAGTGTGTTTAAACTGGGATGCCTAACTACTCAGATGTCTGTTATAGCCAGGAGGAGAGGTACAGGAGAGAGCAGAACATGACCCGGAAGAAACCACACTCATCTGCTTCTCAGCATCAGGCAGTATTCCCTATGGGAACCTGGGCTCAGTGTGGCCAGCATGTATTTGTCAATGTTTTCATTTCTGGGGATTACTCAATTCAGCTTCTCAGTCTACATGTTTTATTGGTGATAGATCTAATTAAAAAATAAAATAAAATAACCTTAAGAAGATACAAGAGATAATGATAATGTCCACATTCCAAACAGAAAAAAAAATAGTAGTTTCGTATAAAAGAAAGTAGAAATTGATAAAAACTATTTTTGAGGAGGTTGTCTTTCTTGACAAAATTATTAATGAGATCACTACCAAAAGCATGCATTACTAGAGAGCTTTTAAATTTTAAAATCATTTCTTTATGGGGCTTACCAAATTTTTCCAATAAAGTACTACAAACAGCAGACAAGAATTTATGGTTAGTACTCTGGGAGTATAGGTCAAAGCAGTTCTCCCAAAATAAGGAAATGCTGAAATCTTGTTTTTTTGTCTTGAAAGGTCATGCGAAATTCATCATATAGCTATATTTATTTTAATTTTTAAATCAACTTCAAACTAATTTAACTATTCTTTCAAGTCTTATAATGAAAATAATGCTCTAGGAAGATACAATGTTTTCTTTTCTTTTTTTTTTTTTTGGAGAGTTTTTCTGTTTTTTCCCGCTATAGGGTGCATGCGCTTGCCAGCCAGACAGAGAGAGACGTAGAGACAGAAAACGAGAAATCACCCCCCAGCGGGGATGGTCACACCGCAATCCCTTCTCCTCCATTCTCCTCTCAGGATCTTGGGCATGCACGCACAAGCGCCTGGCATGAGTTTTAAGCCCCCTGGTTCGGGGCGCAAACCGTTGTCGACTACGTGAGAGTCCAGCGACATAGCCATTATGCTAACTCCTGGTTCCCTAGGAGGATACAATGTTTTCATCCTGTGGTTTCAAAGATCCTTCAACACTGTTAAATACTTTTCAGAGGTATGTAGCCCATTGGAGAAGCAGGGAGCTACACAAAGTCCTCTAAATCTCCTAATAGCCTTTATATGGAGGATGACTAAGGGATATTTTATTCTCATTTAGAAAATTTAGAAAACTGAGCTCAAGGAGAGGAAGTACTTCAGTCCCATTTCCATTTGGTGATGACCCTGGAAATAAAGTCCAGGTCTTTTAACTCCATGGAATTTTCCCATTTGGAACTCTAAATTTAGTTTCTATGAACCTTCAATTCAGACTCTGTGAGCATTAGTTGAACATTATGTAGGGATACAAACCTAGGAGAAAAAATGTATCTAAAGAATTCCAGAGTCCGAGATAGTTTTGTTACTGCTGATTAATTTTTTATGTTGTTTTATTTCTTATACAGAGTAGCCAAGATACAATCGTGTACCAGTAACTCAATGGGCAAAAAGTTCTGCTTTGCCATATATTTGTTCTTTGATGGTTTTATCACAAACATGTAACTCTTTCATTTGTGGTGACCTTGTTAAAGATGGTGACGGCAGGGGATGAAAATTAGTCCTATTCTTATAGATGATTGGTATTAAATGGAATAGTCTTTGAGAGATGCAAACCTTTCTTTTTTTAAGAACTCCTTATTTTATTTTATTTATTCATTTGTTTTAATTTGACTAGAGAAAGAGGTTTTATCACAAACATGTAACTCTTTCATTTGTGGTGACCTTGTTAAAGATGGTGACGGCAGGGGATGAAAATTAGTCCTATTCTTATAGATGATTGGTATTAAATGGAATAGTCTTTGAGAGATGCAAACCTTTCTTTTTTTAAGAACTCCTTATTTTATTTTATTTATTCATTTGTTTTAATTTGACTAGAGAGAGAGGGTAAGAGAGAAAGCAAACCACCAGGTCTGGGACTTAAACTGTGGTGGGCCATGTGGGAATGTCCAGTGCCTTAACCACCACACACCTGATGGCCCCCAAGAGGCACCAATCCTTCTTAACTAGTGGTGGTCTCTTGAAAGAAGCTTTTTCAAATGTCTTCTGAAAGCATAGTGGTTGAGGACAGTCTAACCCTTTGCAGTAGGGAAGATAGTTTAGTTTCAATGGACTCTGCAAGAAGTTTGGCTGTGGTTCAGATGGCAAGGGCAAAAAGTGAAGAAAATCTTGAAAGAAAAAAATAAATACTGTATCTAGTACCCTCTTTGGTTACACAGATTCTGACTTTCTTTTGAATTAAAAAAAAAATCATCTTCTTATGGCCGACAAAAACGTTCCATAGTCTATCAGTGGAAAATTCCACTGAAATTTGGTTTTGGGTATTAATAGAAATATTTTATTTTATTTTGAAAGCATTTACTTGAATCATATTAATTGGCTTAGTGCCAAAGTTTCAGAGCCTACATGGGATTCTATGTACGACAAGTAAAAGCGGTAACTAAATGGAAAATGCAGAGCACATTCCATTTCTTAAGACAACTGTTATTTAAATATGTAAGATACATTAACCCATAACGTCTTCTATGGAGGTGACAATCTAGTGAAAAAGTTAGCCAGTAAATTTATAAAGTAAAATAAATACAAAAAAGATTAACCTGACATCGCAGTACACAATTAACTTGTTATATAGTTTTCAAGGGAGCAAAGGAATAGTTCAAGATCTCAATCCATTTTAATTACATGATTTAATTTTTCATGTAATTACTACTGATAATTAAATGAGATTAGAGACTATTCTTCTTAGTTCATAACTATTAGAACTGCTCAGAGGAGCCCAGGTTGTGATACAGCAGTAATGCTGCTAGACCTACATCAGGAGGTTCCCAGTTCACATCCCAGGTCCTCCCTACATGCCAGATGAGCATGTGTATCTATGATCCAGGTTAGCTGACGCTGGAGGTGCATTGTGTCATGAAACTCTGTTGGGGTCCCTGTCTTTCTCTGTCCCTCTAAGAAATAAGTGAACATTTATTCCAGCAACATAGCCATTACGCTAACTGTTGGTCCCAGGAATAAGTGAACATTTTTAAAGAACTATTTCATTTAACTAATTTGTTTTAATTTGACCAGAGAAGGGCAGAGTGAGAGAAAGTCGCCATGTCCAGGACTTGAACCATGTTAATCATGTGGGAGTCCAGTACCCTTAACCACTACCATGTCACCTGCCGGCCCCATAAATGAACTTTTTAAAAAAGTAGGTAGAAAAGTTTCATGATTTTTTTATGTACCACTGTGAGTTTTAGAATTTGGTGACTTTCAACAATGTTAAAAAAATAATGCTAAAATACTTCTAATACGTAAGTTGTTTGCTCAATGATTACTTCCCCAGTTCTTTGAGATTAAATATCTAAAAAGCATTTTCATGAGACAAATAACTCATCCAAACTATTTAATCCCACCAGAAATGCTTCTTAGAAAAAAAAAGTCCTCTCCAAAATACACTTTCTTATTTTTAAATTGCCTTAGTAATTCACTGCAGCTAGCTTATGATATTTCTTTTTTTCCGAGTGGGGGTTCTACTTAACAGGCACAAAGCTGGGGAGGGACTTCTCCTCACCCACAGATGTCAGAGATTGCTAGTTGGGGAGAGGGCTAAATGAAGCAGGGAGTCAGAGGGCATAAGCCTGTACTCGAACACACAGAGGAGCAGTTAGCTGTGCTTCTGCACAGTCCTAAAAAACTGGGACAGAAACAGATATTTGCTGTATAATCGGAGATCCTAGCTACCCAGTTTTAAAAGTTGAAGACTTCAGGAATCATAGTATATGTTCTATTGATAACACATCGTATAATAGTATTGTAGGAGGAGCATGTCAGTGATAATATGGAAAATATTTGGCTACTATTGTACTACAGAATAGCTGCTGACCCATGATAATAAATCCCAGGCACAGTAAGGCCCAGCAGCCCTTTGCTGGTCCAGGCATCAACCTTTAGTTTCGGGACTATGGGAGTTATGAGAGTCTTAAAGGGTAGAGGATATGAGGAGATAAGACAAGGCAGTGGCTATTTATCCAATGTAAAAGAAAATTCAGATTTTAACTTCTCTTAGAACTGTATCCATTCATACTGCTGAATATCAGGCATAGTATTATGGAGTAATCATATTGAGAGGTCAGTTTGGTTTCTGTGAGTGCCGTTGGGATCAGATTTTAAATTTTCAATAAGAATATGCATTCTAAATTCTACTGGTTATTTACCAATTTGATGTTCCTATTTACAAAATAACGTTTGAAATAGCAAGTGATTTTACAAAAGACATGGTCTGTAATGCTGGTATTATGTTACCATCTGTGGTATATGTGAGATACATTTTAAGTGATAATTTTAATCTTTCTCAGGCTCTTCTTCTAGCCAAATAATCAAGTGTCTGCATGGCTTTTTAAAACATAGAGTCTACTTCTTAAGTTTTAATAGTGAAGTATTCATGCAGCTTTTTGAGATTTTCAAATTTCAGAGTTCATTCTAATTTATGGAATCCTCTTGAGATGAATAAGTATGTGGCTGTGGTATAGAAAGCTCTACCTTCTATAGGCAGAAGATGAATGGCAGAGGGCTTTGGAGAATGGCCACACTCCTGCCTTTGGTTAGGACCATGTGTCTAGTGTTTAACAACTGACATGGTCTAGACCTACATTTTCCAACACAATAGCCACTAGTCATACATGGATATGTAAATTAGATAAGATGAAAGGCCAGCCCCACAGTGAAACCATTAGGAGATCAGGATCCCACATGACCAATCATGGTTCGAATCCCAGCCCTGGTGACATGAAAAACATTTGTGTGTGCCTGTATGCCCCAAATCCCAATAGAATGAAGAAATGTCAGAGAAGGAATTGCAGCATGAGCACACCCCACTGGAGGCTGCTTTTGGCGATTGTGTGTACTGCCTAGCAAAAACAAATGAAGAAAAAAGTTTAAAAAGTGGATAAGATAAAATAAAATTTAAAATATAGTTGCTGGGTTGCACTAACAACATGTCAAGTGTTCTGAAAGCAACATATGGCTAATGGCTAACAGGGGACATCACAGAGGTGGTTCTATTTCTCTCTCTCTTTTCTTTCTTTCTTTTTTTTTTTTTTTTTTTTTTTTTTTTTTGAGGTTTTTTCCCTTGGGGGGCTTGCCTTTC
>NW_006159520.1:2365272-2389953 GCF_000334495.1 Tupaia belangeri chinensis
TTTTTTTTTTTGAGAGGTTTTTGCCATAGGGCGCATGCACTTGCCAGAAAGACAGAGAGAGACACAGAGACAGAAAGTGAAAATCACCTCCCCTCCCCAGGAGGGATGGCCACACCACAGTCCCTTCTCCTCCACTCTCCTCTCGGGATCTTGGCATGCACGCACACACTCCCACATGAGTTTAAACCACCGAGTCTGGGGCTCAAACCACAGTCTACCACATAGGAGTCCAACGACATAGCCATCCACTGCTGGTCTCAGATGTAGTTCTATTTCATTGCAGAAAATTCTATTGGAAGATCTTGGTCCAGAAATTAGTTCCATCTTCTTCTAATTCTCTTAGTAAAAAAAAATAAAAAATTCATCTTTTCCTGTCTCCACAGGAAAGAAAAACAGGTTGTCTTATTAGCTTATTCTTTAAAAATTACTTCTAGGTTTCTAAAAATAATTGGTACCTTTTTTTTTTTTTGCTTGTGTGCTTTTAATCAAACAATTCTACAAAAGGAACACTATCATTCCTTTTATTCTTACACACTGAGATATCTTTCAAAATTCAAAATTTTCTCTTTTTAAAAATTTCTATTGTTTGGATTTTTGTCATAGGACATATGCATTCACTCATTGGGGAGAGAGAGAGAGAGAAAGAGAGAGAGAGAGAGAAGAAAAGTGAGAAATCATCCCCCTCCTCCAGGGGGTATGGACATGCCACAATCCCTTCTCCTCTATTCTCCTCTCAGGAATTTGGTAACGCATGCACACATGCCCAGTGTGATTTTGGAGCTGCCGGCTCCTGGACTCAAACCATGGCCCACAAGGGCGAATCCAGCGCTTTAACCATGACACCACCTGCTGGTCCTAGTGTCTTTCTTGTATTTTAAATTTAAAGACTGCATATAATTCTGTGATATGGATTTAATTTTGACTATCATATTGTGGCTCTAAGAATTTCCTTTAGATAATTTCTTGCTAAAAAAAGAATAAGACGTTAACTTCTTTACTAGTCTTACACCTACCATTCCTTCACCATTACTCAAAAAAAAAATTTGTCTTAATTCTTGTTAATAGCATATCTGTTATTCTGGATAAAAGCTAAAAATCTTAGGATACCTAAAAGCAGATTTACCTAGAACAAGGACAAACCTCTAGACCAAATACAGAGTTTTCTCCACTGTGTTCAGGAAAACTGGTGCTCATGAGTAGACATTTCTGACGTTCTCATAGACAATAACCTGAATGCTGAATTTGATTTGTTCTTGCCTCAGGGATTTTGGACTAGACTACAGTGCACTACAACAACCAGATGAAAAGAGAGAAGAAAATTCCACCCGCTGTTTGATCTACATGATGTCAAGTGCAGGTAAGATCAGTTGCTTTATTGGATTGACTGATTATTTTGGCAGCATCTGTCTATTGTGCAGAGAGGTATTTTGAAATTTAGCCATATCTTAGTTTTACCATTTGCATCAGCAGACCACATGAATAAAAACAGAATCCTCCTTTGCCCTGATTTTTTCAGTGCCCTCTGTTTCTATTACCTGCCATAGGAAAAAAAAAAAAAAAAAAAGTGTTCCTTAAGTAAAGTTTCCAGGGTGTGAATTCAGTCTGTGTGTCCTTAGCACTGGGTGGACAGGACTGCAAAGTAGGGTATGCTTTTATAGTTTTGCCCTTGGCTTCAAAGAGGGCTGTGCTGGCACTGGGCTTGAGAATGCTATTGAAAGGATGTTTTCTCCAAGTTGGCTGGCATTCAGTATGCGTGTATTATATTGATACAGTATTTGCTTTGGCATCGTTACTGCTATCCTTATTTTTTTTACATGTTGACATTAAGAGTGCAAATTTTTGTTTATTTCTGCAGTGTTGGAGGAAAAGAATAAAAAATTCTTGAGGTTTGCAATCTACAGGAGTTTGGTGTGCCAGGGCAAATTCTTTAATTTAATGTTCTCTTGAAAATATTTGAGCTTTGATTTAAAAAAAAAGTATTACAGATCTTTGTTGTTTACATTAAGTCCTATTTAAAATAAAGATGGAGAGGTAGGAGAGAAAGTACTTCAACTCTACCGACCCCGTTTCTGTAATGTAACTTGGTCTAGGTAATCTAGGCTTTTAAATTTGGTTTGGTTTTCTTTTATAAGAGGGACAGAAGAAAACAGGGAGGGGAAAGGTGGGGGCGGGATGGAAACAGAGATCTATATTTCTCATGGTGTCTCCACGTGTTGATCCATCTGCCCACGGCCTTCCAATGATCTAGGATTACAGGTGTGTGCAGCCCAACCCAGTGTGTTCAAGCTGGCCTGGGAACCAAACCCAGGGCTCCTATATAGTTTCTAGTTTTCCAAGCAGTGAGTGGTGTTACTTGTGTGCCACCATGGCTGACCCTGTTTTGTTTTGCTGGTGACTTAAAAACAACACCAAAAACAAAACACTATCATCTTCAAAGATTTTTTTTTTTATTGCCAGAAAAATCTCTGTGTTAATCCTTCAATTTTCTTCTCCAGTCAAAGATTGTAGCCTAGCCATACAGTTCCTGAAATACGTCCATCAGGGGTTTCATCAAGTCAGCTTTAGAATAATTGTGTTTACAAATAATACCAAAGACAACTATTTAATCCGGTTTTCCCATGTTTTGAGAAGTCGATAAATTTAGTTTTTGAGACTACAGAGGCTAAACTGCCAACACATGTATGTCAACAAATCAACTGCCAACTTCTGATGGTCTCTCCTGCTGTAATTCTCAATTATAAATCTGTTTTTCATTCTTGCTTTTTTTTTTCCCGGATCATTATAATAACCTCCTAAATATTTCCTCTGACTCAATTCTTGTTTTTATTTGACTGTGAGATGTATCTGCCTAAAATACATTTCTAGGTATATTGCAACATGGATCCCTTTCTAAAACCTTAAGTGGTTAAGTATGGAGGTCTATGAAAGTCTTAGTCTGGAGGGCTGATTCAAAGCTTCTCATAGTCTGGCCTGAAATAGTTTCTGCTGTCTTAGTCTCCCAGCTCCTCTGCAGTAGGCCTTACTTAGCCTTACTTTGCTGGGGCATATGCATTGCCCAGCATACAGGTTGTGCTCAGAAAAATTTGTCGAAATTTCCCATCCTTTCTGTAGTTGTTGGTTTTTATTTTTTACAGCTGGAGGACACATGCACTCACCAGAGAGAGACAGAGAGTGTGTGTGTGAGAGAGAGAGAGAGGGGAAGAGGGAGAAAGCATCCTCCAAAAAGGCATATACACACTGCAATCCCTTCTCCATTTCTCCACTCTGCCGTGATTTGGGGCCCCCAGACACACGTGCCCAGCACATGCTTCACGTCATTGGGCCAGGATTCAAACCATGGTCAAGCACCCTACACTCTTAAGCACTCTTAATCTAGACTACCAAGTCAGTCCTGTAGACTCTAGCAGTCTCTCCACTCCCATTTTCATATAATTGCTTATATTATGTAACATGCCTTTTTCCCCCTCCATCTGCACTTTACACCTTCTAACCCATTCATTTAAGACCCACTTATATGTTTTCTTTTCCAAGAAATCTTCTCTGATTTTGAAAACAGAATGCACCCTCGTCTCTGACTCTCTAAAATATCTTCTAGGCTATTTATAGCACATATTACACTCTGCATTATGTTATAGCTATGTGTTGGCTTGTTTTAATTATCCTACTAGATTTTAAGTTCCTTTGGGACTGGAAATTGAGTTATAATCATTTTTGTTTTACCCACAGTGTCTAATGTAATATCATTAATCAGGCAATTAAGCAAACCCTGTTCCATTTGGGGCACTAACTCTGTAAAAAGCATATTATGTAATATATAAGCTAGAAAAATCAATCAAAAGTAATTCTATCTTATACATTTAGTGTCTTTCAAATTTTATGTTCTCTTATATTACAATGTTTCTGGTTTAATAATACCTTAACTTAAACTATTTGTAAGAATAGTAAATACCAATAAATCAACTTAGATGAACTAAATGACAATTACATTTTATAGAAAAATGTATTAAATTCAACTTCAGAAAAATATCTTCATCCAATTAATTCCTTAAAATATGGGTAGATATCTCATCTTATCATTAATTTTTCCTTTCCAGAAAAAAAACATGCTTCTCCTATAGTCACTTTTAGGGTCACCGAATCCGTCTCCTTGCTTTTATTTATTTAATTTATTTATTTATCTTTCTTCTCCTTGGGTTACATTTTTTTTAAACTCATTGCCTACTGATTGGTCTCTCATATGTCATTTGGTTTTATTTATCAGTCAATTGATGCACAATAGTACCTGGATTTTTGTTCTTAAGTACAAGACATGTGCATTTGTGGCTTCTTTGTCTCTGGCTATTTCTCATTGTAATTTTTTATTATTATTGTTTCCTTATACTATATTTAATCACATACATCTTCATTTTTTTTTGAGAAGTTTTTGCTATAGGGTGTGTGTGCTCACCAGAAAGACAGAGAGAGACAGAGAGACAGAAAGTGAGAAATCACCCCTGAGGGTGGATGGCCACGCTGCAATCCTTCTCCATTTTCCTCCTGGGATCTTGGGAACGCATGCACACGTGCCTGGCATGAGTTTAAGCCGCCAGGTCTGGGACTTGAACCGTGGTCAACGACATGTTAGTCTAGTGACATATGATTGTGCCAACTGCTGGTCCTGATCACATATATCTTTACAGTGTATAACATTTATTTTTGCCAACATGATTCCTATGTTTATCAGTCAAGATAAAGACATTACTATATGCATCATCATCAGAAAATAGCTTTTCATTATTTTTAGATTGTTATTTTAATTTAAAAAATTTTTAATTTTATTTAAAAAACTTTTTAAACATTCAATCACTATATATCATTTGGCTTATAAAGAGAATTCACCCAACATGAAATATTTCACAGACAAGTCCAGTTGAATACTGTACATGTTATCATTAACAGGTAATAAACCACTGCTGTGTCCCACAAATGTCATGCCTCTCTATTTTTTCTCCCTGATTTTCTTCTCTATACCCTTCCCTTCTCCCCTCAACCCCCGTTCCACACTATCTTCAGTGTTCATAACTATTTTCACTGCTTTTATGTTCTTCAGTATTTCAATCTCTACCATAAAGTATGGATAGTCAATATATATTAAGTGGAGATATATGCTAACTTTCTTTCATAAGCTGGCTTGCTTCAGCAATAAATCTTCCATATTAATCCACTTTCTATCAAGTGCCAGGATCTTGTTGTTTTTTATGACTGATTAGTATTCCATAGAGTATATGTGCCACACTTTTTCAATCCATTCTTCTGTTGGTGGACATTCGGGTTGGTTTTATGTTTTAGCAATCATCAATAATGCCACAATAAACATGATGTGCAAGTGCTTTTTTGACTGAGCATTCTCCTATCCTTTGGGTAGATACCCAGTATTGGGATTGCTGAATCAAATAGTAGATCTATTTGTAGATCTTTGAGGAACCTCCATATTGTTTTCCACAGTGGCTGGGAAAATTTCACTTTCCCCCAACAATTCCCACCAACAGTGTAGGAGAGTTCCCCTTTCACCACAACCCTGCCAACACTTATCATTTTTAGTATTTTTAAACTTCGCCATTCTGACAGGTGTTAGGTGGTATCTCATTGTGGTTTTAATCTGTATCGCCTTTAAGATGAGGGATGTTGAGCTTTTCTTCACATGCTTTTTGATTGTTCATATGTCCTCCTTAGAAAGATTTTTGTTCAGCTCATTTTCCCATCTTTTAATAGGATTCATTATTATTTTGAGGGGGAGTAAGCCACTTGAGATCCCTGTGTATTCTGGTTACCAGTCCCTTATGTGAGGCATAGTTTACAAAAATATTCTCCCATTACGAGAGGTTTTGATTCACACTAATTACTGTGTCTTTTGCTGTGCAGGAATTTCTTAATCTGAGATAATTCCATTTGTCTATTTTAGGGATTATTGCCCATGCTTTGGGGGTCTTATTTCAGAAGTCTCTGCCTACCCCAATGTCTCCTAGAGTCTCTTTACAATTTAACAGCTCATGGAATATCAAAATCACTCTTGAGAAGAGTTAGTTTTCATCTTATTTGGAGGGAACAAACTCTTTCTCTTCCATTGTGTTTACCTATCAACTGCTTATCACCAATAATATAAAGCCGTGAGAGATTACGTTAACAGTGTCCTACAATTAGGAATTTAAGAGCTATAGTAAGTGGATGGACTCAAATACTGACTCTTCCAAATCCTAGCTGTGTGATCTTTGACACATTATTTAACTTCTCATAGCTTTAGAAGTGAGACTAAGAGGGGCTGGCAGGTGGTGTGGTAGTTAATGGTGCTGGCTTCCCATAAGGCTGACCATGGTTTGAGTCTCAGATCTGGCTGCTTGTTTTCTCACTTTCCCTCTCTCTTTCTCATGCACTCTTATTCTATCCTTCTCTGGTCAAATTAAAAAATTAAATGAATAAATAAGTTAAATAAAATAATTCTAAAAGAAAAATGGAAATGAGAATAAGAATATCTGTGATAATGCAGGTAAAACACTTAATCCATACCTGGTATGAAGTATTCAGTAAATAATAACTGTTGTTATTACATGTATAAATTTGGAATTTAGCAAGGAGTAAAGAACATTTTGGATCAGAAACCATAAAGTACAGATATTGAAATGACCAGAATATAAACAATGATTTTAAAGGTCTAGACAACTTGGACAAACAACACAAGACAAAAACATATTGACATGTAAAAATGGAGTAAAAGAAGACAGCCTAGAATATCATGCTAAGAAATGTGTATTCGTTCCAATAAGTAGGACAGACCTGATACAGGTCCCTGAAGAAGATGACAATCTGTCCTAAAAGTTGTTTGAGGTAGCATTCTGAGCAGCATGTAGAAGAGTCTGATACCAGAAGATGCTGAGACTGGGAGAATCTAGGGAGTGTGGCAATATTTTAGCCAGGAGACAGTGAGGATGTTTGCCTAGGAAATGAAGAGATAGTGTTTAACTTAATTCATACTGACAAAGAAGAATTAATAGGGGATAGCAGATTATGGTTACGACTCTGGACTCCCACATGGTCAACTGGAGTTTGAGTCCGAGATCCAGTGACTTGAAAATCATGTCAGATACACATGCATGCATGCTCAAGATCCTGAGAGGAGAAAGGATTATGGTATGGCCATATCCACTGGGGAGCAATTTCTCACTTTCACTCTTACTGTCTCTGTCTCTCTCCAGTGAGCACACATGCCCTAAGGCAAAAAATCTCTTAAAAAAATGAAAAGAAAGAAAAAGAAGAATCAATAGGATAAGAGAGAACTAATAGAAACAACCAGCCAAGTCAGATAGAACATATACAAAATAGTGGCTCAATAAATAGAAATAGATGAATTGCAAGCAGGATTATTTTTGCAGTGGGTTACAGTAAGGTCCATTTTAGAAATATTAGCTTGAGTTGCAATGAGATGATGAATAATGAGTATTGTTTAGGCCTAGAATAGGGAAATCACTAACCAGCGGTAGGTTCTAAGTCATTCTTAAAGGAAAGACTGTCGTAGGAAGAATACCTGCAACCAGCTTTGCTTACTCTACAATTCTGATCCAGATTTTTAATTTCTTAACCTTCCTAAACTACAATATAGGAAGTCAGTTTACTAAAACCCCTCTCTTTGAAGTGCTTGTTGCTTAGTACCATTTTTACTAATTTATTAATGTTCACAGCCCCAAGTAGCATAGTGAAATGGGACAACAAACCACAACACTTCTCATATTTTCAAATCATAAGATAGCTCCGCATTACAGAAAATTTCTACCCTTACATCTCTCTCCCTTATTTTATTTTATTTTTTTCTTGGAGAGGTTTTTGCTATAGGGTGTTTGTGCTCGCCAGAAAGAGAGATAGGGAGAGAGAGAAAGCGAGAAATCATCCCACCCTGGGCGGGTGGTGTTGGCCATGCCACAATCCCTTCTTCTCCACTCTTCTCTTGGGATCTTGGGCACGCACACACCCACCCCCAGCGCAAGTTTAAGCCACCAGGTCTAGGACTCAAACGGCAGTCAATTACATGGGAGTCCAGTGACATAGCCATTACGACAACTGCTGGTTCCATCTGCCCTTATATCTAACACCCCAGAACCTGCTACAATGGAGCTGAAGTCAAGATGGTGAGTCCAGTTAAAGCGGTGATTCTCAATTGAGAGGAATTTAGGAATTTTGCCCCCCCCAGGGGACTGATGGCAATATCTAATAATATTTGTTAGTTGTCTTAGCTGAGGGAGGGTGCTGCTGGCCTGTTGGTGGGTAGAAGCCAGGGATTCTGCAATGCACAGGATAGGCACCCACAACAAAGATTTTTCTGGCCCCAAATGTAAGCAGTGCCACCACTGAAAAAGCCTGAATTAGAGTCATTTTGAAAGAATTTACTATTACGTTATGTCTAACACTTTATAAACCCAAAGTATTTTGCAAAGTACGTATTTGCTCCTGGATTTCTGTTTGTTGTTTCATACACCAAAATAAGATCAGCAGGAGTATTTGTCCTTGAGATTTTCCCATGGCATGGATGCAAAAACAGCATTTACTCTGCTCCTTACTCTGGAAAATGACAATGTCGAATGAAGTTAGTATCCCTTTTCCACCCTTAAGTACAAAACCAATATTCCTGCTTTCACTTCTTCAACAGGTTTATGTTTTGTTTTGTTTTGTATTTTTTAAAAAAAGAAAACAGAAATCTTCATCATTTTAAGGCTCTCACAAAGCAGCTATGCCCTGAATTTCATGATTTCTGTTTGTTGTTTCATACACCAAAATAAGATCAGCAGGAGTATTTGTCCTTGAGATTTTCCCATGGCATGGATGCAAAAACAGCATTTACTCTGCTCCTTACTCTGGAAAATGACAATGTCGAATGAAGTTAGTATCCCTTTTCCACCCTTAAGTACAAAACCAATATTCCTGCTTTCACTTCTTCAACAGGTTTATGTTTTGTTTTGTTTTGTATTTTTTAAAAAAAGAAAACAGAAATCTTCATCATTTTAAGGCTCTCACAAAGCAGTTATGCCCTGAATTTCATTGATGAAAAGGAAAAAGAAAAAAAAAAAAGAAGAAATAGATTCAGAATGTCAGTTTGCCCTTAAGTGATGTATTAGCCACAAGAAATCTCATTACAATTTGATGCCTGAATCCCTTGAAGGAAAGATCTTATATTGTGAAGGTAGCATATGTGTCATGTGATGTAAGTACTTACTTTTATTGAATAGGTAAGTATATAATAGCTAAAAGCCCCATAAATCAGCTAAATGCTCTCTCAATTTATAGAGAATATTTGATCTGAGAACATTACTGTCTTGCAAACGATGGGGAGGAAAAGGAGACACGAAATGCAATAGAGATGGATATGGTGACTAATTCCTTTGGATTCAGAGTATCAGATTTCAAGTCACTAACGGACGACCTGCACTATTTCTATACTGCACTGTCCATAGACTGCCCAGGCAATCTTTAAAAATTTAAGACTTGCATATTAGACGTGGTGAATGGGGAGTTACTTGCATATAACCAAATCACTCCAGAGGGACATCCAAAAATAACGGGAGAAGATAGAGGGAGCATAGATATATTCAAGGAAGTCATTTTTCATTGGACTTTTTATTTAAGTGAATTAAATGGTGATGAAAGAAAAAGGCAACTATATTTGGTCAATATCTGTCAGAGAGCTTTCTTCATCGGCAGGGCAGAAGTGCTCTGTCCGACAGCTAGGCGTGAAGGATGGATTTCAATGGTCCAAGGGCTGACCTGACATTTGCCTAGAGGTCAGAGCCATGACCAGGATTATTGTCTCTGCTTTCACTGAAAGAGATATTAATTTTTTGCTGACAATAGAAATTCTTCAGCTCCTTTCTCTTCAACTTTCTCTATATATTTTAACACATACAGGTTCTCATACTTTGAAAATCCATGCTTTGACCTTATTTCTTTTTATAATAACCATCTCACTTCTATTTACCACTGCCAAATACTTGAATGAGAGGTCTAAAGCTGCCACTTTCATTTCTCATCAACTTCCTAAACCCTCCACAATCTAGCTTTTATCCCATAACTGTTACCACTTTCTAGGTACAGAGGTCTCCTTGTAGGCAATAGAAGCACTGCACATTCAAAATTGCCTTGGACTGGGCATTGAAATTGTAGTTTAAATCTTTGTGCTTTTGCTAGGTAGAATGTGACTTCAGCTTACTGTGTCTCAGTTTCCTTACCTACATGAGACTAATAATAGGACCAGTCTCATAGGCTGATAACAAGATTAACTGACTAATTGGGTGTAAAGTCCATGTAATAGTGTATTTATTCATCAGAAAGAGAGAGAGAAAGTAAGTGGCTTACAATAGTAGAAACTGGCAAGTCCCCAAATCTGTAGAGTGAGTCATAAGCTGGAGACATAGAAGAGTTGATGGTGTAGCTCTAGTCCAAAGGCAGGTAAGTGACAGATCCAGAAAGAACTAATGTTTTGTTTGAGTCTGAAGGCAAGAAAAAGTCAATGTACAAGTCTGAAGGCTATCAGGCAGAAAGAATTCTCTCTTACCTAGAGGAAGGTCAATCTTTTTGTTCTCTTCAAATCTTTAACTGGTTGGATCAGGACCATCCATTAGAAAGGACTTCTGTTTTACCCCGTCTCCTGGTGTAGATGTTAGTCTCATCCAAATATGCCTATAGTAAGGTTTGACCAAATATCTGAGCATCCTATAGCCCAAAAAAGTTGACCTAGAAAAAAAAAATTACACACAATGTGGAAGTCAATGGCCCAACAGTAGTGCAATACTATGATACTGAACCTGCATGGGAAGGTGCTGTATTTACATCCCAGGGCCTCCATGTACATGGCAGGTGTGTGTGTGCCTATGGTTCAGGCTGGCTGATTGCAGTGGCAGATTGCAGTGTAAAAAGCTGCTAGGAGGGGCCGGTTGGTGACGTGGTGGTTAGGACGCTGGGCTTCCCCATGGCTGACTATGGTTCAAGTCTTGGACCTGGTAGCTTGCTTTCTCACTTTCTCTGTCTCTCTCTCTCTCTGTCTCTTTCTCTCTCTCATGAAATTAAAAAATAATAACGGACCTGGTGGCTTGCTTTCTCGCTTCCTCTCTCTATCTCTGTGTCTCTCTGATCAAACTGGAAAATAATAATGATAATAATAATAAATAAAGTTAAATAAAATAATTCTGAAGGAAAAAAAAGCAATACTGGGACGCAGTTAGCATAGTGGCTATGTTGCTGGACTCCCACGTAGTCGACCGCGGTTCGTGTCCCGGACCCGGTGACTTAAAACTCACGCCAGGCGCGTGTGTGTGCATGCCCAAGATCCCAAGAGGAGAATGGAGGAGAAGGGACTGTGGTGTGTCCATCCCCCCTGGGGATTGATTTCTCACTTTCTGTCTCTCTGTCTCTCTCTGTCTGTCTGGCATATGGCAAAAACCTTTTAAAAAAAATAAGCAATACTGAGGAGGCTTATCTCCCTTTCTCTCTCTCTGTTTCACTGTCTTTCTCACAGGATAAATAAATAAATACACTAAAAAAATCACATATAGCATTTAGTACTCAGTAACAGTTCAGTAAATATTTATTATTTTTTTCCCAGAGTTGTTAAATCGATGTTCCATTAGGTAACTCTGGCTTCCAGTCTCTATTTGACCAACAGAGTCTTGATTGTTAATATCTTTTTAAATAGTAAATTGAGTGCCTGTGAGTAAGCGTGTACTTACCCTTGGATCCTCAGCAAGATCACCTCAATAGCCCTGTGTCAGGCTATTTCTTAATTTTATTTCATCTGCTTTTTTGAGCACTTCAAGTTACAACCCCAAAGGACACTATCTTATTCATCATCTGTACAGACCACTCTGGAGAACTGAATAATACTGAAAATTCACTTAGTCGTCCACAATCCTTAAATTCTTTTTTCTCCTGCTCAAGTTTCTTCTAGACTTTCTGACCCGAACTATCTTTTAGAGCTTAATCCTTTGTCCTCTGCTCACTCATCGAGACTCTGAGTACATGTACAAAGAAGCCTTGGAAATGGGACTTAGTGTATGATCAGGGTTAGGGAGATGAACTTACCACATCCACAAAGACGTTAAGACCGTAGAAGCCAGTGAAAAATCTCCAGGGAAGTCTCAAAGCCTTTCACAAAACAATGTCTCATGAAGGTTTGATGAATGTATGGAAATATGGATGAATGAAGGAATTAGTGAATAATTGCAGAAATGGAGCCACATTTGGACTGGAAAAATCAGAGAAGTTTGCAGAAAAGTGCATGAAAGAGATTTAAATTGAAGAGAGCATAGAATCTAGTGGTGGCTTGAAAGAGTAAAAAAATATATATATATCCTTCCAGGGAAAGGCAGTAGAATAAGTAAAAGTTCAGAGATAAAAGGAGAAATGGTTGTTTCTGATGGTCTTCCATGTACAGTTTTCTCATCTGTACAATGGAGTTGATAATAGAAATCACTTAATAATATTGTGAAAACTAAGTTAATACTTATAAAGTGCTTATTCAGCGCCAGACACAGAATAAACATTCAGTAAGTGTTCCATGATAATTATATTTGGAGGAAACAGAATCTAAAATATCTACTTGCAATAAAGCACATGAAGCAGCTATTTGCTAATATTAAAGTGTACATAGTTTTATTTATTACTCTGAGGAATATTCGGGAAGTGCTAAAGCATTTTAGGAAACAAGAGGATACTTAAAAATACCATGTTCTTACCTGTTGATGCTTGCCTTCAATAATTTAAAGTATATATTATTTAAAAATGCTGCTTGGGTAGTAACCTATACTATGATGAATTTGGGTATTAGCTGCTTCTGAACTTTTGAACCTGATGTGGGATTGAATCTACAACCAATACAGAAATGTTTCTTGTCATTTTATAATTCATGAAGTTAAATACCTTCTGCTTGCTATGGTTATTGAGGGAAAAGGTATTGAACTGGTAGGCCTGAACTCCAAATGGATCTTTCATATACCTAGAAAATGTTGATTTGTGAAAGCTCTACTGTACATCTTCTCAGGTTTATCACCTAGTGAGATTTATATTGTGGCAAAAATTGCTAGGTGGTCCAGACCTGCCGTCTGATTCTGAGTCTTCTGCTGTTTGCGGGGGCTTCTTTTCTTCCTCTTATTTTTTTTTTCCCCACATATCCTCTCCCCCATAATTAATGTAACACATGCACATCCGAATCTTTCACAACTGCATTTTCTCAATTAGATTTTGTTTTTATTCTAAATGTACTCAGTGGACACATACTCCATGATGGGCATGGTACTACATGTTAAATACGTAAACACATAGCTCCTAATTTCAAGGATGCACTCTTTTGTTTGCTGGAGACAGAAATAAATTATATGACACAGTTAACTGCTAGAGCACAGATGCTGGAATTACTCATGCTAGGGAGGCAGGGAAGACTCCATGGAGGGGCTGGCATTTAAGGAGAGGTTGAAGGATGGCAAGTATATAGGGGAATGTCTGTAGAAGACAGAGAATGGTGACATTCTCGGTAGGCTCTAGAGGAAAGTGGACAGAAATGAACTTGTAGAGATGGGTAGAATTGAGTTTGGGGTTAGGCACATTATAAAGGAACTGGTGTACCTGGCCAACAAATTTCGAAATTTATAAGAAGCATATTACATTTGTCTCCAAAAAAAAAAAAGGAAAAAAAAAGAAGCATAATACATTTTTTCCAAATTGATTCTATCTATTTATAAAACTTCTATCATTCCCTCACTATACACAGCATACTTCAGATAATACCAGGTTCTCCATAAGTAACATTTAGTATAAGTGCATATTTTTAAAAATTGGTTTATGATTTTAATTACCTTTATTGATATCTTTTGAGAGAGTTTAATCAGCAAAATGTGGTCAAAGTTGTAAGCTGCTTAATTTCAACACTATCCCGTCTCCTCCATGACCTAATGGAACAAGTCTGCTATCACCTTGACCTCTACTTGGGCCCTGAGTGTGGTTATAGCCAGACAAACAGTGTGCTTGTACACAAAACGCAGAGATTCTGTTCAGCTGATCGTTACAAACCATCTTATCCCCATCTGTATTTAAACTCAAGTCAGATGTATGGCTCTTACTATCTAACCAAACAATCTTTTTAAATTCTGATGTTTCTTCTTATTCCCGTTTCCCAATTTCTTTTATGAATTTTTATTCATCCATTTGAACTGTGCCCTTTCATTTATTAATGTATCACTTGTTGGGGCCAAAGCAGCAACACAACCAGACACATGGAAAAGGTCCCGGGTTCATAGCCCAGGATTTCCCTGAGTCTCCACGTACACGTATGCATGCCAGTCATCCAGGTAGGCTCAGAACGGGAGTCATGGCATGAAAACCTTGGTGGGAGTGCCTATCTATTTCTCTCTCTCCTTGTCTTTCTCTGTGTCTTTGACTCTCTCTTATGGAAATAAATAAATAAATCTAAAAAACACACATAGTGTTTTTTGAGCACCTTCTACATAGAAAGCTCAGGTAGGTTCTGAACTGCTAAGTTCAGTAAGATAGTCCTACCCTCAAAAAATTACGGTCCAGTTATGAAAGAGTGAGACCAGGAAAGTATAATAGTGGGTAACATATAGGGAGAGGCTGAGAAATTCTAAAACTGGCCATGGCAGAAGGAAACTTTGGAGTTGAGTTTCAAAGAATGTCTTAGCTTAAAAAATGCTGGGAGTCCAGGTGATGGTGTGGATACAGTTCACTAGTCTTTCTATATTATCTTCCAATTGTTTGATAGTATTCAGAGAAAATATGACTAGAACAAACATTCACTCAAAATTTCAAATTATTTAAATATCAAATTGCGTCTTAAATTTAGTGTTTTTTAAAGAGCTTTTTTGCCTTAGTGCATGTGCACTCACCAGAGAGAGAGAGAGAGAGAGAGATTGAGAGAAGGATACAGAGGGGAAGTGAGAAATCACCCTCTGGCAGGGGAGGATAGCCATGCCACAATCCCTTCTCATCTATTCTCCCCTGGTATCTTGGGCATGCACACACAGGCACCTAGTATGAGTTTCAAGCCACTGGATCAGGGACTGGAACCACTGTTGGCCATGTGGGAATCCAGTGAAGTAATCACTGTGCCATCCACTGGTCCTGTGTCTTAAATTTAAACCTTTCTATCTAGTAAGTACCCTCAGGTTCTCATGATGGGGAGGAGGGTGTGAAGAAAAACTCATTATTTGTAGTCATTGTGAATTTTTATCTGATTCTAAACTAAACATATCAATTATACAATAAATTCAAATTCAATGAGCAAGTAAAGGGTAAAGTAGGTTAGACTAAACAGAATAATGCTCCCTAAAAGACTGTTTTTATCTGCTATCACACTGCTCTGAGATCAGCAGGTGTGTGTGGAGAAATGCGTAAGATTATGTCATACAGATTGGCAAAGTTAAGATGAAAGACCTCTTGGGTCTTAGTCTACTATCCTACAGGTTTTCTTCTTTCCAATATCTATCTGTCCTTAATTTCTTTTAGAGTGGGAAAAATTTAGAAAATGAGCAATACTCTCCAAAATGCCTTTAAAATAATTCAAAAAAGCACTTTAAGTAAAAGGACAAAGTTTTATAGAGAAATAACAGCAGTTTTGTGAGTTTATGGCATAGAGATAACTGGACTTTAGCTCTTGCATGTTTTACATAAAAGAAAGGAAGAAAAGGCATTTCATCACATTTAATCCAAGAACTATAGTGTTTAGATGGTCCAGAATATGTTTTACTTTCTATTATTATTTTTTGATAGAGAGTGCATGTACACACACACATGAAAGAGAGTGTGTGAAAGTGTGTGAGAGAGAAGTACCTTTGAAAGATTTTCATCAGACCATGATCTACTTTCTCTAGCCTTGCATCTCCTTGGGATCTTGAGTCTCTGTTCGTGTTGTATTTTCAAACCATCCTGGGGGTCTGAACATATAGTCGGCATATGACCTTCAGCACTGCAGTCTAGTCACGGCAGAGTATGCCGTGTAGACTGGGCCTCTCGAGACTTTTTTAAGCACTTATCATATGCCAGATACTAGGCTAAGGTCCTTTATATACACAGTTGCCTTCAATCTTCACAACATTCTAGGAAGTAGATGCTAATGGATTTCCTAATGAGGAGACTGAGACTCTGTTATGTGTAGAATCTTATCTAAGGATGTCTGGCCAGCAAATGGCAGAGTTAGAATCTCTACTTGAGGTGATGATGGTGATTCTTTAGGCTAGATGGTGTATGTGCTTGGCAGACAGACAGAGAGATAGAGATAAAGAGAGAGAGAGAGAGAGAGAGAAGGCACCTCCCAATGTGGCATGGGCATGGTTGTAACAAGTCCTTCCACTCTTTTTCAGTATTATAGGCTTACACACACACACACACACACACACACACACACACGTACATGCACACACACACCCCACATGTGTTTGTCAAGCCACGGGGTCCAGGATTTGAACTATACTTGGCCATGCTGGATCTGGTTCCCTTAACCACTAGGCCATAGAGTTTTATTTTTTTGTTTATTTTATTTTATTTTATTTTATTTTATTTTATTTTATTTATTTATTTATTTATTTTTTTAGGTTTTTGTCATAGGGCATGTGCACTTGCTAAAGAGAAGGAGAGAGACAGAGAGAATGAAAGTGAGAAATCACCTCTCAGGCAGATGGTCACACTGCAATCCCATTTCCTCCATTCTCCTCTTGGGGTTTTGAGCATGGAAACCCAGCCAGATTTTGGGCACACACACACAAGTTCGCCAGGTCTGGGACTGACTACAGCATCTTAACTATCATTCCACATGATGGCCTGAAGAGTTTTATTGTTAACCAACTTTTCTCCTACTCTTGTCACCTACTTTACAGTGTTTTCCATAGTCCCTGTGTATTTCCTTTTTTTTTTAAAGAGAGATTTTGCCATATGGTACATGCGCTCAACAGAGAGACAGAAAGTGAGAAATCACCACCCCCCAGGGGAAAGGCCATGCCATAATCCCTTCTCTTCCATTCTCCTCTCATGATCTTGGCCATATACACACACTCCTGGCTTGAGTTCTAAGCCACTGGGTCTGAAATTCAAACAATGAATGACTACGGGCAAGTCCAGCAACCTAACTATTATGCCATCTGCTGGTCCCTGTATTTCCATTTTTAATCTCCATTTTTCTATTATACCTGGAAATCTTTACCATCTGAAGAACTTAAGTCTGCAAAATTCACAGTGATTCTTTTACTTTATTAATTTGAGGATCCATTAGCTATTTATGAAGGTCAATTAATTTTAGATAACTAAGAAAAATAAATTATATATAATCAATATCACATGCATATATAAAAGAAAAATACTAAAGGCACTGGACAATCTCACATGGCTGACCATTGTTTGAGTCTCAAACTTGGTGGCTTGCTTTCTCACTTTCTCTCTC
Source organism: Tupaia belangeri chinensis (assembly GCF_000334495.1). NCBI lineage: Eukaryota > Metazoa > Chordata > Mammalia > Scandentia > Tupaiidae > Tupaia > Tupaia belangeri. The sequence continues at coordinate 2,382,731 of NW_006159520.1, forward strand.
TCTCTCTCTGTCTCTCTCTGGTCAAATTAAAAATAAATGAATGAATAAATAAAATTAAATTAATTTTTTTTTTAAAAAAGAAATGTCTTTCATTACAAAAGAAGCAGTCTTTAGGTTACTTGGAGCCTGATGAAGGAGAAAGTAATGTAAGAGGAGCTGCCTCTGTACTAGCTCCAGGGGCATCCAGGTGAGGACCCCTTTGTTCCTTGGCTGAGTGTCATCACTTTGCCAGGAAATGGGGCTCTGTAAGTGACTGAGGGTCAAGAGCAGCAGGTTTTGTTGGGAAGCTCATATTTAACTTTTCTTTACCTACTTCCATTTTCCAGTGCCGAAATATATATTTGTGTCATGCTGAGAAGGAACTTTGGGTAATGCTGCATTTTTATTTCTATGGCCAAATTAAGCATTACATGTGATAGAGAATGTGTGTCTTGGAAGGAAGGAGTCTGTTGGAGGACATAGCAAAGGAATGAAAGGCAGTGAGTGAGACAGGGATTTGCTATGTGGCACTAAGGCATAACATTGCATGTGAATCTAAGAAAACCTATAACAAATTTTTTAAAAATTCATGAAGTGCGGTTACTTGCATTATGAAACAGAACAACAGCTCAGGCTCTTTAGATCTTTGGCCATTGCCACCTGTCTCAATTATTCTGCTGTTGTCAGACGCCACTCTGTACTTTGTGAGGCTGAGAAGGGGTTAGATAGATTACATATCTTATTGGTTTAATTTGGTTATTAAAGGGCAGTAGAGGAGGTTTGAAAAAGCAGGAGGATGGCAAAGGGATTGCCTCCTTACATTTTACTTTTTAGACGTGTCCGAGTTGCCCAACAGGCAGGCAGCCATAACCCTTTCTCTGGCAAGGAACTTCCAGAACCCACTGCACTGCACACCCTCAGAGGTACCAGCTCCACTTGGGCAGCAGTGCTTCCCCAGAGACTGAGCCCAGCCTTGTGGGTACTTTCTACAAACCCCTCTCAAAACCTGTATGACTGAGTTCCATGTAAAATCTCTTTGGTGAAATCTCTAATGTGGTTTCTATTTTTCAGATTAGACCCTAATATACACCCATAGTGAATTTTAAAGAAATTTTTTTTCTGGGACCAGCAGCTGGCATAATGGCTATGTCACTGGACTCCCATGTAGTCGACCACAGTTTGAGTCCTGGACCCGGTGGTTTAAACTCACGAAAGGAGAGTATGCGGGCATGCCCAAGATCCCGAGAGGAGAATAAAGGAGAAGAGATTGTGACATGGCCATCCCCCTTGGGGAATGCTTTCTCACTTTCTGTCTTCCTATCTCTCTCTGTCTTTCTGGCAAGTGCACGTGCCCTATAGCAAAAACCTCTCCAAAAACAAACTAACAAAAAATTTAAAAAAAAAGAATAAAAAAATTTTTTTCTCTATCCAAATTCCATGTATTGAAATTTAGAATGGAATTTGGACAGAGAAAATATCCAGAGGCTGGCTCTGTGGACTGCTGGATAGGGCAGCCAATCCCACATGGTCTACTGTACAGTTCAAATCCGACCCCAGTGACTTGAGAAATACACCAGGCACATGTGCATGTATGCCCAAAATCCTGAAGGGAGAAATGAGGACAAGGAATTGAAGCATTACTCCTCATGGGAGTAGGGTGCTTTCTCCTGTCCCTTTCTGTCTCTCTCTGGCAAGCTCACACTTTCTCTGGAGAAAAAAGAAAAATGAGAAAACAAAAAAAAACTGTTCAGAAATTTCATGTTAGGTTTAGTCCATCTCAAAGATAAACATAGCTTTTGGATGGTTGGTGAAACCTATATATTGACTACGTAAATTGTTCATGTAGAGAGGAATATATTTACAAAAGCTCTTCAAAAAGTCCATGCAAATGCATATTATGAAAAAATTATGCATGGATTTCAAAAGTGTTTTTGCACCAAAATAAACTCATATTTTAGTTCAATTTTCTATAAATTGTTATGTTCTTTCATGTGTTATGGGTATGTATTACCTAAAATACACATACTATACTTAAATTATCCAAATAATCTTTGCATAGTACATTACATCTGCTAGACAATTTCTTTTTAATACCTGTTGTGCTTGAAATATTACAATCGGACCTTTCCATATTTGGAATCTGCAGTGATGATAATTCTGTGATTTAGAATAAGTTAAACCTCCTAGTTTATTTGTAAAAATAGGGGCTTTCTTCTATATTTAAAGAGGAGGAATCTGAGCCAACCCCATAGAGCAGCAGTTTAGTCCTATGTACAATGGAGGGAGCTGGATCCCACGTACCCATTCATGGTTCAAATCCTGGTCCTCGCAGCTTGAAAAACACACTAGATGTGTGTGGGATCCTGATGGACTTGATCCTGATGGAATGGATCTTGATGGAATGAATCCTGATGGAATGGATCCTGATGGAATGGATCTTGATGGAATGGATCCTGATGGAATGGATCTTGATGGAATGGATCCTGAAGGAATGGATCTTGATGGAATGGATCCTGATGGAATGGATCTTGATGGAATGGATCCTGATGGAATGGTAAAACGAAGAAAACAAGGATTGCAATTAGACCAGACCATAAATAGAGGGTGCTTTCTCTCTCTCTCTAGCATGTAGTACACATACACTCTGGGAAAAAAGGGAAAAAATAAAGAAGAGGTGGAGAAGGAGGAAAATAATTATTTAACAAATTTCTGGACATTAACTCACTAACTTGAGTTTTAAAGTACCATAGGGGTGAGTTAAGTGTAAATTAAGACAAAATGTCTGGACTTTGTTCTCTTTAAATTTCAAATAGGTTTAAATAAAGGCCTAAGAAGTGCCAATTTTGAAATGCATTTTAGGATTCACTAAAATAAAAAAGTTTGTGGGAGGGATGTTAGTTTAGCCACTGAAGTGATTCTGTTTAAACAAATCACAACTGAGCCTAAGTTTCCAAATACCTCTTTTTGACATCCTTTTCTTCTGATCCTTCAAAGGAATAAAACAATTAATGAGCTGTATGGATAATCTGTCAGATATGGTTTGTTGGCAAGCATTTCATAGCAGAAGTAGAGAACAGATGTTTACCCCTAATCTACCTCCCCCTGAACCTCTACTGCTAGCAGGACAAGCTTTCTACCTGCAGGTTTTACCATTGACTCTGTCCTCGGTATATCTGGGTACCATGAAATGAATTAACGAGCCTCAGTAATATTTGGCAACACAGCACTACTGATTGCTTCCTTGTCACTCAATAAAAGAAAAAAAAGTTTATGTTTTCAATTATGTTTCATTTAAATTTAATCATAATAATTTTTTTCCAAATACAGTTAATATTCACTAAATTCTGAAATATAACCAAAAAAGCCTTCTATACCAATATGGCTATTTTAGAAGGAAATTTAGTCAGTAAAGCTACGGGAAGATTTACATATATAAGATTTGCATTATTTTCGGGCCTAGCTACAGTGGCACATGGGAAGTACCACCCTTTCAATCCTGGAAGCTGCATGAAAGGCTGGGTTTGGCTCCTGGGCCAGCCTCCACATGACGGACACAGTGACTTTTATCCTGGCTAACTGGAGCGGGAAGATTGTGACATTGCACGACTCTGCCAACAATACCTATCTCCTTCTTTCCCTCTCTTTCTTTCATAAAAACAAACAAACAAACAAAAAACAAAACAAAAACAAAAACAAAAAAAACTACATTTTGTCTTTTTTTTTCACAGCTAATTCAGATCATTGATGAGTGAGAGAGACAGAGATATACTGCACTGACAGCACATTGATGCTCTCACGTTGGTGGCCCCAGCCTCAACCAGCCCCGATCATGGGCACACCTGCTGGTATATGCAGGAAGGTCTCCAGACATAGACGAAGAACCTCATGTTTTACCGCTGTGCCCCTGCCTGAGCCTGTAATTTACATTTTTCTAAATGCACAATATATCCTTTAGCTTTTCTATAAACCACTAATCATCTTCTTTTTGACACACTTTTAAAAATAAGATCATAAATTATTTACATTAAGAATTGAGAACAAGAATATCAATAAGCCTTTAGATTAATAAAATACTGAACAAATTTTGTGTGGGGATGATCTTGATGATGAAACCAGAAAAAAATATATAGAAATGGTTATATGCCAAATTGGGTGTGATGGCATATGAACTTGTAGTACCAGCTGCAAAGCAGTAGGTTCACAACAGCACAACACTTGAAAAGAGGGACAAGTAGGTGGCATAGTGGCAAGTTCCACATGATTGACCACAGTTCAAGTCCCAGACCCAGTGACTTGGAACTCACGCCAGGCATTTATGCATGTATGCCCAAAATCCTGAGAGGAGAATAGAGGAGAAAGGATTGCAAGGTGGCCACACACACATCCCGGGGGGATGATTTTTTGCTTTCTGTCTATCTCTCTCTATCTTTCTGGTAAGTACACACACTCTATATCAATAAAAAAAAAAAAAAGGAAAGAAAGAAAGAAAGAAAGGAAAAGAAAAGAGAAAACCAAAGAAAGGAAAGGGAAGGGAAAGGAAAGGGGAGAAAATATAAGAAGAGAAGAAGAAAAGAAAAGAAAAGAAAAGAAAAGAAAAGAAAAAAGAAAAGAAAAGAAAAGAAAGGAGAAAAAAAGGAAACGGAAAAAAATGGTTATATACCAATAGTAAATTGCAAACATATTAAAATAAAGTTTTCCCAAAAAGGAAAAAAAAATGATAAATTAATAAATATTTAGAACTGATATCAACTTTATATATCATATCAGATTTTTCTAACTGAGCATGGTAACATGAATTTCAAAATTAAATAACCTAAAAGATATTATTAGATATTAGCTTAACAATGGATTTTCTGGACTTTGATTCTAAGTTTATAGGCCTGGGCCAGCAGGTGATGTGATAGTTAAGGTGCTGAACTCACACGTGGCTGACTGCAGTTCTAGTCCTGGATCTGGCAGCTTACTTTTTCACTTTCTCTCTCTCTCTCTCTCTCTCTCTCTCTCTCTTTCCCCCTGTCTCTCTGTGGTAAGCATGTATGCCCTTTAGCAAATTTTTTTAAATGACAAATGAAATTAAATAAATAATTCTTTTTAAAAATATTGTTTATAGCCCCAAATGGTCCTGAAAACCTTTTAAGAAACTGTACTGACAACCTAGTTCTAAAAGCAAATCTGTCTTATGTGCTTCCGATAAGATCTGATATGAAAACTGTAAAAAGAAATAGTGTCCTAAAACATGTTTTATGGGCCAGCTAGTGGCATGGTGGTTAAGGCAGCTGGATCTCACATGGCCAATTGCACAGTTTGAGTCTGAGCCTAGCATCTTGAGAAACACATCAGACGTGTGTGCCCAGAATCCCAAGGGGAGAAATGAAGGGGAAGAGATTGCAATGTGGCCAGCTCCCATGAGGTCATTTTTTACTTTCTTCCTCTCTCTGGTGAACGTATGTTCCCTCTAGTACATTTTAAAAAGGAAGAAGAAGAAGGAAAATATGCTTTTCTATACAAGTTTATTTTTTTAATGGCCAAATACAACTAAGAGGGTGAAGAGAGAAAAAGATGTCTCTCTCTCTCTGCTTAGCATGCATGCCCTGTAGCAATTTAAAAATATTAATAATAATGAGTGTGGCAATAATGATAATGTTAGGGGCTAACAATTGAGAGAGACTGCTTGGAGGTAAGTAGTACTAAATTTCCTCATCATTTCTAAAACAAGGCTCAAACAAGGGCACAAAATGGAAGTGAAGAAACTCACTAAGTTATTCAGTTTATTCATTTACTCATTTTACAAACCATTAGTGAGTATCTCTAATGGAGTATGAATAGCTCTCATTTGTTCTGTACATATTGAGTATTTTACATGTGCCAGGCACCTTGTTCCAAAATGGCACAAAATGAAAAGGCTAATGTTCCCCCCCCCCTTATAAGAAGGTCAGTCTGATGACATTTTCCCTTCCTCATCTCTTACTTTGAGCCTTTCTCCTCTCTTCCACCAAAGATACCATGACATTAAAGCAGGCCCTCCATCCCATAATTTCATTACATGTGCTGCTCTGAAGAAAGGCAGTTTAGGTTCAACAGACACAACTAGAACCCCCATAGCTGGAGTTCTGTCTCCCAGATTGGGATCAACTTGCAAGCATTAAGAACATAACAGTTATTCAATGTCAAGATTAGAAAGAAATAAAACACTTATGGGGAAATACTCCTTGCCCTAGGATAAAGAGGCTATAATGAAAAGAGTCAAGAAGGCAAAGAATGGAAAAAAGACTTCAAAAAGAACCATGAAGAAACAGAAAAAAAGTGAAAAATGTAACTGGAAGAATAATGCAGATACATTTTATATATCCAGGCTGGGAATATGTTAAAGCCCCCATGAAAGAACTGGAAGGCCATCCTACCTCTATCCATAATATCTCAAGTTCTACTTATACACAAGCATTAAAGAACAGGTCTTATTTCATTTCCATCATGAAAAACCCAGGGTAAGCTGCTGCATTATACGATACTCATCAGTCACTGACATGGCCCTCAAGTAAATAATGATCTTTTTTTCCTTGCGATGCTGCCGCCAGTAATGAGCATATAATAGTGATATATTAGTATGTTAAATAATGACATGCAAAGTTACAGTATATGTGTTGACGCCATGTTGCTGCTAACCTGCTACTTGCACTAAATTTGTCATTCTCAACCTAATTTGTTGTTCCAGATGGAAAATTTAATTTTGTCTTACTTCCTCCATCACTTCCAGCTCTGGATAATCACAAACCTCTTTGGGTTGTTCCCATCCTCCCTCCTTTTGCCACTTCCTTTAATCATTCCTATCACTAAGGAAACCAGACACGTAGCTGGCAATGGTCACACAGATGGACAGAGGAAAAGCCTTCTCCTGGAGACCTCACACTTACTTTGAAGTCTGCTCATCTGGGAAAAAATCAGGTCCAGAACCATATTTGTATTTGTTATGCAGGCAAGACAGTAAAAGAACTTAGAGCGCAGGGGCGAGGGAACATATGGGAAGGCTGGCTACATTGCGTCCCTAGTGGGGTGGGGAGGCATCTCTGATGGAATGAGCTTTCAAAGTCATCAGGAACGACAACACAAGCAGTATGCCACATGACATCATCTGGAAAAAGGCCTTCAAAGTTCAAAAGAAAGAAAAACAACTTAGCATCCAGTCTGCAACTATGGTTTGGATGATCATGGAAAGTTGCATGCTTGAGATTAACTATCATGTGATC
>NW_006159520.1:2389984-2395963 GCF_000334495.1 Tupaia belangeri chinensis
ACCGCTACGTGGAGGTTTTCATCAAAGCCAGGAGTTCTAGGACCATAAGCCTCTGAGTTCAACACATGTTGCCTAAGCAGATGCCTGGGATCTTTTGATTCTTATTTGGAAGCAACAATATTATTATTGTTCAGGCTATCACTTCATTTCATCTTTGCAGCAATGACATGAGATGGCTTGGAACTTTCCTGTCAGTGATGAGAAAATGAAGGCAAGTGCTGTGCTCAGTGTCATGCCATTATCGAAAGACAGATGCCCAAAGGTCTCGTTTCTTGGTTCAGTTGTCTTAGTTGTGAACTATTTAATCTTGTTGCTTTAGAAATGAAAGGAAGCATGGGCAATTGTAAACAAAGAAAGAGCACTTGGGAGATGGCATCTATGAAAAACTAGGTTTTATGTAAATTTTCACACAGTGTATAAGGTCCTTCTCTCTCTCGGCAAAACAACTTGTACTCAACACTTAATAAAATGAATTAGAGCAACTTTCTTATGGTTTCAAGTCACATCGGCACACCTTTTTCAATAAGGCAACTGGAATAAATCACCAAAAGTAAGAACATTTTCTGGATATTTTAGATTAGAAGAGCTAGTCTTATGTCCATAATGAATAGGTTGCTGTTTCCCAAGACATGAGACGTGTTCGACAGTAGTAAAATTAGTGGTGAGTATGATTGTTTCAAACGGCATGCAGACTTGGCATTAAATACTGTTGGTTGTCATAGTAATACAGTTAGTTTCTTTTCATTTCCTTTTTTCAGTCCTTCAAATTAGATCAGGTATGGTCTCAGTGTAGGTATAGTTTTTGCATCTGTCTACATGTTCAAGATCACTTTTATTTTCTTCTTTTTATTTTACATCCAGTCTCTGTATATCTATATAACATACAAAATGGATTTCCCCATCATGAATATATTACATATTAGTCCAGTCAAAGATATTACCATATACATTATCATCACCGGAAAATTTTTCATTTTTGTGTTCATTAAATGAAGTTTCAGCCTTGGAGCTTTAGGAGGCAGTCATTCAGCTAGAATTTATTTTATTGCCTTTGTTTTACTTTCTTTTATTTTTACATTTACCTTTGAGTACTACTAATATCCACGTACAGTACTAGTATAGAATTTTTATAAAATGTATTTTTTTAATTTGAAAAGGAGCTGGTTTAAAATATTAAGTAGATATTCATATACTACAACACTGAATGAAGTTTGAGAAAGCCTGGTGTTGGTACAATTTTGATTGGAGTTTTACTATGTCCATAATGAATAGGTTGCTGTTTCCCAAGACATGAGACGTGTTCGACAGTAGTAAAATTAGTGGTGAGTATGATTGTTTCAAACGGCATGCAGACTTGGCATTAAATACTGTTGGTTGTCATAGTAATACAGTTAGTTTCTTTTCATTTCCTTTTTTCAGTCCTTCAAATTAGATCAGGTATGGTCTCAGTGTAGGTATAGTTTTTGCATCTGTCTACATGTTCAAGATCACTTTTATTTTCTTCTTTTTATTTTACATCCAGTCTCTGTATATCTATATAACATACAAAATGGATTTCCCCATCATGAATATATTACATATTAGTCCAGTCAAAGATATTACCATATACATTATCATCACCGGAAAATTTTTCATTTTTGTGTTCATTAAATGAAGTTTCAGCCTTGGAGCTTTAGGAGGCAGTCATTCAGCTAGAATTTATTTTATTGCCTTTGTTTTACTTTCTTTTATTTTTACATTTACCTTTGAGTACTACTAATATCCACGTACAGTACTAGTATAGAATTTTTATAAAATGTATTTTTTTAATTTGAAAAGGAGCTGGTTTAAAATATTAAGTAGATATTCATATACTACAACACTGAATGAAGTTTGAGAAAGCCTGGTGTTGGTACAATTTTGATTGGAGTTTTACTTAAAATAACTTGTTAGGGATGCCCCCTAGTTGTTTAAGCGATGCCCTTTGAGGATGAAAAATCAAATGAGGAAAGCAGTTCCTGAAAGCGAGGAAGGACCTGGCTTGGTGTGACCAGGTGGGTCTTACTATTGCCATGAGCTGGCCTAGCACTGTCGGTTAATCACAGGGTGTTCTAAACAACTTTGCAAAACACCAACATCAAACCTTACTCCGACAGGGTGTAAGAAGACACAAAGACTTCTTACAAAAGACTGAACCACAAAAATGTCCAAGTATCTTCTATCCCATCTATTTCTGACATGACTGACTGCTGCTTTAGTCTTGATTAACTCCTCCCACTGTCTAAATAAGATGAACATACCCAAGCGTAGAACTACTCCTGCTTCCTGACAGCATTCAATCCATTGCAAAGCCCGAATCCCCTGATCCTGCTCCTATGTCTCCTAACACAAGCTAAAGTCACAGAGGACCATTTTAACACCATTCTTCTCAGAAGTTCCACAAGTATACATAAACCTGTAAATCCAACTTTCAGTTCAACTACTGGAGATGTATTCTGGGCCTTCTTTGGCTGGTGGGCATTGACGCATAGTAGGAATTGTGTCCAATAAACAAACCAATGTTGAAATATTTGTCCCTCTCTAAAATGAATCATTATTTGAAATTATCCCTAAGCAGAAAAATAATATTTAGCATGCAAAACTATTTCCAGTTGCAGTCTCCTTTTATTCCACATACTAATGTGGTGACTAATATAATGGCAAGTATAGAGACTACCACTTTATTTCTGCCGATGCTTTTCCCCATATTTTACTATCATTTAATCATTACTGCAACCCCCTGAGTTGGGTATTATTTCTAACAAACAAAGAAATGAGACTGTGAAGATTAAGTGATTTGCCTCAACTCACTCACCTAATTAGGTAGCAGGGCAAGAATGATGCAAGATCTAGATGATCTCAGGGGTTATGCTTGCTCCATTCCCCTTTTCTGTCTCATAACTAGAAAGGCCAAGCTCAAATTCCAGCATGGACTAAGGGTAGAAAACACTATTACATTATGACCTAGATGTGATGACCTAGATGTTAGTGTTGTTTACACTGTATTTGTTCTTTGGATTGTTTAATAAAAAGAGATGAGGACTGGCCCAGTAGAAAGTGGCACAGTAGAAAGTGTTGCCTATAGCAAAACTGGATCCATGTGGAAAACTGTGGGTTCAGTTCCCCAGTCAATCTGTACATGCCAGGTATGTGTGTTCATGGAACTGAGTGGCTGAGAAAGTCAGGGATGGGATCATGGCTCACCCTGTTGGGAGTGTTTGTCTTCCTGTCATAGAAGACAGGAATTTTAAAAAACAAAATTTTAAAGGTAAAGAAACATGAAAGTTACTTAAGAGCCAAGAGACTAGACATCTGTAAATATAATGGTATATAAACTGTTTTTCAGAAAAATATATTGTGGTCAGACTTGTGTTCATGGATATATATATATATATATCAGATGTGCTTGCTACTGAAAATATTTAGATTAATTAAGATCTTTAGTCAATCAATAAAATGTGGGGAGAAAAAGGCATAGAAAGCAACTATGGATACCAGAGACACTGTGGGTAAACAACTTTGCAAAACACCAACATCAAACCTTACTCCGACAGGGTGTAAGAAGACACAAAGACTTCTTACAAAAGACTGAACCACAAAAATGTCCAAGTATCTTCTATCCCATCTATTTCTGACATGACTGACTGCTGCTTTAGTCTTGATTAACTCCTCCCACTGTCTAAATAAGATGAACATACCCAAGCGTAGAACTACTCCTGCTTCCTGACAGCATTCAATCCATTGCAAAGCCCGAATCCCCTGATCCTGCTCCTATGTCTCCTAACACAAGCTAAAGTCACAGAGGACCATTTTAACACCATTCTTCTCAGAAGTTCCACAAGTATACATAAACCTGTAAATCCAACTTTCAGTTCAACTACTGGAGATGTATTCTGGGCCTTCTTTGGCTGGTGGGCATTGACGCATAGTAGGAATTGTGTCCAATAAACAAACCAATGTTGAAATATTTGTCCCTCTCTAAAATGAATCATTATTTGAAATTATCCCTAAGCAGAAAAATAATATTTAGCATGCAAAACTATTTCCAGTTGCAGTCTCCTTTTATTCCACATACTAATGTGGTGACTAATATAATGGCAAGTATAGAGACTACCACTTTATTTCTGCCGATGCTTTTCCCCATATTTTACTATCATTTAATCATTACTGCAACCCCCTGAGTTGGGTATTATTTCTAACAAACAAAGAAATGAGACTGTGAAGATTAAGTGATTTGCCTCAACTCACTCACCTAATTAGGTAGCAGGGCAAGAATGATGCAAGATCTAGATGATCTCAGGGGTTATGCTTGCTCCATTCCCCTTTTCTGTCTCATAACTAGAAAGGCCAAGCTCAAATTCCAGCATGGACTAAGGGTAGAAAACACTATTACATTATGACCTAGATGTGATGACCTAGATGTTAGTGTTGTTTACACTGTATTTGTTCTTTGGATTGTTTAATAAAAAGAGATGAGGACTGGCCCAGTAGAAAGTGGCACAGTAGAAAGTGTTGCCTATAGCAAAACTGGATCCATGTGGAAAACTGTGGGTTCAGTTCCCCAGTCAATCTGTACATGCCAGGTATGTGTGTTCATGGAACTGAGTGGCTGAGAAAGTCAGGGATGGGATCATGGCTCACCCTGTTGGGAGTGTTTGTCTTCCTGTCATAGAAGACAGGAATTTTAAAAAACAAAATTTTAAAGGTAAAGAAACATGAAAGTTACTTAAGAGCCAAGAGACTAGACATCTGTAAATATAATGGTATATAAACTGTTTTTCAGAAAAATATATTGTGGTCAGACTTGTGTTCATGGATATATATATATATATCAGATGTGCTTGCTACTGAAAATATTTAGATTAATTAAGATCTTTAGTCAATCAATAAAATGTGGGGAGAAAAAGGCATAGAAAGCAACTATGGATACCAGAGACACTGTGGGTAGAGGGTGGGAGATGGCAGAGGGTGAGAGATAGGGAGTCAAGGATGGGGAAAAAAACAAACTATACAGGAAACAAGAAATGGAAAATTATTTGTTGACTATCACACGTAGGTTGATGTGCTTGATTGAGCCAATATACCGTGTATTCTGGATGGAGAATCTCATTTTGTATGCTATAATGTTGTATAGTAAATAAATGTAAATAAATACATTTAAATAAAAAAGGAAAATGTATTGTGTATATATTACATAATATATTATGTAGCAGAAACATTGGTTAAAAAAAATTACCATTACTAAAAGATAATACTGTAATCGATAGCAGGGAATCAGATCCATTGATTCTGAAAGATTTAGTTTCTTTTATCTAATCGTACATTTATCCTTCCCCAGTGGGTCTTGGTTTCAGAGCTATCAAGTAATCCAAATAAAATGTCAGCTACTTTTAGTATACGGTATGGCTCTTCCCAAGAATAGTTGTATCTTAACAGAGAAACCATAAAGGGTAACAAAGCACCTTTATGAATCAATAGTATCAATCTTAAACTATAAAATGTTATTTTGTTTTCATGAACATGTATAGAGTAATTCTTCTGCTCCAGGTCCATACCTGTTTCCTTATATGATTCATTTTATTTTCTCTAAGTTCCTATGATAGAGGTAATACTACACCAGAGCTTCAGAAAATTAAGTAATTGGGCTAGCAGCTGGTGTGAAGTTAAAGCAGCCAGATTCCACGTAGCTATCTCCACTGTCTGAGTCCCAGACCAAGTGGCTTGAAAAAGCATCCCAAGTGCATGCGAATGCATGCCCAAACTCCTGAGAGGAGAATGGAAGCGAAGAGATCACAGCATGGCCATACCCCCTTGGGAGGAAGGTGATTACTCTTTCCTTTTCTCTCTTTCTCTGGTGAGCACATACATCCTATAGCCAAAAAATTGAGTAGTTTACCCAAGTTTATAGTAGATGGTAAAGCTAGAATTTGAAACTAAAATTTAGATATTGTGAGAGAAGCT
>NW_006159520.1:2395974-2418629 GCF_000334495.1 Tupaia belangeri chinensis
AAAGACCCCAAAGGCAATCCGCTACTTACCTATGGTTTAGGGTGGTTCTGACCAAATAATGTGCAGAGAACATATGAGAAGAGACCAAAACCTCTTCTTATTACATTTACCTTTTGACTTCCATTGCACTTGAGGTAGGATAGTTGTTATGCAGCGGAGTAATCCAGGAGGAGGAGTGACATGAAAATACACAGCGCAAAGCTCAACAGAAAGGCTCAAGTCCTCATTGTCTTAACCCTGGCATATGGGAACTATACGTTTTAGTGCTGACTCGCCAGTCTGTCTCAATGCCAGGAAACCTGAATGTGCATCCCAGAATGTGTTTGGACGCATTGCAAACAAATGTCAGAGCAGGCATTATACCTCCCACTAATGGACATTTGCAGGTCAAGAGGGTGATGCTGGAAAAGATTAATCCCTTGCTGGGTATTATCCATCAGAATGCTTTTAAATGTTGGCATATAAGCAGCTAATAGATTATATACCATAAACACAGCTGTTGGAAGAAAAACTGCATTCCACAAGTCATACAATTAAAATCTCTAATCTCCAAGAGTAAAAGAGGGGGAGGGATAAGGAAGTATGAAGATAGAGATTCTTTTCTCGGAAAGGGCTATCTGTCTCCCTCATGGTACACTTCTTGGATTCCTATTGAGTACAAAGGCATTCCTACTGAACTTTGGATAAAAGAGTCCCAGAAAGAACCACCTCTATATGAACAACATGTGGAAAATTAAGTTTGGTTTGGGAAAAAGGAAAAATTTATCTAAAAGTTTTTTCCACATAATACATAGATTGTGTGTGTGTGAATATATGTATAACCACTGAAAACACTAGCCAAAAAATCTGTCCATACTGCATATTTCTTATTGTCATACATAATGGTTAGAAAGAATTTTAAATACCTTTCAGTAATATAATTTTCTCCCTAGAAATAAAAACACTTAACTTTTTGATATATGTACTCTAATTTTGTTTATTTATTTCTTTATTTAGGCTTTTGCCATAGGTCATGTGTACTTGCATGAGAGAGAAGAGACAGAGAGAGGAAGAGAGAGAAATCATCCCACAGGAGGATGGCCACACCACAGTCCCTTCTCCTCCATTCTCCTCTTGGAATTTTGGGCACACATACATACGCACCCTGCATGATTTTTCAAGCCACTGAATCTGGGACTTGAACCTCAGTCAGCCATTCAGGAATCCAGCACCTTAAACACTGTGCCGCTTGCTGACCTTATATTCCAATATTTTTTTCTAAGTATCTCTGCATGTATATATATATTTCACAATATTTCAAGCATGGAATATATACTGTTCTATACTATACTATATTTTCTGGCTGCATTGTATTTACCTATATATAATAAAACTTATGTCATAAATTCTACATTGTTATATATTTATGTTTCCTAATGATCAAAATCATAAATATCATCCTTGCTTGTAAGTCTATGGTTCAGTTCTGATGATTTAAGATACATTTGGGAGCAGCAGGTGGCATGGTGGTTAAGATGCTGGACTCCCACCTTTTTGCAGCATGGCCATTCTCCCTAGAGGGTGATTTCTCACTTTCTATCTCTCTCTCTTTGTCTCTCTGGTGAGCACACATGCCAATTAGTAAAAATCTCTAAAAAAGAAGAGAAAAGGTATATTTACAGAATAAAATTAAATATTGGAAACATTTTTTACTTATAATTTTATTAATTAAAATGCCTTTAGAATTATTATTAATGAGCACTCATGTTGGAATTTTAAACAATGTATCTTAAATTCTATCAGTGTTATTTTGTTCAATGTTTTTTAGACTTCAGATGGCTAGACATTTTGATGCATGGAAGATGTATAACACAAAACCATGCTATATATGCACTTTTAAACTGCTTTTTTTTAAAAAAAAAAAACTTACCATAGAGATATATATAGAGAGAGAGAAAGTGAGAAACCATTCTCCCATGGGAAATGGTTACACCGAAGTCTCTTCTCCATTTCTTCCTTGTGTTGGGATTTTGGACATTCACACACACAAACCTGTATGATGTTCTTAAGCCCCAGGTCTGGGACTTTAACTATGCGGTTGGCCATGCAGAAGAATCTCGCCACCTTAACCACTATGCCACAGGCTAGCGCTAAAACTTTTTTTTTTTAATCTCAATTAACAACTGCTTGTGTACTTCCTGCTTAACTTTGCTGTAAACCTAAAATTGTTCTAAAATAGAACGTCTATAAAAAAAAAAAAAAGAAAGAAAGAAAGGCGATACACATTCACTGGCCGGTTAATAAAATTTGAAAATAAGAGCACATTAGGGTATTACTAATTTAACTCAGCATGGGATTATTGAGTAGTTAATATGAGTTTCTAATTTGTGTAACACAAAGAATGTATAAGGCTTCCCAATGTGTTCAATTTTGTTTGAAAAACAAGTCTCTTGTGTATATAAAGCAATTAAATGATGATATAAACAATAACATGTAGACAAAATATCTATGTTATTTGCTAATAAATGCTTCATGAGCTCATAGATAAAAATTAAATCAATGAACAATAAGTCAGGAAAGACTTCCTAAATACTGGATGTATTTGGATAGACGAAGAGAAAGAAATTTCTCAAGAACTTAAGAGAGGGGCCAGCAGGTGCTGTGTTGGTTAAAGCACTGGACTCCCACGTGGTTGGCTGCAGTTTGAGTCCTGGACCAGGTGACTTGCTTTCTCTTTTTTTTCTCTCTCTCTCTCTTTTTCTCTCTCTGTCTTGCTTTGGTGAGCACATATGCCCTACAGCAAATTAAAATAATAATAACAACAATAATAAATAAAATATTCTTTAAAAAAAGATAATTTAAGAGATAATTATGGTTTCCTTTCCAGGCATTTGACTTAATTTAAATAAGTATTAATTCCTGATATGAAAGAAAAAGAGAAGACTGCTCTTCTACTTAGGTGTGGTATATCCTGAACCATCTGACAGACTTCTCTGAATAGAATCTCTATTAATCATCTTCACTTAAAAAAATTAATTTTAAAATATCTTCTGCAAAAATCTCCCAAAATTTGTGCTGTTATTTGCAAAAGAGATCAAGCAATTTTAATTCACAGGGGTAAAGGTTTGGGATGACTATATCGTATTTTTAGTTAAGACATAATGTTTTCTTGTACTGAATAGATTCCCACAATTAAGAAATAAAAGAAGAATGATAAGGTAGAGTGGCAGATTATCTGTCTCTCTATGATGAATTAAAATAATAATATTCATGAATAAAATTAAATAATTCTTTAAAAAAGAAATAACAGAAAAATCCAATATGCGGTTTGGAGATTCTCAGCTGCTAAACAAAGACTACTTCAGTTCCTCAGTTAAACCACCATGAAACTTATTTAATAGGACTGGTTACAGTCATATGATGTGTTGGTTTTGAACACACTTTCACCATCCATTCTTTCCTTTGGCTGGAGTAGCTCACAGTAAGATGTTTCATGCTTCATGTTCATTAAGCTTTCTCATTTGCCTTGGAAGACTGGACAGAAACAAGAGAAAATTATTTCTTCATACTTGCTCCATTCTTAATATTCTACTTCCTCAACCAATATGAGTCATCAAAAATGATTCTACAGATAATTAGCTTGCATCTTCACTAGCTCACTTATACCCTTTTTTAGTTTATTTTAATTAATTTCAACTAATAGCACAGCAGCAGCTACCCATCTCCCACAGCTACCGCAAGCCCCGTCCCTGTCGTAGGCAGGTGAACATGCTCCTGAAACATCGTTTTACAGGCAAAAATGACTGTGTCCTCCAAATATCAGGAACCTGCACTGTGATCACTGCTTATTCTTTTTGATTGCAGTGGTGCAAAGAGGCAGGCAGCCATTACTGCTGTACCTTCCCACCCTGTCATGGCTTTCCCTCTGGGTGAAGAACTTCCAGGGAACTTTCCCCATCTGCTCTATTTTTCTCTTTTACCAAATTTGAGAGCAAGTTACTAAAGACTAGGAAATTCAAAAGTAACAGCATATATTGAAAAAAATTTAAAAATGATCGCACATGCTCAGGGGAAGGTATACGCTCAGAAACAACATGAGGAGATCTTAAGTTTATACCTCAGCCTTATTACCTTATCCTAGAAACAGCCTACAACCATCAAAAATAAAACAGAAACAAAAACCAGTAATAAAAGAACAGTAAATCCTAAGGTAGGGGGAGCATCTGATTATAACATTTACTACATTATGAATTAAATATACAGTTTTCAACCCCCCCCCAAAAAAAATCACAAGGTGTACAAAAAAAATAGAAAAGTGTGTTTCATTTAAAGGAAAATATGTGAACAAATTGTTCCTGGAAAAGACCTGATGATTTATCTACTAGACAAAGACTTTAGAACAATAGTCTTAAAAATACTTTATGAACTTTAGGGCCAGCAGGTGACATGGTGGCTAAGGTACTGGATACTCCCACATGGCTGACCACAGTTCAAGCCCTGGACCTGGTGGTTTGCTTTCTCACTTTCTTTCTCTTGTTCTAGTTGAATTAAAATAAATAAATAAATAAAATTAAATGAATCTTTTTTAAAAATACTTTATGAACTAAAGGGAGATGTGAAGATTTTTTTAATTATGTATGAACAAATTGGAAATACTGATTTTAAAAATAGTACACAATATAAAAAGAAGCCAAAAGGAAATTATGGAGTTGAAAATATAACTGAAATAGAAAATTTGTTAGAAGGATTGAGAGGCATATTTAAACAAGCAGAAGAAAGAATCAGTAAATTTGAAGATAAGACGATGGAAATTTGACAAACAGAAACAAAGTTTAACAAACAGAAACAAAAGTAAATTGAAGAAAAGTGAGTATAGTCTAAGGTATTTGTGTGACACTATCTTACAGACAAAAATGTATATCACAGGGGACCAGCAGTTAGTGTAATGGCTATGTTGCTGGACTTCCATGTAGTCGACCGCAGTTCAAGTCCCGGACCTGGTGGCTTAAACTCACACTGGGCGTGTGTGCGTGTGTGCCCAAGATCCCGAGAGGAGAATGGAGAAGAAAGGATTGTGGCGTGGCCATCTCCCCTGTCGGGTGATTTCTCACTTTCTGTCTCTCTGTCTCTCTCTGTTTGTCTGGCAAGTGTACGTGCCCTATAGCAAAAACCTCTCCAAAAAAAGAGAAAATATATATATATATATGTATATATCATAGAGTCCCAGATGGAGAATAAAGAGAGAAAAGGTCAGAGAGAATATTTGAGAAAATAAGGCTGAAAATTTTTCAAATTTAGTGAAAGACATGAATAAAAATATCCAAAAAGCTCAACAAACCTCAAGTAAGATGAACTCAAAGAGATTCATATTGAGAGATATTGTAATCAAACTTTATTTCCTAGGTTTTGCTTGTTTTTATGTAGGATGCATGCACTTACTGGTTAGAGAGACAGAGAAAGGGAAAGTGAGAAATCACCTCCCTAGGGGGGGATGGCCATGCTGCAATACTCTTTCATCCATTCTTTTCTTGGGAATTTGGGCACACACTAAAGTGCCTGGCATGATTTTCAAGCTGGGGATCTGGGACTCAAACTATAGTCAGCTATGTAGGAGTCCAGTGCCTTAACCACCACACAACCTGCTGTCCCCATAATCAAAATTTGAATGCCAAAATTAGAATCTTGGAAGCAGTGAGATAACTCATCACATGCAAGGATTCTCAATTAGATAATCAGAAGACTTATAACTAGAAACTCTGGAGGCTAGACACCAGCAGTAGGATACATTTAATGTGCTAAAAGAAAAAGTGTCAACCAAGAATCATTTATCTAGCAAAACTGTCCTCCAAAAATGTGGCTGAATGTTGGCTCCAGGGTGCACTGGTAATGAGCAGGTTGGAAGAAGCCAGATCCCCCACGGAGACCACAGTTCAAATCCCCAGTTTGGACAGCTAAAACATGCCAGGCACATGCATGAGTTCCTGAGATTCAACCAGTTGGAGGGCTGGTGGAAGGGGATAATGGAATGAAGGACTCTGTGGAGGATGCACACCTCTCTCTATCTCTTTCTTGCATTAAAAAAAAAAAAGGCAGAATTTAAACATTCCAGATAAATAAAAGCTGAGAGAATGTATTATCACACTAGACCTACCCTGAAAAAAAAATGCTCAGTGGAGTCCTACAGAATAAAATGAAAGGAAAATAGTGATTCAAAGCCATATGAAGAAGTAAATATCTCAAAAAAGATATAAAAGCTAGTGGAATTATAGCAATGGTTTGTAATTTGAGTTTTTTCCTATTATATTTAAGAGACTAATGCATATTTAGAAAACAATTACTAGTCTAAGAACTTAAATTATTATAATTTAAGTTTGTAGCTCAACATTTTGTGTTGCTCATAATTTAAGATATTATTGCACTGAAAATAATTATTATTTTATGTTTGAGCACAAAAAGTATAAACATATAATTTTGTGATATCCACAGCCAAATGATGAGTTCAGAGCTTTTAAAGGATTTTTGTAATTTGTTGAAACTAAAATGATATAAATTCAAATTAGAGTGTGATAATTTTAGGATATCAGGTATAATCTTCAAAATGACCACACAGAAAATAGCTGTAGAATATACAAAATGAAAATGAGAAAGGAATTTAAATGTTTTGCTATCAAAATAGACACAAAAAAAGAATAGTAATTCAGGAAATGAGAGACAAAAAAGCTACAAAAATGATAAAATGGCAGGTTTCTCCTTATCAGTAATTAGTTTAATTGTAAATAGATTGAACACTCTAATGAAAAGACAGAGATGAGTCAAACTACATGCCATCAATGATAGATTTTTTTTTTTAAATTTGCTGTAGGATGTGTGCACTCATGAGAGAGAGAAAAAGAGAGAGAGGGAGAAAGCGAGAGAGAGAAAAATCCTTAGTAAGGATGGTCATAGACAATCCTTTGTCCTCTATTTTCCTCTCAGGATTTTTTTTTGGGGGTGGAGCATACAAGTACCTCTGTCCAGTATGTTTTTCAAGTCCTGGGATCTGGACTTGAATCACACAGATGGCCATGTAGAATCCAGCACCTTAACCATCATGCCACCTACTGGCTAAATTCATTTTTAAAAACAAAAACACACATGAATTGAAAGTATGGGAAAAGTTTTTCTATGCAAATAGCAAACAAAAAAGCAGGAGTAGCTATACTAAAATCAGACAAAACAGATTTTAGATTTTAAAAATTACAAGAGACAATTAAGGACATATTTATTAATAAAAGACTCAAACAGCAAGGAGATATAATAATTGTAAAATTTTACACACCTAGTAACAGACCATCAAAATATATAAAGCAAAAAAAAAAAAAAAAAAGTATAAAGCAAAAAAAAAAAAAAAAAAAAAGATTTGAAGGGAGAAATGAGCAATTTTATAATAGTCGAAGAGTTAGTTCTCTACCCCACTCTCAATGAGGTTTAGAACAATGAGACAGAATATAAGTAAGAAAATAAAAACATTTTAACACAATGAGTCAACTATATCTAAGAGATACATATATACTGCTTTATTCGACAGCAACAACATATGAGTTATTCTCAAGTACGTAAGGACATTTTCTATGAAAGAAAAAATATATATATTTAAAGAATCTTCAAATTCATGAAAATTGTGTATTATAAAAATCTATGGACAAATATCAAAAAATAATTTTAAAGCATTATTTTATTTATTTTTATTTATTTATTTAAATTTGACCAGAGAGGGACAGAGTAAGAGAGAGACTGAGAGAAAGGGAAAGTGAGAAAGCAAGCCACCAAGTCCAGGACTCAAACCATGCTTGGCCACATGGGAGTCCAGTGCTCTTAACCACCACACCATCTGCTGGCCCCCAAATTTAAAAAAAATTTTACACCAAAATAAACTATTTTAATTTCATTTTCCACAAACTTTTTGAAGTCCCTTTGTATATTAGTCCGAGTCCTACAGAATAAAATGAAAGGAAAATAGTGATTCAAAGCCATATGAAGAAGTAAATATCTCAAAAAAGATATAAAAGCTAGTGGAATTATAGCAATGGTTTGTAATTTGAGTTTTTTCCTATTATATTTAAGAGACTAATGCATATTTAGAAAACAATTACTAGTCTAAGAACTTAAATTATTATAATTTAAGTTTGTAGCTCAACATTTTGTGTTGCTCATAATTTAAGATATTATTGCACTGAAAATAATTATTATTTTATGTTTGAGCACAAAAAGTATAAACATATAATTTTGTGATATCCACAGCCAAATGATGAGTTCAGAGCTTTTAAAGGATTTTTGTAATTTGTTGAAACTAAAATGATATAAATTCAAATTAGAGTGTGATAATTTTAGGATATCAGGTATAATCTTCAAAATGACCACACAGAAAATAGCTGTAGAATATACAAAATGAAAATGAGAAAGGAATTTAAATGTTTTGCTATCAAAATAGACACAAAAAAAGAATAGTAATTCAGGAAATGAGAGACAAAAAAGCTACAAAAATGATAAAATGGCAGGTTTCTCCTTATCAGTAATTAGTTTAATTGTAAATAGATTGAACACTCTAATGAAAAGACAGAGATGAGTCAAACTACATGCCATCAATGATAGATTTTTTTTTTTAAATTTGCTGTAGGATGTGTGCACTCATGAGAGAGAGAAAAAGAGAGAGAGGGAGAAAGCGAGAGAGAGAAAAATCCTTAGTAAGGATGGTCATAGACAATCCTTTGTCCTCTATTTTCCTCTCAGGATTTTTTTTGGGGGGTGGAGCATACAAGTACCTCTGTCCAGTATGTTTTTCAAGTCCTGGGATCTGGACTTGAATCACACAGATGGCCATGTAGAATCCAGCACCTTAACCATCATGCCACCTACTGGCTAAATTCATTTTTAAAAACAAAAACACACATGAATTGAAAGTATGGGAAAAGTTTTTCTATGCAAATAGCAAACAAAAAAGCAGGAGTAGCTATACTAAAATCAGACAAAACAGATTTTAGATTTTAAAAATTACAAGAGACAATTAAGGACATATTTATTAATAAAAGACTCAAACAGCAAGGAGATATAATAATTGTAAAATTTTACACACCTAGTAACAGACCATCAAAATATATACAAAAAAAAAAAAAAAAAAAAAGATTTGAAGGGAGAAATGAGCAATTTTATAATAGTCGAAGAGTTAGTTCTCTACCCCACTCTCAATGAGGTTTAGAACAATGAGACAGAATATAAGTAAGAAAATAAAAACATTTTAACACAATGAGTCAACTATATCTAAGAGATACATATATACTGCTTTATTCGACAGCAACAACATATGAGTTATTCTCAAGTACGTAAGGACATTTTCTATGAAAGAAAAAATATATATATTTAAAGAATCTTCAAATTCATGAAAATTGTGTATTATAAAAATCTATGGACAAATTTCAAAAAATAATTTTAAAGCATTATTTTATTTATTTTTATTTATTTATTTAAATTTGACCAGAGAGGGACAGAGTAAGAGAGAGACTGAGAGAAAGGGAAAGTGAGAAAGCAAGCCACCAAGTCCAGGACTCAAACCATGCTTGGCCACATGGGAGTCCAGTGCTCTTAACCACCACACCATCTGCTGGCCCCCAAATTTAAAAAAAATTTTACACCAAAATAAACTATTTTAATTTCATTTTCCACAAACTTTTTGAAGTCCCTTTGTATATTAGTCCACAAATTAAGTCTCAATGGCTTTAAAGATAAATATTATGTAAAGTATTTTCTCTCATCACAGTGGGATGAAGTTAGAAATCAACAGCAGAAGTCAACTGGAAAGATTAAAAATCTGTGAAATGCAATCTATATACTATTAAATAGCTAATAGATCAAAGTAAGGACAATTAGAGAAATATTTAGAGATGACTGAAAGCAAAACAAAACAAAGCAAAAAAACAAAGCAAAAAAACTCGTCAAAATTTATGGAACACGTGAGTTCCAAGAAGAAAATCCATAGCTATAAGTGCTTATATTAAAAAATAAGAATGATCTAGGTACCAGAAGATGCATAATGGTTACGTTGCTAGATTCCCACGTCATCAACCATGGTTTGAGTCTCAGACCTGGCAGCTTAAAATTCCACGTGTGCGTATGTGCCCAAAACCCTGAGAGAGAAAAATGGAGAAGAAGGGATTGCAACAGGGCCATCCTCCATGGGGAATGATTTCTCATTTCCTGTCTTTCTGTCTCTCTCTCTCTCTCTGTCTCTCTCTGTCTCTGGGGAATGCAGAATACTATAGCAAAATACTCTCCTTAAAAAGAAAGGAAAAATTTTAAATCAACAGCCCAATTTTAAAACA
Organism: Tupaia belangeri chinensis; assembly: GCF_000334495.1. Lineage (NCBI taxonomy): Eukaryota > Metazoa > Chordata > Mammalia > Scandentia > Tupaiidae > Tupaia > Tupaia belangeri. The sequence goes on from NW_006159520.1 coordinate 2,406,309, forward strand.
CAAGAAGCTGCAAAATAACAAACTAAACTCAAAGTGAGCAGAAAGAAGGAAGTAATAAAGATTAGAGCAGAGATCAACAAAATAGAGGAGAGAAAAATAGAGAACATCAATGAAACCGAAAGTTGATACTTTGACAGATCAACAAAATTTTAACAGCTCTTAGCTAGATGAACTAATTTTTAAAAAGACAAAGAGAAGATGCAAATTGCTATAGTCAGAAATGAAAGCGGGCACATTACTATCGGTTCCACAGAAATAAATAGGATCATAAGGGAGTACTATGAACAATTGCATACTAACAAATTTGGTAACGTTACATGAAGTCGACAAGTTCCTAGGAACAACTGAATCATGAAGAAATAGAAAATCTGAACAGACTTGTAACTAGTAAGGAGATTGAATCAGCATTAAAAACAAAACAAAACAAAACAAAAAGACTCTCTTAGGCCAACAGGTGGTATGAGGGTTAAGGCGCTGGATTCTCTTACATGTGACAATAATTTGAGTTCTGGACCTGGCATCTTGCTTTCTTGCTTTCTCTGTCCCTCTGGTAAAATTACAAAATAATTATAATAATAAATAAAATCCAATAATCTTTTTAAAAAAACCTCTATCTTCTAGAATTACCTACAGACAGCCCAAATTTAGATAAATTTGAAAATTTAAAAGACTTATTGATTTATCCACTCAAGCTACTAATGATGGCTCAATGACCTCAGTTTTTTCCTTAAATAGAAGGATTATTATTTAAGAACTTTAGATATAAATTTTTAAGATTTTTAAAAAATTCAGTGGCAGAGGGTGAGAGGTAGGGAATCAAGAGGGGGGAGGCAAAAATATATAAGAAACAGGAAGTGGAAAATTATTTGTTGACAATTACTGGTGTGGTAATATCCTTGATTGAGCCAATATACAATGTATTCTGGATGGAAAATCTAATTTTGTATATTGTAATGATGTACAGTGAATGAATGTAAATAAATAAATTTAAAATAAAATAAAGTAAAAATGTAATATTAGATGCTAGATTTTCTCATCAGTGAGTCTTGCCTCAAAAGAATGCTATGATAGGGAAATATATGTATGAATAGATAGATTGCAAAACATAAGCAAAAACAATAGTGAATACAAATGAATAAAGTCGCCCATGTATTTTAGAGTTAATTGAAGTGAAAACAAAATTTGTACACAAATTTGATACATTATTGATTTCTTTTCTTCAATTTTAGGTTTGAAAAGCGATTTAAAAAAAAAGATTTGAGGAGGTAAAAGATGAGGAGACACTTAAAAAAGAGTGTCCATTTCATTTTAGATTCAATCTCCAAAGGTCTCTTAAAATGTTTTAATATTCATTGTCAGAACCAATAGCATATATGAATATCTACCAGCTTTCAGTAAATAAAAACCGTATGTGAATGAAAACAGACAAGTCATACTTGGTCTTTACCCAGAGAGCACTGAACCAGTGTTTTTGTTTGTCTGTTTTCAACAGTCATCTGCAACCAATGCAATAAAAAACTCAGTTAAAAACCAAAAAGGCTTTGCTTCATGTGTAGAGGGCTTCATGTCTAAACTTTCATTTCAAAGCAATAGCTAAATTGGTTGATAAAGTTAAAACATATAATCATATTTTGTTTCTCAGGGCTGGGAAATCTGGTCACATTGCCTTGAATCAGCTGCCTTTGTAGCTTGGGCCCAGGAGTTGCCACCCTTTACTCCAAACAACTCCGCTAAACCAAGACCCATTTCTCCTACAAATTGAAGGGACTATTCTAATCCAGCCCTAACTTGGAATGGAAGTTGCTTCTGCTGTGGACTCTCCATATCCAGATTGCCAGTGGTGATGTAAGAGACTGACAGTGCAACCGATGGAGTGATAGGAAATAATGTGAGAAGACACTGATAAAAGAAAGCTCATGTATTTTAACCATCAACTAATAAGTTGCTGTTAATGGCTGGCTTAAGGCACTATTCTGAATTATCTACCTTTTTGAACTACCTGCTACTATCTACTAAGAGATGCCTTCCACACTGTGGAACTATCTATAATAATTCAATACTATTGAATGTACTGTGGAGGGCATGGCTGGGGCTCTACTAAGCAATGCTTTCCATGCTGTCGATCTACAGTATTTCACTACTATGAAATATATTATGGAAGGAATACTGAGGCTCTATACCCAGCTTTCTGCCCCTGAGTACAGTTGTCTTAAAACTGTTCTATATCATTCACTTTATACCACACCTGAGTCGTCCTCTAGCTATAATATAAACTCTAAACCTTTCCCAACAATCTTATTCTTCCATGTTACTGAGCATTGAATAGCCAGTGTGAACTTATTTTACTAGGCCTGTGATGCACTGAACTAGATACTAAGAGACTCATACAGGGAAAGAAAAACATACATAATGTTAAATGACTGGTCACCTAGTGGAGAAGAAAAACAAGATAATGGCACCAAACCTGCCTGATTGTTAGACTCACCTGGGATATTTGTTTAAAACAGTTTTCCAGATACTACTACAAGGATTCTAATTCAGTGTTGTGTTGGGAGGAAGAGAGGGTATGTACTAAAAATTTCTAAATTAGTAATTCTCAACTCCAGCTACACATAAACTCAGCAGGAGAACTTTTTAAATACTTCGATGTTTGGGCTATACTCCAGACTAATGAAATCAGGATTTTGGAGGTATGACTTATGCACTGAAATTATATCCATTTGATTTTTAATCCTGGCTCCACCATTTAACGGTGGTGCCATTAAGCAAATAACTTCTATAAATTAATTTTGCTTTGTTCTAATATTTATTTATTTGTTATTTAATTCATAATAGAGCATACATGAGAGAGAAAGAAACACCCTCTGCAGTGCTCTGTCTCATTGCAATCCTTGTCCTCCAGTCCTTCAGCCTGCCAGGCACCTGGCACATGCACGCACACTTGGTATATTTTTCTGGTCAGCTGCCTGGGGACTTCAACCACAGTTGGCATGTAGCTCCCAACTCCACAGACTGATGTGCTACCAATTGTCCAACAGAGGCTGGACCTTTGTTTTTATTTTTAACTTTGTTTTTATTTTTATATGGGCTTAGTTTTTTTTTTTTTAAATACATTTTTATTTAATTTCATTTATTTATTTAATTTTATTTATTTTATTTATGAATAAATAAAATACTTAGAGGAAGGGCCTTGGAAATGTTGTATTTTAATTTGACCAGAGAGAGAGACAGAGAAAGACAGAGAAAATGAGAAAGCAAGCCACCAGATCCGGGACTCAAACCATGATAGTCCATATGGGAGTGTCTGGCACCTTAACCACCACACCACCTGCTGGTTCCCTTAAGTGGGCTTAGTAAGGTCTACATTTTTGGGTTGTTGTGAGGTTAAGTAAGATAAGGCATGTAAAGTATAATACATGCTGTATAGTGAATATTTAGTATTAGTAGCTAACATTTGTTAAACATTTTTCTATGCATATGACACTATGTTAAGGATTTTACATGAACCAAAACAACCAGTATGTTTCTACCTTCATTTTTCAATGAAGAACTGATGCATAGAATGATAAAATAATTTTCTACCGTACACAATTAGTAAGCAACAGAGCTAGGATCTAGTACTTGTGACTATTGCACTATATACCTTAGTATATAATAGCTATTATTATTAAAGAATAACTTAATGTTTTAATTTAGGCTGTTATAATGAAATACTATAGGCTGGGCGGCTTAAACAATCAAACATCTATTTCTCAGTGTTTCAGAAGCTGCAAATCTGTAGTCAGGGTGCTGGCATGGTTGGATTCTTGGTGATGACCTTTGCTGTCATCTGATCATGTCTCCCAAAATTCATGTGTTGGAAACTTTATCCCCAGTATGGTAGTGTTTGGGAGGTGGAGCCTTTTATTTTCTTTCTCTCTTTTTCTTTTTAATTGCCAGAGCACTCGCATGGTCATCAGGAGAGACAGAGAGAGAGAAAGGAAACATCCCCCACACACAGTGTACCATCGCCACGCCACAATCCCTTCTTCATTTATCCATCCTTTATTGATTTAGGGCATGCATGCTTGCCTACCTAACATGGATTTCAAGCCCTTGAGGAGAGAACTCAAAATGCTGACAGCCATGAGTAATCCAGCTTCCTTAAGCACTAGTTAGGGGTCAGTCCAAGAGATGGAGCATTTCGAGAGGTGTTTGAAGGTCCATCATCGTTAATGGTCTCATGTAATTAAAAAAAGAGCTTGCCAGAGTGGATTTACTCTATCCCCTCTTGTCCTTCCACGTCTTGCTATGTGAAGATGGAGCAAGAAGTCCCTCAGCAGATCCCAGAGTCTTATCTTGTACTTCTCAGCCTCCAGAATTACAATAAATACATTTCTGTTTTTTATAAATCACCCACTCTCAGATATTCTGTTGTAATTGTATAAAACGACTAAGGCAACTCTTTCTTCTAAGTTCTCACATGGCCTTTTCTTGATATGTATGGGCAGAGATTAATTTTATATCTCTTCCTTATTTTATAAGGGTGTTAATCCTATTATGGGATTCCACTTTTACAACATTTCCAAGGTTTTCCCTCTAAATATTATCATATTGGGGATTATGATTTTAACACAAAAATTTTAGGAGAACATACACATTCTATCCACACTTCTAATGACCAGACAACCCATAGAAGATATCAAATAGCTGACAATGATTATAAGTTGATATTTGAATTTCTTGAGCTTGCATTGGTTTTACAGAAATGTCCTTTTCTGCTTAGTTTAGTTGAGTAAACCTTTTCGAAATCCAGTCCCTGTTAAAGAATGGTTATTTCTCCCAATAATTTTATGATTCAGAACTGAAGCTTAGAAAGATAAGGAAATTGACCAGGGTTACATAGCTAGGAAGTAGTAGAAGGTTGGGATTTGGACCCATGTTTCATTGTACATCTTCCTTCAAATGAAGAGCAGTTACTCTGAGATGGTAATGCAATGCTTTCCAATGAGTTTAATATTTTTCAGAAGATGGTTGAGAGCCACCGAAGCACTTTTAACAGAAAAGTAACACAAATGAAATTCACAAGATTATTTCACCACATTGTGTCTGAAATGGCAGGTATCTGACACTAATCATGTCATGTTGGGGTATGTGGATCTCTGTTTTGCTTATGAACAAAACCCAGAATTAAACTTCAGTTACAAATTTATTTCATTTAAGATTACTTCCCTTGGGCCAGCAGGTGGCATGGAGATTAAGGCAGCTGGATACCACATGGCCGATTGTGCCGTTCAGGTCCCCGATCCAGGGCTTGAAAACTACACTAGGCATGTGTGCAAGAAGAGAATGGAGGAGATGGGACTACGGTGTGGCCACCCCCATGGGGGGGGGGGGATTGCTCATTTTCCCTCCCCATCTCTCTCCAGCATGCACTCTATAGCAAACAGAGAAAAAAAAATCCTTTCTCTTGTATATAATCTAAGCTTCTGGTTTAGATTCAACACAGATAAAAATCATTTGCAGAAGATGCATTTTACTCAGTGTTGCATCCAGTCATATATACATTCGTTTTACACATTCAAATCTAAACACTATGCTAGGTTCAGTGATTTGTACAAAGATGTTTCTCTTGCCCTCAGCAATTCATGTTTTAGAGTAACTTAGGTACAAGTGTTGTATCTAGACTTGGCATTTATTCCACAGTACTTTTGTCAACATCTATTTAAGTCTTAATAACAGAAACACGTGCTTCTGCCAGCCCCCTCATGAGATCTCAGGTGAGAAAACCTCTCAAGGAGAATAACAAAATTCAGATTGAATCGGATTGTATGAAGCTTCCCAGACATGCCCAGCAAGAGCAGGTAGGAGGCAGCAGGGGAGACGCTGACAGCCTACTAGCAAGGACACAGCAGGATCTGCTGCTGGGGAGAATCTCTGCTGTCATCCCCCACTTACCAGACTTCCCCTCCTCTGCTCGCCACAGACTGTTTCCCCTCAAGTGTGCCCTGGAGATGGCTTCAAGAGAACAGAGTGGTTCTTTCTTACTAAAACTCAGTCCCGTTTGTCCCTGTGGTTTGGTTCTGTATAGTCTTTCTACTTTGTGTATAGGGACAGGTGCAACAAAAATTGTGACGTGTCCTCTTTTTGTGAGATTAGGTTTTCCTCACCCTAATGCTCCCTGCTTCTCTGATGCTGATCTTTGGAAAGAAGCTGATATTACACTCGTTTTTGTCTCCTTCAGGAATAAGAGTTTAATGGGGCACAAGGGCAAATCCTCCTTGGTGGCATTTCAAACATTGGTAAAATGGTGGAGGTTAGTTTTCAGTATTCCTAATGTCCTGTGAGTAGCTCTTAGAGAAAGTTGACAGAAATGGTATTTTCACTGTTTTTTGCCCTTAACCTAGTCATTTATAGCAAGAGGTTATGCCGACGGAACTTGGGCATCAATTGTGGTATTGCTTGCTTAAATATATTAATGTAAAACAAAATGCTACTTACTTGATAACATTTATACCCTCATTAAGCAATTCCTGGACTATTTTTCCAACTCTATTGACCACTACTCCTTGTGATTCAGCTAGTCCCTTAATTGTTCCTGTGCTTGTGTCAAATTCTCAACCTTCATGTCTTCGCTCAAAATGAGTCAGCCTGGCGTAATGGAAAGAGCACTCAACTCAGATAGGACTGAGCAGCAACATGGCTTAAACAAGTTAGTGACTTACGCAATAGAATATGTATATAGTTTGAGCCTTTAGCTTAATCACCTGTAAAATGAAGCCTCCCACTGTGCAATGTCCTTAAAAGGGTGATATAGGATATGGAAGCACCATGCACAGATGAGGCACTCCATAAAGCTGCTTCATCATTTTTGAGTATGCAGATTTTATTCATCCTTCAAGATGCAGCCTAGATAGTACCTCTTGCATAAAGCATCACTGATTGCCTCCACTGGGATGCAATCCCTTTTTCCTCTAAATGCCCATCTTACTTTACCTTTATCTATCATATAGTAAACGCACCGTTTTATTTGTGTAACATGGAGCCTCAGACTGAGATTCAGACTGTGATTGGGTACAAATAAAAGACAGGAGAGGACCCTGAGAGTGGGTGTGTATGGGTCACATGGGGGCTCCTATTTCCCATTTCTGACAGAAAAAGCACTAAACGTGTCCCATTTTCAATTTGCTGCACTTACTTTTGTAGACATAGTTTTATGTCCTTTTACTTTAAGAGAGCTCTGATTCTATAGGTGCCAGTCTCGACGTAGCCTGATTGGCTTCTGGGAACAGGGAGATAACGAAATGGAGGGATGGCAACAGTTCTCTTGCTAACCTCAGGGCTGAAAGAGTCATGTAGATAAAAGGCATTACAGAGATTAGAAACAAGTGTGTTCTTTGGAATCAAGAAAACAAACTGTGGCAAAAGCTGAGGTGTGTCCCTAACATATAGTTATTTTGGCATTGTGAGGATTAGCAGGAAGCAGCCATGTAACTGCTAGACCCTAGACATGCAGTCAGCATCTCTTCATGGATATTGACATCAGTAGCAAATTCTCATCAAGTCAAAGGCCCCCTCTTAAGAGAGAACTTCCCTGACACCTTTTCTAACACCTTCCACCTGCCTCTGTCTCCTCTGTTTTTGTCATTATCTGAAATCATTACATTTGCCCTCCTTACTCCCCACCCTTCACACACACACATACACATACACACACACACACACACACACACACACACACACACACCGCACCAAAGGTCAGGAGCTTTTTCTGTTTTGTTCCTCATTTATCTCTAGAATAAAGGGGGTGCTTGGCTCCCAGGAAGTTCTCAATAAGTATCTCAGGAATGAAGGAATGTTTTGATAAGGGGCTTTGTTCAAAGAAGGTGAGAATGTGGGAAAGCCAATATAGAAGAAGAAAGGATAGAAGCTTTTTAGTAACTGAAGTTGATAACCTGGTTTGTGAACATATGACAAATATTTCTTAGGTATTCCCAGGAAGGCTTGAGAGAGATGCGCCCTGTCTAGAATTCCAATGGAGCAGGTGGGAGAATTTAGTCCTTATAATCTGGGATGACCTGTGGACAGTGGGTTATCTGTAAACTTCAGTTGTTTTTAGAGATCTTATCTTCTCTTAGAAGAAGAGAACATCTTCAAGTTGCCCAAAGGACCTCGTATAGGGTCTTGCAAAAATGTGTGTTGAATTAAAGAATGAATTAATAAAAGAATAAGTAGATATCTAATATTGTTCCATATAAAATCTGTATTTTATGGAAAGCAACATAATCCAGAAACGTTCTGTCATTAAGAGTCCTGAAATTTTTCAGGATAAATATATTATAAAAGATTTGTGTTGGAAACTCCTGAGAAGACATCCATTAGAAGGTATCGGTCCCTTGCTGTGAAGTTTAAAACATCTCCTTTTGCTGAAAAATGGCATGGTACACAAACGCAAATAAGTATAGCTGGTAGCTTAGCAACCACAAATATTTACAAATATGCAAGTCAGGCCCCGTCAAAATATCAGGGTAATTATTGGCAAATTGTATACCATGCAAATGCTTTGCAACCATGCAAAAGGAGCCCAGTTGTGGGTGGTTGCCACAATTGCTCTTAACTGCTGCCTAGAAGTGTCACTTAATCTTTTGGGTTTTGTTGGATTGGATTGATGGGACATTAAATTACTCTGCAGTTTACATCATGCTCTGCCACCAGAATTTGTCACTGGAGTGTCATGTGGGGTTAGTTTAACCAAAAGTTGCAGAATCAGGATTATTTACTAAACCATCTTCCTCAAATGACACCCAATAACTTTAAAAACAGGCAGAGTATAGAAATTTGTGGCGACCTAGAAATGTTTTGAAAATTCACTCATTCGTGAATGAGTTTACATAGTTAACACAGCTTTAATAATGTCCAGAAATAGTTTCAAAGAGTCTCTCTAAGCTTATCTGGAAATGAATGTGTGTGCTTTTTGAAAATAGTGAAAACAGAGAGGGAGGGAGGAAAAGAGAGAAAAAAGAGAGAGGGTGGAAAGAAAGTAAGGAAGGGAGGGAAGAAGGGAGGAAGTGGGTGGGGAGAGATATCTAGGGAAAAATTTGTTAAACATGTGCACATGAAAAGTAAGAGTTGGAAAAAATAATACCAATAGATGTGTCCTTTATTTGGTGAATTTGAATTATGCCAAATGGGCAGGCAAAATAATTGCATGATGTGGCAATTAATACTTGAACTAGAGACAAAGGGATTAAGTCAGTTTCCTACCCACCTGACAGGGAGAGAAATCCTCAGACTGCATTGTATTTAAATTTGAATGGAATTTTATACTCCCTACAACCTGCAAAAGAGATTTTTCTATTTAATCTTGGGGAGATCTTAATTAAGATGCATGCTAATTCTTCTGCCACCATGCCTCTCCTCTACGACAGAGCTAACAGTTGGAGCCAATTTATTTTGCCATTCACAGCATTTCAAATTCTTGGAGAGAAGAGGCTGTTTCTGCCAAGATTCACACCAAAGCAACTTGATAGTCTTGTCCAAAAAGGATCGAATGTGAAACTAGACAACAATGAAAATTGTGCAATGTGCCCGTCTTTCTACAACCAGTCAAGTGCAAAGAAATCTGTGTTGTTGCTCTTGGGAGGCTTTTCAAATGTTCAGAGAAACAGTTGAGCACAGGGCTTCTGGCCTGCAGCGTTGCCTCACTAACCATTTGTTTTCTCTTCTAAAACTCTAAGGGGAGAGTGAAAAGGCAAACGGAGCCATCCCACCCCTCCTTTTTAAATGGGGTAGCCATGCCAGATATTCTGAGTAACTTATTCAGCCCAAGGCTAATAAGCTGAACAACTTGTTTTGGCTAGACATTCCTCATCTCCATATGGAACTGCTTGTGTGTTTTTAGACTATTATGTGGTCAAAGGGAGGATGTTAGACCAAGAAAAAAAATATTCTCAGCATTTTCCTTTTCTCTCTGATAAATCCACTTTCAAGGCTGAAGTAAACTGCATAGATTGCCTGAATCCTTAGGCATAAGACATCACAGAATATTACATAAGCACCATCTTTAATGGGTTTCAAGGCATGCCTCTTAAATTGCGCTAAATTTACTGATAAATCCACCATATCTAACCTTGCCTACTTGGAACGTAGCCTTGGGGTCTTCTTTAGAAAGAAGGCATATTTTCAGTGAACCAAAGTAAATGTTAATTACATATTTACTTATCATGGAGAACCATTTTGCTTCTGAATAGGAGTCTGGAGCTGATGAAAGGTGGAAAGTGAGCTGATGTGGCATAGGTTATAAAAATCTATTGAAGTTGTGTATGAAATGGACAACAAATGATGCTTTCAACTTTTCAGGTCATTTCGAGTTTAACTGGACTTGGTTATTCAGTGTTCTTTATGCAGCATCTCTTATCAGGGGAATGTACCAAAATATTCTGCGATGATTCTTAAAACATTGAGTAGGGTCCTACCTCAGCTAACTGATTGAGTAGTTCCTGGGTGGGACTCAGTTTCTTCCTGTCTCTTAAAGGCCCATAGATAATTTCAATAATTACTTCAAAGTCCAAATAGCTAAGGGTTATTATTCCTCAACATTTGTTTATGGTTTTACAATAAGCGATTAACCTAAGGAAGTCACCTGGTTTTGTAGGTTCTGCAGTGAGTCAGCAGGCTTCTGTGAAAGGTGTTGTTAATTCATCCACTCCTCCATTTATTTAGTCATTCATTCAGTAATCATGCACTGAGCAATTTTTACATGTTAATCACTGAGCTATGTGTTAGGGATATAAATATGCATAACTCCTATAATCATGGCACTGCAGAGACCATTGCCAGGATGTGGCTGCTTTGACAAACTGAACCAAATCACTGTTAGTGATGCCAACTTCCTAGAGAGACTCCATTGTCAAGGGCCACCTCTGTACATTTCACCTTTCACCTCAAAAGCCAGAAAAAGTGCACAGGAGCATGTGTATCAGGAGACACGTGCCCAAGCATTTCTGTGTTGTGTTTAACTTCTCAAATTGTTTGTGTAAAGTATAACCTACATAGAGATAAAGCACAGACATATCTGCACTAGTTGACAAACAGTTTTCACACAAACACCCATATCCCCCATTCAGGTTTAGGAAGAACTTTAGATGCTCCATAGACATACCTTTCCCTCAAGTGTTTCTTCAGAATGAAAAAACCCCTTTGTTCCTCCAGAAGTAAGCACTCCTATGACTTTGGAAGTTTGTGTAAATAGAATTGTACTGTACATTTTTGCATCTTGCTACTTGCACTTGCTTTTAAATTTTAAAATAAATCCATATTCCTGCTTATAGTTCTAGTTTATTTATTTATTTATTTATTTTTTGGAGAGATTTTCACTATAGGGCGCGTGCGCTCGCCAGACAGACAGAGAGAGACATAGAGACAGAAAGCGAGAAATCACCCCCCAGGGGAGATGGTCACGCTGCAATCCCTTCTCCTCCATTCTCCTCTCGGGATCTTGGGCACGCACGCACACGCACCCGGCGTGAGTTCTAAGCCACCGGGTCCGGGACACGAACCGCGGTCGACTACATGGGAGTCCAGCGACATAGCCATTACGCTAACTGCTGGTTCCCAGTTCTAGTTTATTTTCATTGCTATATAATGTTCTATTATATGAAGTTACCACAATTAATTGAGCCTACTCTATTATTGAGCTTATTTTGCTAATCATTTGAGGTGCTTCTAATTATTGGCTGCTACAAGTGTTGCTATTAACAGTGGAAGCGTTGTGTTATTGTATATGAATGTAGTTAACTTTAGTACACTTTACCAAACTATTCCAAACAGGATGAATCAAATTTGCATTCTGACTAGCCGCTTGGGAGCTCTTATTGCTTTACTTGCTTGCTAATATTAATAATGTTGGACTTCCAATTTTTTTAACCTATCTGAAGAGTGCAATTTGTTCTCTTATAGCACTTTGTAAAGGTTGTGTAGTTCTGTCATTCATATTTAGCTCTCTAAATCATTTGGAATTGATTATTATATTTTTGAGATATTTTTGCTATAGGGTGCATGCACTCACCAGAGACAGAGAGAGATAGAGAGACAGAAAGTGAGAAATTACCCCCAAGAGGGAATGGCCATCCACAATCCCTTCTCCTCCTTTCTCCATACAGGATTTTGGGCACACACATATATGCCCTGCATGAATTTCAAGCTGCTGGGTCTGGGATACGTACCAGTACTATGGGAGAATCCAATGACACAACCACTACACCATCTGTTGGTCCTTTGGAATTGATTTCATATATGAGAGAGGGTCCTTTTTTTTTTTTTTTTTTTTTTTTTTTTTATTAA
>NW_006159520.1:2419748-2505873 GCF_000334495.1 Tupaia belangeri chinensis
TTTTTTTTGTAAATGGAGGAACGGGTCTTTTTTTTTTTTTTTTTTTTTTTTTTTTTAATGGCTACTGACAATTCCCAATTGTTGTGTTTATTATTTCTCCACTGATTCATTATGTCACATATGTTATTCTGCAATATACACATTCCTTACTTGGGCCTTTCTTGCTCTATGTCTATAGCAATCAGCACTGTCTAAAGATGGCTTTATTTTGAGTCTGGAGTTGGGTATATCAGACCCTCTACTTTGTTTTCCTTCTTTAATAACATATATAGCAAATCATAGCCCTGGGAAAAATCCTCCTGGGACTTAGTTTAGATAACATAGACTTTAAAAGGTAATTTAAGAAGAATTGACTTGGGACCAGCAAATAGTGTAACAGTTATATCACTAGATTCCCATATGGCTGACCACAGTTCAAGTCCCAGTCCTGGTGGCTTGAAACTCAAGCTCGGCGCATGTGCATGTATGCCCAATATCCTGAGAGGAGAGAGGAGGAGAAAGGGTTGCATCATCCCCCAGAGGGTGATTTCTTGTTTTTTGTCTCTGCATCTTTCTTCATCTCTTGGGCAAGCACATGTGCCCTATAGCAAAAATCTCTCTCTTTAAAAAAGAAAAAAAGAAGAATTGACTTAAACTGAATATTTCCATTCTTTAATTTATCATATTGTTCTATATAATTAGGTACTTTTAGCAGCTTTCAATAAATTTCATTTGCATATTTTGCACATCTTTTGTTATACTTATTACCAGTCTTTTAGTGTATGGTTGTTATTTCAAATGGTATACACAAAACTTCAGTAAAACTTCTTTCATAATTTAATTACTTTGACACTTTTTAAAAAATCAGTTGAGCATGGGACCAGCAGTTGGTGTAATGGCCATGTCCACCACAGTTTGGTCTCAGACCCAGCGGCTTAAACTCATGCTGGGTGCATGTGTGTGCGTGCGTGCCCAAGGTCCCAAGAGAAGAATGGAGGAGAAAGGATTGCTGCATGGCCCTCTCCTCTGGGGGGTGATTTCTCACTTTCTGTCTCTCTGTCTCTCTGGCAAGCACACACTCTCTATACCAAAAAAAAAAAAAAATCAATTGGGCATCAATGAGTGGGTCTTTTTTTGTAGTGTATTCTATTTCATTGATCTGTATGTTCTCCTTTCTCCAGTGTCACACTATCTAGGCTTTACATCTACAAATCAGGTAGAATGAGTTTTCTAAACATTTCTTTTTCTCAGAATTTTTTTAATCTATCATAATTCCTTTGCATTTTCATATAAATTTGAGAATTATATTGTTAATTTCTTTAAAAAAAACTAATGTGGTATTTATTGAGATTGCATTGAGTGATCAAAATAGGAAGAAGGGATATTTTTAAAAGATTAACTCTTACAATCAATGAACATGGTTTATCTTTCCATTTAAAAAATGTTTTCCTTGGAAATATTTTATAAGTTTTCAGCATACAAATATGCATATTTTAGATGTAGCCATCAATATTTTATACTTTTAAACTCTTATAAATGGCATTGTTCTCTTTTGTTTTATTTTCTTTTATTCCTTTTTTATTTCCTTTTTTTTGCAGAGGTTTTTGTTATAGGGTGCGTGTGCTCACCAGAAAGACAGAGAGAAACAGAGAGACAGAAAGTGAGAAATCACCCCCCAGGGGGGATGGTCACGCCGCAATCCCTTCTCCTCCATTCTCTTCTCAGGATCTTGGGAATGCACACATATGCACCCAGCGTGAGTTTAAGTCACCAGATCTGGGACTTGAACCACAGTCTACTACATGGGAGTCCAGCGACATAGCCATTACGCCAACTGCTGGTCCCTCTTTTGTTTTATTTTCAATTGCTCATTGCTAGAATATAGAAGAAATTCAATTGGCTTAGTATATTGTTCTTGTATACTGTGGCTTTGCTAGGTTCACTTGTTAATTCTTCTAGTTTTTCTATTTTATCGGGGTTATTTTCCTTAGATAATAATATTACCCATGAATAAAGATAGTTTTATTTTTATCTCTTTAGCTTATATATATATATTTTTTTTCTTTTTCAGGGCACTTATTACAAATAGTTTATATTTAAAAATGCTCTTTTTATTAATTGCTACTTGTGCAGGGGAATTTTTACTTAAGTATACATCTACCTTGATAAACTCAGTCTGAACATTGATCTATAGATTTTAAATTATTTAACATAAACATTCACATCATCTGCAAAGTGTAATGGCTTCATTTTTTCCTTTATAAAACTTAAAATTTTAACTCTTCTTATCTTTTTCATGGACTAAGAATCCCATTGTAATATTGGAAAGAGTAAAAGTGGTATGCATATTTATTTTTCTCTTTATCTCAAAGTAAAATATTTCAAATGTCTATCCTTAAGTAAAATACTGGCTTTAAAGTTTTTGTTTTGTTTTGTTTTTCATAAATATAGTGTAGAAAACTAAGAAAATTTCCTTTCATTCCTAGTTTACTATGAGCTTTCTTATCACAACAGGATTATGAATTTTATCAAATGCATTTTCTGTATCTCTTGAAGTGATCAGTAATATCCTATTAATTCTTATGTGATATTTGCACTTGGATTAAAATCCTAGGATGGTAGTTATTTTCTTTAGATGTTTTGATATATTTATTTTATATAAATTTAAGGGTTAAGACACATATTATCGGTGTAATTACAGACCCTTTTATTATGAGTCCAGACTAAATAATTTTCTCGGAGTTATATATATGATATCTTAACTTTTTAAAAATTCTGTCTTTTGGGGTCAACAGGTGGAATAGTGGTTAAATCACTAGGTTCTCATGCAGCTGACCAAGATTCATGCCCTAGGCCAGTGGTTTGAAACTCATACTGGGCACATGTGCATGTGTGCCCAAAATTCTGAGAGGAGAATTGAGAAGCAATTGCAACATGGCCATCCCCTTGGGGGCTGACTTCTCACTTTCTGTCTTTCTGTCTCTGGTGAACATACATGCCCTATAGCAAAAATAACTCAAAAAATAAAAAATAAAGTAAATTCTGTCTTTTTAGTACACCACCTATTAATAGTAAATCCTCACGTTTGATAAATACTTGAGTAAAAAAAAGGAAATACTTATTCTTCGTGATTAATACAGATATATGCTTACATTTCAATAATGCATTCAAAATACATGCATGATGTAGTCTCTTCTACCAGTCTCAGAATTATTCCATCATGATGAAGTGGAAGCATGTACATACCTGATGACAGCAGGATCATTCCACCAGCAAGATATAATTCTAACTTGTATACATCTCTTAATTCACATAAAAATGTCTAAAAGAATAAGAGAAAATATAAAGAGAAATAGATCATTCACAATAACATTTCAAGATTTCAAAATACTATTTATTTATTTATTTACTTATTATGTTTACTACATACGTGAGAGAGACAGACAGCACACCCAACAGGGTCCTCACTCTGCAATCCACCCCTAGCTTACTCAGATCATGGGTATATGTATGCCAGGATCTTCAAGGATGTCTTTGGATGCAAACCAGGAATCTTCTTATGTGGTTAGCCACACAGAAGATAATGGTTTAGTAATTGCTAAAAGAAACAGAGAGAAGATTCGGTAAGAATATAAAAAGTTTAGCACCATACTCAGAAGAATTAACCCAAATGAAACCCTTAGAATATTGTACCCAATGACTACATAATATTCTTTTAAAGTGCACACTGAACATTTACTGAAATTAACTATCTATTGGCCCAAAAAGCAAGTCCCAGAAAATATATAAGGATGGTAATAACACAGTGTATTTCTTTCCCCATAAAACAATTAAGTTGGAAATCAAACATAAAATGATAACTATAAAACCGTCTATTTTGAAATTGTTACATTTCTAATAACACATGATTCAGAGAAAAAAGTTAAATAGACCCTATTTTAAATGTAGAGATTATAAAAATACTACATATCAAATCTCACGTACTTAAAGGGATTTTTAGATAAAATATATAACCTTAACTGAGTTTATTTAAAAAGGAGAAAGCATGATTGTTGATAATCTAAATACCCATATCGAAAAAAGAAAATAGAAAAAGGATAGCAAATTGAATCTAAGAAAGAAGAAAGGAGCAAATAATAATATAAAGTTCAGAACTAAATGGAATAGGATGTAAATCTAGAATAGACAGGGAGCATGGTGATGCATCAGTACATTTCTTTCTTTTTCTTTTTTTCTTAAATTGCCAAAGGGCACATAGATTTGCTAGAGAGAAATAGAGAGACAGGACAAAAGAAAGAGAGAGGAGAGGGGTTGGTCATTCCAAAATCCTTTCTCTTACATTTCTTCATCCTAGGAATTTGGGGTACACATGCACACACACTCAACATATTTCTCAAGTTGCTAGGGCTGGGATTTGAATCATAGTCATTCACGTGGAACTCAGCTCCCTTAACACTAGGACATAGGGCTGGTCCTAGCTGTAAAATTTCTAAACAGTATATTAGCTCTCCAATTCAGCAATATATAAAATGATAATGTGTTTGTTGGGAGACAAGTCCTAATGTGTCTCTTACATTTATGCATGTCTTCTCTCTCTCTCTCTCTCTCTCTCTTTTTTATTTTTATTTTTATTTTTTTATTTTTTTTTGCTATAAGGCGCGTGCACTCACCAGAAAGACAGAGAGAGAGAATGCGAGAAATCACCCCCAGGGGGGATGGCCATGCCGCAATCCCTTCTCGTCAATGCATTCTCCTCTTGGGATCTTGGGCACACACACACACTCACCCAGCATGAGTTTAAGCCACTGGGCCCAGGACTCAAACCATGGTCGACTACATGGGAGTCCAACGTCATAGCCATTATGCTAACTGCTGGTCCCCACTTATGCATGTTTTGTGAGCAGAGGTACTGACACATTTATTCCAGTTTATCTTAAAAAAAAAAAAAAAGTTGGGACCAGCAGGTGGTGTAATGGGTAATGGGCTAGACTCGCACACAGGCAACCACAGTTTGAGTCCCAGATCTGGCAGCTTGAAACTCAGGCTGGGTGCATGTGCATCATGCCCAAGATCCCAGGAGGAGAAGAGAGGAGTAGAGATTGTGGCGTGATCATCCTCCGGTGTGTGATCTCTCACTCTCTGTCCCTCTGTCTCTTTCTGTCTCTCTGGTGACCACACATGCCCTATAGCAAAAAAAATCTCTCTCTTAAAAAAAAAAAAAATGACTGCAACTCTAAACAAACAAGACTATTGTGCAACAATATCCTTTTAATAAATACTTTCTCTGCTCAAATGTTCACTTTTTATTGCTTCAAATGAGAACCTTGAAAAACACTGCAATATGCGCACTACAGGAGAATATAAAAATTTACTTGGCTCTAACATGACAATAATTATTACTTAATTAATAGAATAAAAAATTCAAATTTAATATTTTACTATGCCAAAAATAGTGAGGTTAAGATCACCATTTGGCTGTTTTAACTTTCCCACCGAATAGCAGTGATCCCAAGAGCTTTACCAATTTGTTCAAATTTACTTCTATCCTCATGCTACCTCACATTTCTAAATATATTCCAAGATACTAGCTTTTTTAAAAAATATTTTTCTTATACATTTACCACCTTGACCTTTCTAACTTCCTCTCACCTACCATTATCTGACAGAGTGTGCATTAGTACATTGGCGTGTCTCTAAATGGAAAATGTGTCAGCTACCAAATGTAAGCAAATAAAATCTTTTATTTTTTCCTCGCGGTAAAGGTTTGTTCAATATTTACTGAAACATGTAGATATCAGATAACTGTCTCATGACCAATAATCATCAGCAACAGAGTAGATTATCCCTGAGCTAATCATTCTATTCCCAGCCAAATGGTTTGTTAATTTACCTGATGGCTAGGGTTCTGATTATGATCTCTTGACATATGCTTGAATTCAATAAAATGCTAATCACTGTTAGACATTAGATAGTTAATTTACTAAGCATGCTGGTATAAAAAAATGTCTCCACACTAAAACTCTGTTTTCACGCTGGTAGGTCATACGTTTAAGGTCTGCTATCGATATTAGATATTTTAAATTTAAAACAAATTGACAAACTAAATGTTGATAAATCTCCAGGATCAAGGGATCTGCATATAATAACTTTGGGGGAAAAAACTCCCAGTGAAATTATTCAACTTCTGACTAAATCTATAACTTGGCACCCTAATGTCTCTGGGTCAAAGGTCAGGCAATTTGCATCTTTCAGTGCATTCTAGAATGTTAGAAGTAATAAGTGATTTCATTAATAGGACTGTTTATAAAATAAATACATAAAAATAAAATAGTCTCCTATTTATATCATCAAGAGCCAGTTATTCTGTTTAATGAGGGAAAATCATCAACAATAGTAACCACCTAAAAATAAAACCAAAAAAAAACCCTAGTGATCTATGGTATCGATAGAAAAATTGTGGTTTGTAGAAATAAAGTAATGAAAGTTCCCAGGGAAATAAATATCATATTTTAGAAGTTAAAATTTAATATTGTCAAAAGTCAGTTCTGAAATTAATATATAAATGTATTCCAATTCCAAATAAAATGGTTATGTTTCCATTGCTTGCCAGAATAAATTTTTTTTTTTTTTGAGAGGTTTTTGCTATAGGGCATGTGCATTCACTAGAAAGACAGAGAGGAAGAAGGCAAGAAATCATCCCCCAGCAGGGATGTCCATGTTGCAATCCCTTCTCCTCCATTCTCCTATTGGGATCTTGGGCACACACTCACACACACCCAGCATTAGTTTAAGCTACCGGGTCCAGGACTGGAACCACTGTCTAGTACATGGGAGTCCAGCAACATAGCCATTACGCCATTTGCTGGTCCTGAGAATAATTATTTTTGAAATAACTAGTTATAAATTGTAAAGTTAAATAACAACTGCATTAAGAAGCATATGTGAATATCACACGTTCACTCATTTGCATTGTAGTTCAATGATTTTTAGTAACCTTACTATATAGTACAGCCATCACCCTAAATCAGTTTTAAATATTTTCATTACTCCCAATTAAAATAACTCCTTTCTGGGGCCAGCAGGTGGTTTGGCATGATGGTTAAGGTGATGGACTCCCACATGGCCGACCTTGATTCAAGTCCTGGACCCCTGGTGGCTTAAAAACCATATGCAGCATGGCTATCCCTCCTGGGGGGGGGGTGATTTTACAGTTTCCCTTTCTCTGTCTTTCTCCAGAAAGCACATATGTCCTACTGCAAAACCTTAAAAAACAAACACACACCTCATTTCCATCTAAAGGTAACTCCCATTCCCAACCCTAACGCAGTGACTAATCTCTTTTCTGTCTCTTCAGAGTTGCTTTTTCTCGACATTTTATATAATGGAAATCATACATTATTAGATCTCATGTCTGGCTTTTTCACTTAACAGAATGTTTTAGAGGTTCATCCATGGTGTAACATGTGTCAGTAGTTTATTTATTCATATTTATCACTGAATAGTATCCCATTGTTCGGATATAAATACTGAAAAAAACTGTAAGGTTAGCAATGCAATAATAGACATGATTAAAAAGCTAAATTTTTTTCATTATAAAGGTGGGCAAATTTTGTCCAAATGACATTATATCCCTGTAGTAAAATCACCTATGTGAGATTGTTGCAAGAAATGGCAGGCATATCAATTGAGAATACTATCATATTTAGACGTAGAATGATTAATGGGAATTTAATATATAATAATAAAAATGACCACTCAAACCAGTGAGGAAGAGATTATTCCATAAGTGGCATTTAGACAACTAGTCAAACATAAAAATAATCTTAAATTGATACTACGCTCCTGACAGGAAGCAATGAAATTAATCCCAATGCATTAAAGATGTAAAGATTTAAATATAAGCCTGGTTGTACTAGCAGGGTCTGGATACTCCTGTTGGCAGGCAGAGTCACATAGAAGGCCTGGGTTCAATCACCTGCCCACTCTGAAAAGCCAGCTGTGGTGGCTTGCACCTCTAATCCCAGCTATTCAAGAGGCCAAAGCAGGAGGATTATGCATTTTGGCTAGTCTCAACAACACAGCAAAACTGTCTGAAAGCGCTGAGCGTGGTGGTCCTATGATACCAGTTACTAGGAAGACTGAGGCAGGACAATCGTAACACAGCAAGACATTGTCTGAAACACCACACCCCCCCCACAAAAACACAAACTAATAATAATAATAAAAAAGATTCAGACAGAAAAAGTGAAACCATTAACATACTAGGGGAATATTTATATATTCCTTAGCCGCACAGGAAAGGTAGAAACCATGAAGAAAAAAGCTTAATACATCACATTTTTGAAATTTATGCATGACTAAAATCATCATAAAGTAAATTGTAAATGACAAAAAGGAGAAATATTTACAGAATATAAGTGTCTAATAAATGGTTTATATTTCAATATACAACATTAAAAGAGTATTTGCAGCACACTGTGAAAGAAATGCAACCCCAACAGAAAATACATCAACCATTGAGGAAATGACCACGGATAACAGAGAAAGAGCCAATAGAGTAAGTGCAATTTTACTGCAAGGAGAAGTATGTCTGAAATAAAATTTGATATTGGAAAGGGTTGTTTAGTGCTAATCTCTGGTACTAGTCAGAGTAGGGAGGTATCAATCACTGTCAAATTCTACTAGTGAGAGTACATAATACAACCTCTACAGAAGACAATCAGGAAAAACATCATAAAAGTCACAATAAAAGGTTCATATTCTCACTTACCAATTTACTCCTAGTCTTCTAAGAATCTATCTTTTGATATCTATCATAAATACTTGTCTACATAATATAAAAACCTAAAAGCACTAAAAATGAACAATTAGAGATTATTCACTGAATTCTAATACTTCCATACAATGTAATTATCTTCAGCTAATAAAATGATGAGGAAAACTATGTGTAATGACAGGAAAAGAGATATTGCTGATATATTGCTTTCATAAATGAGAAGTGGGCCAGCAGGCAGTTTGGTGGTTTAGGTGCTGGATTCCCATATGGCTGACTGAGTGATTTGTGTCCCAGACTGGGAGGCTTGAAAATCACGCTGGGCATATGCATGTGTGTGTCCAAAATCTGAGAGGAGATGGAGGAGAAGGGATGGAGGTGAGGCCATCTCCCTTTGGGGGTGATTACTCACCTTCCTTCTCTCCCAGGTGAGCGCACATGACCTATGGCAAAAAAAAAAAAAAAATCAGATGTTATAGTAGTTCTTGGTGTATGACAATATTTTTGTTTTAGAAAAAGTAAGATAATTTTTCATGATAAAGGTAAACAAAGAGAGTGGTGGCAATGATCATCATAATTCCTACCGACAGAAGATTAATGAATACTTTTAGAATTAAGGTAAAATAAAATATCTTGCTCATTAGTATTGTCTAAAGTTTATTTTCTAAAGTTTCTACAACAAACATGTATTGATTTTATCAACAGGAAATTATTTGCAATGAAAACTATTAAAAAGTATTAACTATCTAGTATAAGTGAGTAAAATCACAATAAAAAATATGCCTGGGGCCAGCAGATGGAGTGGTGGTTAAGATGCTGGAGTCCTGAACCAGGTGACTTGAAAATTATGCTGGGCACACATATGTGCATGCCCAAGATGCCAGGAGGAGAATGGAGGAAAAGGGATTGGAGCGTGGCCATCCCCCATGGGGGTGATTTCTCACTTTCTCTCTCACTGTCTCTCTCCAGCAAGCACATGTACCCTATGGAAAAAAAAAAAAAAGGAAAAAAATGAAAATAGAAGCTTAATGTGAGCTGAGTTAGAAAGCCTTCCCATGGATATTTCATAGACTATCCATAAAGAGAGCACTTACTTAAATTTTCAAGAAGACTGGAAGTACATCTGAATTTGTCCTCATCCTTTCTGCTTCTTGAACCTGCCTTCTACCTTCTGTTTATTTTTACTGTATTTCTCTGCACCGTTTCTTTATCCTCCTTGTAGGAGTGATGAATTCACTTTCCTCACAGAAAAACACAAGTAAGAAAAAACCTATCTTTCAACCCTGGCTGCCTTCAGATGATCCCTTCCTCTCATTCTTTACATCCAGCTTTTTGGAAGAACATGTCATCCATCCACTCACCTTCATAGTTTTTTTATCCATTCTCAATCCACTATAATTGGCTTTAGTCTCAAATATTCTGGTGCGATTTTTATCACTAAGCTCACACATGCTCTTGAAAATGTCAGATATATTAAATTAGTTTTTTCCAGGTTTTCAGGGTAGAGACCTTATCTTGCTCATTTCCAAATCCTCTGAGGCCCAAGTACAGCCTATTCATTCACCTCTGGTGTTAGGGCACTGCTCTGGGTAATGAAGATACAAATAAATAACACAGAACATCCTTGTGCTCATGGAGTTCTTATCCCACTATCACATTTCTTCAATTGCATTGCAGTGTCCCCTGTAGCGGGGAGGACTAAATAAGGTACTGTATATAAAGCACTTGGCAGACAGACTCATAGAGATGAAGACACACAGGACTTGTCCTCAAGGAGCTCACTATTGGGTTGATGATAAAGGTAGAGTTAAACATGCAGCATAAGAAATAGAATTATGGGACTTCATAGTGGTGCAGTGGTAAATGTGATGCTCTGCACAGCTTACCCGCGTGAGAGTTATAGGTCTGGGTCCCGAGACCTCCTTGAGTACTCCAGGGTCATATACTCCTTGATATGGGACTGGCTAAAGGTTGGAAGTCAATCGCAGCATCATGACTCTATCAGGGTGCTATATCTTTGTTCCTCTGTCTCTGTTGCTCTTAAAAGAAATAAATAAATTTTATGAAAGAAAGACATGATTACAGGTTATTTATCTAAGCACATACACTGATGCTTTGGTTTTTAAAGTCAAATGAACTCATGTGCACATATACAGAGAAGTCACATTATCTATGTACATGGGCATAAACTTAATGTGAACTAACTATTGTGCATAGCCCAACATCCTTAAATAATATTTAGAAGAATCCAAGGTATAAACAAACATACTTCTCAAACATGTCAACATAACTAAATTTACCACCCAGTAGAGAAAATGACCTTTTTATCTAGGACATTGGATCACCAGTATTGAAAATAGTGGGATTTTTCATTTACAATTTTAATTCAGAAGATATATAAGAGGGAACCAGCAGTTAGCGTAATGGCTATGTCACTGGACTCCCACGTAGTCGACCACAGTTCGCGTCCCGAACCCGGTGGCTTAAAACTCACGCCGGGCGTGTGTGAGTACGTGCCCAAGATCCTGAGAGGAGAATGGAGGAGAAGGGATTGCGGCATGACCATCGCCTCTGGGAGGTGATTTCTTGCTTTCTGTCTCTATGTCTCTCTCTGTCTGTCTGACGAGTGCATGCGCCTTATAGCGAAAACCTCTCAAAAAAAAATTAGAAGATACATAGAGAAGGATTATGAAAAATCACAAAGTACAATGAAGACCTCTGTGACATTTCAGATATGAGTTCTTTCTCTTTTCTCAGGTGTTAAAGAAGCAATTTGGCGTAAGATTCTTTCTGTCATGTCTGAATTCAGAGTGACATTGCCTACAATTAAACTATTTTGAGAGCTGAATAGAAGACACATAAACCTGTTCTTTCTCAACTCATGAGACTTAATACAGTTTATTCTATTAGCAAGAGACTGTTCTTCTAATTATTATAACTATTTTACATCTAGTCAGAGATATCTCACTTACTCTCTGAGCCTAAGGCTGAAAATAAGTGCTTCTTCACGTACTGACCACGAGATGACGAGTCAGACAGGCGAAGTCATCATTTGATAGCTAAAATATTTGGCAATATGTATATGTGTGCATGTGTGTATCAGTATGTATGTGAGGGCACGTAAAGGTCCCAGGGACTGAAGTTGTGTCTTATTTTTCTTTTTATCTTCACTACTACTCTCAGAATAGACAATTTCTACATGAATCAGTGTATCAGCAAATGGACAAATGACAAGGAAGTATGTGTGCATGATGAATAAGATATAGTGTTCTATCACTCTGCCATTAAAATAAACATAAAATGGGACCAGCAGATGATATAATGGTTATGTTGCTGGACTTTTGTGTAGTTGGCCGTGGTTCAAGTCCCGGACCCAGTGGCTTAAAACACACCAGGCGCATGTGCGTGTGTGCCCAAAATCTCAGGAGGGGAATGGAGAAGGGATTGTAGTGTGGCTATGCTTCCTGGGTGGGGAGGTGCCTTCTTGCTTTCTGACTGTCTCTCTGGCCAGCACATGCACCCTATAGTAAAAATCTCTCTAAAAAACCCCCAAAACATAAAGTAATTAAACCACATGTGGATTTTTTTTTTATAGTGAAAGCCATAGGCAAAAAAAAAAAAAAAAAAAAAAAAATGCTGAAGTGCTTGTGTTGCTTTGCTTCTGAGGAGTGTCTTCAAACTTAAAAATGTCAAGTAAACCAAGCCCAAGTCCTTGTCTCTCATGTGGCCAGGTATAATTTTAGGATGACTTTTAATCTAATTTAAATATGGATGCTATCATTGGTTTTAATTAGTACATTTAAAAAGAAGCAAATATTTTTGTTGACTAAGTTTATCTTTCACTACGATTTCCCTTTCCTACATTTTAGAAATTTTCTCTTTTTTCAACTTTCCTCATTTTTCAAGGATGAGCAAAACTTTTAGACTAGATTAAAATAAATTTTCAGCAAAAAAAAGGATTTATGATCCTCACCATAGATTTAAAAGTTTAAAAACCACTAATTTATTGACCATTTGGCTTCATACTGTCTACTGAAGTTAGTCTTAACTTCATTGTCAATACTGAGAAGAGAACTTTCTAGAAACTGGCTGGGCATTAAGTAGAAGAGGGACAAAAAGATTTGGTAGCTTGTGAATAAGAAAAATGTAAAAAATGCCTCGAGCATTACTCCGTGCACATCTGTGCAGCATGGCTAAATCGTATGCATGGAAACATGTGTGGCTCTTAGGAGCATTAATGAGAAAGCATGCCTCAGTCCTCCTCTGTGCAGTTGCTCCTTAAAATTCCAGCCATAAAAGTATGGAAGCACCTCCGTGTATCTTCCAGTGATCATTATCACAAAGGGTGTTTTTTTGTTTTGTTTTGTTTTGTTTTTAAACCCAGCTATCACTGGGGATTTTCAAGGTTCGCTTGAGAACCATAAAGAGTGGGATAGTCAGTGTGTGATTCCTCTCCAATCCAGCGAGTTTAAGTTTACTAAGTTCCATACACTACATCTGCACCCGTTGCTTTCAGTGCAGTTTCTGGCCCTGTGAAGGCTACAGCTGTAACAAAGATCCCGTGACATGTCATTGTCTTCTGTTATCATTCTTGTTCTACAGCCTGTGTCCCTGAATCAGAAACAACCTCCTTAGCTTGCCAGCATGGCCATCAGAAGAGGCATTGTTACTTCAGTATCGCATTTGAACTGAAGAGGGAGAGCAAAACGAACCCTCATACGTGGCTGTTCTGGCTTGGAGACAGGATAGCAGCTCAAATAAAATGTCACTGCAGATAGCACAAATCACTGTAAACAAATACTGCCTCCCGCCTGGTGTAAAACATCCCCAGATAAGGCTAAGACTATCAAATGTTTCTTTGGGGCATGCTTTTGTCTCCTTCATCTTTAAGCTCGCAGTTCAATCCAATTATCCACCAATTTAGGTTCTGTTTGTGATTTATGTATACCAGGGTTGGAGGATTGTTGTTTTAAAAATATTTCAGTTATGACAACTTGAAAATTTCACCTCATAAGCTAAGATTACCTCAAAATAAATATGTTAAAAGAAAATCCACGAGATATAAATGCAAGGACTCTGGGCATACAAGGAAGTTAAAGTGTAATTTTTCATAAGGAATTGACATTTTTCATAAAATTTTTTACATTGTCTCTCTCACCATTTCTTTGAGGATGTCCAATTTGTGCATTTTTCATCAACTTATACTGTTAAATGTGAAGTGTTTCCCCAGAAAAAGAATTCCTGAAAGATTCTCAAATTTGCCTTCTGTAGTTTCTTCCCTTATTGTAGCTAACTTTAAAATCCTTACACTGTGTAATGAAAATGCTAGATTCTTTCCATAATTCATATTGACTTTTGCATAAAATGCCTATTCTGAGCTCAGAACTACATAATCAAACACAACCATCAGTTTCCGATGCTAAACAAAATTATCCCTTTGGGGGGATTTACTCACACCTTCTCTGGAGATAAAGGAGAAAATAATTGTCTAACTTCCTGAAACATTATAGCTTTACATTAGATAAAATAGACACCTCTATCTGGAGTCAATTTCCATGTCAGGTAAATCAAATAGTCACAGCTCCACAGTAAAGAGCTAAATTTCATCTGTTAAGTCAAATTTCTAGATCGTTCCTGGGGCTTTTAAACCTTCACATATTCTGAAAAGGAGATAGTCATGGAGGCACTTATGAAATATGATATCTTTTTCCAGGGAATTTTTATTGGTCAGGTGCTTTTCCCTTTATGTTTGTCCCTTCCTGAAACAAATCAAGACTACCACATTAATCTTCAGAATTCCTATACTTAGAATATGTCTTCCTAAAATCATATCACTTCTTTCCTTTCAAATCCAAAGTTGCTGTGGAGAACAATAACACACCAGCTCGTCTTCTCCCACTTCCCTCATTCCCTGCCATGCCAAGCCTCTACACCAACAGCACCTCTACCTGCTCAGCCTCCTACCTCCCGGCTCACTGGGTACACTAGCATCAGCTTCCTCCTCTTCTTGATACTCACCAAATAGCTCCTATATTTGCTATTATTCCCTCTTCCCTCTTCTGGAAAGTCCTGTCCAACATTTTTTCTTTGTTTCTTTCTTTTTTTTAATTTTGTTAGAGGACAAATGCATTCGCCAGAGAGAGACCAAGAGGGACAGTGAGGAAGCACCTCTCCACAGAGGAGGTCACACCAAAATTCCTTTTTCCTTTTGGCATTTTAGGCACTCATGCACACACGCTGCTGGGTCCAGGACTCGAGCCACATTGTCGGCCATGTGGGATCCAGCCACTTTAACCACCATGCTACCAGGTAGTATGTTGTACCATACATTCTAACAAGGACTCCTGTCACATTGTTTAGGTCATAGCTCAAGTATCTTGATCTCCCTCAAAAAGGACTTCCTTGATCACCCAAACAGAAGTGGTTTTAAGTGTTTTTGTGTTTCATCCCTTTGTTGCAACCACCGTGGTAATAGTTATCCTGACCTGAAATGCATTTGCATACTTGTTTCCTTGACTGTTACCTATAGGTATTCCCCACAGGAACACTCAGTTCTGTGGGCTTTCATCTGCTCTCTAGGGGACAGTCAGTGCGTAGTATGTATTTGATGGACCAGAGAGAGATTCCATCAAAACAGGGAGAAAATAAAACCTTAGACTCCTAAGTTTCCTACTCCCCAGCCTCTTGGCTTCCTCACCCTGATCAGGAATGTTTGTCTCATTTACTATTGAAAAGTTGCATTACTCAGATGTCCTGCCACCAGACTACTATTTAGTTTTCACCAAATTAATATTGAGTCCCAACCATGCATTCCATCACTTTCCTACTAAATAGATATTCCCTGAGTCTCTGACATAGTTCCCTTTCTTTCAAGAGCACCCAGTGCCTGCTAGGTTACTAGACATGAATGCAAGCATCACTGCTGTCGACTTCCAAATATGGCATCAAAACAGCCACAGCGACTTGTCTAAATGATATCATATCTCCCAGCGGCTGGATTTGGGTTTGTTAACTTTAAAATGCAAGGCAGGTTTAAAGATTAACAATTTGCTTGGATAAAGGAAAAGGGAAAAATATAATTAATCATTTGCCTGTCCCCCAACACTAGTTTACAAAACCATGGTGCAACTTTATTGAGCTCAAAATTGAAGGGTGGCAAGGTTAATATGTAGCTTTAGACCTCACGGTTTCATTAACAAACACATTACAGGCTGTAAAGCTGAACTGACATTAATGCTAGGCCCAAACAAAGTAAATAATTACTGGCTTGGCAAATGAGGAAGTACTTGCAGAGTTTGTTTACATTGGGTTTTTGGAAAATTCATGTTGGCAACAAGTCAAATACAGTTTGACTAGTAATTGTGACAATTGCTCACAGATGCTGCTGGAAGAACAACAAAAGAATGGATTTATGGCTTTTCTCTCCCCCTGCATTTTCCCCCTTTGTTGCCTTTTTTTTTTTTTTTTCCCTTTACCATTTTGGATCAATAAAGAACTTAGAGCCACAAAGATAAGTGGGTTACATGGCAGATGGGCCTTGGAATGTTTAAAAATCTCATGTTGCATTTTGTCTCTTGGCCCTAGATTGGAAAAGACACAGCTGCATTCAAGCTGCAGTCGTAAAATCCATGCTCCTTGAAAATGCCTATGGGTCCCCTCAATAGAATTGAGTTGAGATGAAGCCTGCTTAGAAATTTTCCAACAGAAAGACTGGTTTGCTTTGTGTTAGTGCACTGTTAAACCACTGAATTCATCAGACTTAAGGAGAGAATTCTGACTGAATAAGATCTATTTCATTGTTCCTCGCTGCATAGAAAAGCATAAGCAAGAATCAGGGAATAAGACAACTCACCAAACTGGAAAATAGTTCTGCAGGGCAACTGAGGTCCATGACATACAATTTGAAACAATTTTAGTTTCCCTTATCAAAGATCAGTATTTTGCCAGCTAAATTCTTCACACACACACACACACACACACACACACATTCTGGTCCTTCCAAACACTTTAATATCTTGATTCTTGGAAGATAGAATTTCAAAAATTTTCAGCCTAAATGCAAAACCTAGATCTTTCTAATTCTATTTCTACTAACTTAGTGAGGTAAGAGCCAGGATATGCCAGGACTTTATAATACTTAATCAAAGCATTCAACTTAAGAATCTAAACTCTCATTATTATCTAAATGCCTTATCTAGATTCATAATCTTTTTGATATCAAAGTCATATCCTTCATCTGTTTCAACACATGTTATATCATCCTCTTAATCATGTTTTTCTTAAGGTTCCTTTGGGTAATCAGGGCATAAAAGCAAATAAAAGCAGATTATTAGCAACTAAGTAACTAAACTAGAAAGGAATCTGTGCCAGAAATAGGCCTTTTTTTTTAATCATTTGAATACTGTGTTCATTTATCAATAACATACGTGGTTCACCTCATCAAAGTTTTCATATTTTTTCCTATCTTTAACCCTGAAAGATCAAGTATTTCTTAGAAGGAAAAACCAGATTTAGGTGAAAAACCAATAGCTATAATATATTAAACCCTTTGAGTTTTACAAGTCCTAACTTTCTCATGCCTAGATTTTTCTGACTATGGAATTTAAAAGACATGTGAGGATACCAGTAGAGGTTGAATGGAAGCAAAATTTTTCAGAATTAGCCTTGAAATCTTGGATGCACATCTGTATTATCATGGACCGTGAGTACTAGGTAAAACACACAGTGACAAATTGTTTTGGCTGCCCCTAAAATACGCTTGACTGAAGAATTACCAGTGAAACTTCTGACCTCCTTTACTTCTAGGCCTGCCTTCTCACTGGCTTGATTGCTCCCAACTTTGCAGTTTTCTGATCTTTCTTCCACATTTCTCTCATATTGAAGTTAGCCATTAATTTACCTGCTTATGCTACTCTACTGCTCAGAATTCTTTGAAGGCATCTTACCACCTTAGTATAACCAGCAAACACCCACACATTTCTTTGAATGCTAACACCATCTTACATCAACCCTACCCCATGGCCCTCTTACTAAATCTCTCTTCAAGTCTACTTGGCATTTTCCTAAGAATCCTTATACTTGACCTAAGTGAAGATTCTAAGGCAGGAGAGCAACTGGCTTCTTAGGCTTATTTTTTAACTCTTTTTACAATTTACTATCTTTTGCTACCATAAAAGAATTATGTTTTATTTCTCAAGATCTGTTAGGCCTCATTGAAGATTTTTAAACATATTCCAATGAAATTCCTCGAATTTTAAGTTTGTATTTGTATCATAAAGCCAGATCTTATATTTAAAAAAAAACTTTAAAAAGTATTATTTTTCTAAAAGAGCATTTATATGAATTTGAAAATTCTCTGAGTTATCTGCTATCTGAGCAGTACTTTAAGTACCAATGGCACTAGAAAATAAGTACTTGATATTTATGTTATATATGTAAAAACCATAAAATCATAGAATGTTACCTGACTTCCAGGGTAACATTTGTTGAGCTACAGAACCAACCCACTCCGTTATAATATCAAAGCAATACCATTGACTGACTTGATGGAGGAAAACCAGAATTATAACCGCAGGTAAGATTGGATACATTAGAGGTGAATTTTGGAAGAATTAAAAAAGAAGTAGCAAGCAATTATAGAAGAGCCCTTAAATTAGGTATGAAGAGTTTATACTATTGATTAAAGCATTTGAAAAATCAATGAAAGAATACTTTGCACCAAGTAGCTTTCAGGAGTTTTTCAGGAAAGACCATTTGATTCAGTTCAAAGGTTAGAAACCTCTGCCCCCAAAGATAAGAAGGTTGTTTCATCTTTTTACAGCTTATTAAAAGAAACCAAACAATGACAATTTCAATTTGAAATCAGTTGTGAATCATTTGCTCTACTCAATATATATTTTTTCTTTTTTATTATTATTTTCAAGTTTATTCATCTTATCCCTTTCAAGAGAGAGAGAGAGAGACAGAGACACCGCCAATAGGATCTCATCACACCTGGATCCTCACTGCCCCCAAGTCCTCCAGTCAACTGGGATCACGTGCACAAGCATGGGGACACACGTGCACACAAGTCCCACAAGATCTGGTCCACTCAGGATCAAAACCCCCTGGCCTTCCACATGACTCCAGCATTGTAGAATGGCACCCTATCCCTGAGCTGCCACAGCTGGCCTGCTAGTCGATTTCTGTAAATAAATAAGTTATCTGAAAGCCACGTAATATCAAAATTAACATAAAATCATACTATTCTATCAGCGTGTGTATTTTACTACATAGATCATATTGTCTGTCAAATTGTAAACTACCTAAGAGAAAGCTATCAGTAGTATATGAATTACAAAATTTGACATCTAGCTCTTGTACAAAATAGGCTAATAGTGCATATTTTGTACTGAACTATATTCATTTGAGATATCTTTAGATCTTCTCCCTTTCTGACTCTTTGATTTTATATTTCTCCCCTTTCAACTAAAGAATGTGTTTTATAGGTGAGCTAGAGGTGGTTGTCAGTCACAGCACTGGGAACCCATTTGTAACAGCTCTGCAACATCCATTTGACAATAAGCAACTCAAGGTCAGAATGAATTTTAACTGCTTTCTTTTCAACCTTTCACAGAGCATGTTTAAAACACACTGTTCTCTCTAATAAATTTAGCTTATATAGGTCACTACAAAAACTGACCTTCAGATAAGAAGATATGGATGGCTTAATAAAAAAGATACATCATGGAAAGCAGTGGTCAAAGCTCCTTGCTCATAATATCTTCCAAAGAATAGGGTTGACTAGATGTAAAACAATATTAAAATATGGGATAGCAGTGGCCTAGTGGTTAAAATGGCTGGGTCCCCCTTGGGCCTACTGTGTATTTAGAGTCCTGATCTGGCAGCTTGAAAAAATATGCCAGGTACATGCACATAGATGTCCAAAATCCCCAGAGGAGAATGAAGGAGAAGGGATTGTGGTGTGGTCATCCCCTCCGAGGGGTGATATTTCACTTCCACTCTCTCACTTTCTGTCTATGTCTATCTTCAGCAAGAGCATGTGCCTTATATTGTATGTATAACTT
Organism: Tupaia belangeri chinensis; assembly: GCF_000334495.1. NCBI lineage: Eukaryota > Metazoa > Chordata > Mammalia > Scandentia > Tupaiidae > Tupaia > Tupaia belangeri. The sequence continues at coordinate 2,439,567 of NW_006159520.1, forward strand.
TTTCTGTTATCTAATTTTTGTTTAATTTTGATTGAAATCCCAGAGTCTAGAAATCTAAGTGTCCTGAGACTCTAAAATGAGTTGCAGGGTCTTTGCTGGCATTCACAAAAAGAGATCCTGAACCACTTTGAACTACTTTGGTGACTCCTAGGCATCATCCTCCCCAGGAAATAGCTAGACCTCCAGAATTTGGTGAAGCAGGACAATGAATGGTTCCCTTTTTAGGAGCTGACCTCAAAGAAGACTTGGGTTGTCCTGAACTCTGCCTAAAAGAAAAATCAGTCAGATAATGTAAACCCAACAAATAAAATCTATAGAAATAGGCTTTCAAAAGTCAAGCACTGGGCCTGCAAGTGGTGAGGTGGTTAAGGCACTGGATTCCCACATGGTTGCCTGCAGTTCAAGTTCTGGACTTAGCAGCTTAAAAAACACTCTGGGAGCATGTACATGCATGCCGAAATCCTGAGAGGAGAATAGAGAAGAAGGGATTGTGGTGTGGCCACCCCCCTGGTAGTGATTTCTCATTTCCTGCCTCTGTCCCTGTTTCTCTCTATGAATGCACTCACTCTATGGTAAAAACCTAAAAAAAAAAATTAAAATTAAAAAAAAAGAAAAAAAGAAAAGAAAAAAGTCAAGCACCAAGTCATGAGTGATCAACCAAAGGAGACATTCTCTATGTTAGGAAAACCCAGTGCAAAGTCTCAGGACATGTGTAGAAGTGTGTGCATGTGTGCACATGTGGGTCTCTGAAAAGACCCACAAAGGACTATGAAAAAAACAAAAGAACTTGAACTTTCAGTGTAACCCATAGGGTACGAATGCCTGCTGACCAAGCATGTCGGCCAAGCAGACACTCCCGCCAACATCGGTGTGCAAAGAACTAGGCAATGCAAGACTCTTCACACGATCATTTTTCAAAATGTGGTTTTATTAAGTTTTCCGCTTGATTCCAAATTATAGAAAGATATCTTGATGTGGATGGGAGCTTGTATTTTTTCTTTTGCCTCAGGTTCTAGTACAGGTCAGCAAGGCATTACAAATTAGCAACCTTTCCAGTCAAGGGATGTTAAATGTATAGGTATGTATTCTGTGGGAGTAGGAATTTTTAGTTTTTCTCCTAAAATTGGCTCCATGGATGGTCATTTACTTCCAGAGTCCCTTAGTCAGGATGCAGGAGGACCTGAGAGAATGTTACACAAGATAGCAAATTCTGGTGAGAAGAAAAATATCTAAAATCTCTGAGGAGTTCAGGGCTAAATCAGGAGAACTATAGCCACTCCAAAGCACCCTGAGTAACACAAGTGCATTAAATCTCTACTGTGAGAGGCCAGCAAGTGGCATGGTGGTTAAGGGTGCTGGATTCCCACACGGCTGATCGCAGTTCAAGTCCCAGACCTGGTGACTTCTTTTCTTACTCTCTCTCACTCTTTCTCTCTCTCTGTCCCTCTCTGATCAAATTTCAGTAAATAAATAAATACAGTTAAATAAAATAATTCTTAAAAACAAACTCTACTATGAGCAACACCAAGAATGGGGTATAGAGGTATAGAGAAGAACGTTGCCTTGGTTACATGATTTTATGTTCTTTCATGCTAGTCCTTCCACTGAGAAGGTGGTTTCTCTTTGTCTCTTAGTTTACAAAATAAAATCTACTACATAGGCATTTTTGTTGTTGTTGTTTGTTTAGGTTTTTGCCAGAGGGCATGTGTGCTAGCCAGAGAGACATAGAGAAACAGTGAGAGGGAAAGTGAGAAATCATCTCCCAGGATTATGGCCACCCACAATCCCTTCCCCTCCATTCTCCTCCTGGGATATTGGGCATGCACACACTTGCTCCCAATGTGTTTCAAGTGACCAGATCTGGGGAAAATTAAGAGATCCATAGAAGAATGAACTATTTTCTTTAAGAAAAATCATTTTTTTCCTTAGTTACAATAGAGGGTGTATATGCACATAGGAGAGAGAGGGAGAGACAGAAATGAGCACCTCCACAGGGTCCAATTGTGCCACACTCCCCTTCCTCCTGTCCCTTCACCCATTGAATCTAGGGCATTGGAGCGAATGCCAGCCATGCTTCTGGCTGACTTGGCTGGGACTTAAACCAGTGGCCATGTGGGATCCAGCCTCTCCTGAACAACACATTACCACTGTGCCATTGGGCAGACCATAATTAACTCTTTATTAGCCAGTTTTATTTTCTTTACTAAGAGCAGATTTTAACAAGGAGATAGCCATCCAGGAGGTACTGGACACTGAGGCAAAATTCATTTTTTTTATCTTTTTAAATTTTTTTTTTAAATGAAAGGACTATCATTTGCCTGAAGTGCACTGTCCATAAGAGAATTTTTACTTACCATTTTTTCGTTTGCTGACTTCTAGTGTTTTGGGTGAGAACAGTAAGCTAGAGAGAAAAAAAAATATGTAGGGGATTCACTCAAGTGAAAATTCAGGATGAATTGTATTGGACAAAATGGCTCATGACAGAGCTAAATATGCTAACAAAGAAATAGGATCTAGAGACTGCGAGGTGATAATTCTATTCTGTTCTGTATATGTTTAGTCTTTAATTCAGAGCTGGAGATCAAGAATTTGAGATCTTGACAAACTAAAACAAGGGTTAAAGAAGTTGAATAAATTGCAATCATTTTATATGAGGAACTCAAGGAAAATGGGGTTGTTTAATCAAGAGAAGAGAATATTTAAAAGGAAATAATACTTTTCTACATATATTTGAAGGGCTGCATTTATAACAGGAATTATACTTCCTAAGTATGGTTTGAAAGATAAAAAATACATCTGAAAATTTTTAAGAAAATCTCAGCTACTTTTATTTTAATTGCCAGAAGATTGTGCACTTTCCAGAGAGAGAGGGAGAGAGAGGAAGAGAGAGATCACTCCTCCATGGGGTGAGGCAGTGTTGTACTCTTTTCCTTCATTCCTCCATCCTTCTCAGGATTTTGGGTATACACACACGTACACAAGAACCTGGCATATTTTTCAAGCCCCTGAGAATCAAACCGTGGTCAGCCATGTGGGATCCGGCTCCGTAAAGACAGTCTTCGCTCTGAGCAATGAGACTGGCCCTCGGCTTATTATTTTTTAGAAAAAGTTTAAGAAAACTGAAACTGGAAAGGACTACATTGAAAAATGCTAGAATTTCTTTTTTGTAGAGATGTTAAGCCATAGTATGGTAGTGAGCTATTGTGGAGAGAATCTGAGCACCAGATGGGGCATCAGATTAGTTCAACATTTCCCAGTCATAAATTGCATAGACCAAGAAAATACACATATTGTTAATGGGAAACTGAAAAAAAGCTTGGTAACTTTTTTTCTTTCTTTCTTTTTTTTTTTTTTTTGGAGGGTTTTTCGCTATGGGGGGCGTGCCCCCCCCAGACACAGAGAGAGACCATAGAGACAGAAAGTGAGAAATCACCCGCCAGAGGGGATGGTCACGCTGCAATCCCTTCTCCTCCATTCTCCTCTCAGGATCTTGGGCATGCCCGCACACGCACCTGGCGTGAGTTTTAAGCCACCGGGTCCGGGACGCTAACGGCGGTCGACTACGTGGGAGTCCAGCGACATAGCCATTACGCTAACTGCTGGTTCCCAAGCTTGGTAACTTTTTATAAAGCCAACTCTAGATTCCAAACCCAAACCAAAGCCCAGTATCATTTCATAAAATAATCTATATTTTAAATAGAAAATAAGAAGGCATAATCTCGAAATTGAAGGCAGTCTTTGTAAAAATAAAAATATTTTTAAAGAATAATTTTTTAAGAATAGATTTTAATATCACCAAATAAAAGTCTTGCTAACAAAATCAAGAGATTATGTGGGTTTTACTTTTCTCTATTTGGCACAGAATAGCAAAATTCGTGTTATAGCATGGCATGAGACCCTTGACCATCATTTAGCAATTGTTAAACCTTTAGAGTCCACTATATTCCTAAGACTGAATATTTGAGTGGACATGGCAAAACCAAAGTGTGAATCGGGTCCCATCCCAGGTGCATAGCAGGGACTGAACAAAGGTAAAAATTACCTTCAAAATGCTATTACATGGATTCTTTATAGCAGGTGGCAACATGCTATGCCACGAGCAAAGTATATTTAGCACAGTTTTTACAACACTTCCTTTTTTATTCTTTCTTTAGAGATATTTGCCATAGGGCATGTGTGCTCAATGGAGAGAGAGGCAGAGACAGAGGCAATAAGAGTCAGAAATCACCCCTCAGGGGGGATAGCCACGCCGCAATCCCTTCTCCTCCATTCTCTTCTCGGGATCTTGGGCATGCACGCACATGTGTACAGCATAATTTTCAAGCCACTGGGTCTGAGGCTCAAACCTCAGTCCAGCATTTGGGAGCCCAGCAACTTAACCACTACACCACCTGCTGTTCTTGGGCAGTAAAACTAAGATACAAAACACCGTATCTTATACGAGTTACAGAATAAATAGTTGTTATGGGTTAAATTATGCTTCACCTAAAATAAATAAGTAAGTGAATGCCTGGTGAGCTAATATAGTAGTCTGGGTACAGAGGCAAAAAGAAAAATTTAATGTCAGTCTGAAAGGAACAGTGGATTTATCCAGGAAATTTTCTAATAAGCTTAATATTTCAAGAAAATTGAACCAAGTTATATTTTCAACTAAAATTTCAGCTGAACAAAAGTTTAAAAATAAATTTCACAAGGTTAGCCCCATTGTAAAAGTCTATCTCAAATAATTGCCCCTTTTCCCAATTTTCCTTTGGACATGCATTCTAAGACTATTTGGATACTGTATTTTGAGAAAGGTTTTTTGTGTATTCAACACATGGCAAGAGATTGTTTCCCTAATGATCAAATGCACACGTACACACACACACACACACACACACACACACACACACAAATACTAGTCCTGGTAAGAGGGAGGGGAAGTGAACAGTAAGTGGGGCAAACACCATACCAGCTTCTACCCACTGCTTTGTCAATGCACATAAATTCTAATTTGTAACACCCCTGCAGCTCCATTGTGTGGCTCCATTAGTCTATGCATGAATTATTCACACATGATACATCACAATGGCATCAGACCCATTTATGATATCAATTTATGCCATTACAGAACAGGTAATCTTCAGCTGTCCAACACAACGTGTGTTAATTAGATCTCCAAGAAACTTTGCTAGTCAATCACCTTCACAAAGCCCATCTTCCATCCCACCTCATCCAATAAGCCTTCCACACCACTCCATCTTACATCTGTATCTTTCATTTTCAGACAACTCATGCCATATCTGGTATAGTTTAGTAGTTTAAACGTTTCTTTGTGTTGTTCCTTTCACTGTGTTGTACTTTTAACTCTTGTATTTTTTACTTGATTATTTGATTCTTGAGTGATAGAACCAAAGGATGTGAAGTGTATGTGGGTGTGTGTGTGGGTGTGTGTGTGTGTAACTTCCACAGTCCTTAGCAATGTAAGTTTCCCATAAGTTCTAATTGATTTCTTTAACTGTTCTGCAAAAAAATGCAATTTATAAATTGTTAGAAGCTGGGTTACTTGGCTTAGCATATTTGAACTTATTGAATAAACAGTGGTGTAATTTACTATTTTGCAATTTACTATTTTCAAATTTTTCTTATTTTATTTTTATTAATTATCTGAGAAAAAATCTGCTTTTTATGTAATATTATTAAAAGTAGGATTCTTGTGAGATTGGAAGAAATGTATGTAAAAATATTTCTGCATGGCGATTGACATAAGAAACCATCAATGCGTCATCATCATTATTTTGTAACTATACAATTTTTCAGGGCATGTAGCAATGGGCAGTTATCTACAAAGGTTTATAACAGAAAAGCAATTTATAAGGTATAGTCACATAGTTTACTCTCACAAATTCAATAGGTTCTAAAAGAAACTCTTTATTGGAAGATAGCATACTTATGGAAATATGCAGGTATTTCCCATGTATAACCCGGTGGATGGTTTAGTTTTATAAGAAAATGCTAAGCTAGTCTTGTAGCTAGTTTAATGGTTAAGAAAGCCAGATGTCACATAGCCACAGTTCAAATCCCAGGCCTGATGGCTTAAAAAACACGAGGCATGTGTACATGTGAGCTCCAAATCCTGACAGGATGGAGAAAGGATTATGGTATGACCATGCCCCATTGAAGGATTCTTTCTTCCTTTTGTTCTCTCTCTCTCTCTCCCTCTCTCTCTGTTTCACTGTATCTGGCTGGCAAGGGTACATATCATCCGGCAATTAAAAAAAAAAAGTTGCCAAACAGGTTTTCAAGTTCTTTTTTGCCAATTTACACTCACACCAGCAATAAATGAGGATTGCAATTTCCCCACATTGTCACCAATCCTTAATATTACCCACCTTTTAAACTTCAGCGATTCACTTAACGTGTGTGTTAGTATCTCAGTGTAGTTGTAATTTACATTTTCATGATAACTAGTGAAATTGAGAACTTCTCATATTTCCAATTATTCAGTAATTCTCTTATATGAGATGACTAGCACAATATTTTGCTCATTTTTCTACTGGATTATCTTCTCTTTTAGAGACGTAAGATAGTCTTTGTGTGTATTACCTCTGATTTACTTAAACTATCACTTACCATCCTACTATTTGTTTTCTATTTGACTTACCTATTCATTCTGGTTTTTTTTTGTTTTGTTTTGTTTTTGTTGTTGTTGTTTTTTAAATCTCTGCTTCTTTTCCTTTGGATTAATGAAATTACTTTTTATTATTCGTCCCATCCTCTTAATTTGTTAGTTACTGTTTCTTTTCTTTTCCTTGTAGTGTTGATGGTAGAGACTGCACCTCGTACAAACTATTGCAGATTATTATTTTTATCCCTTCCCTAAGAACTCTACAAATTTGGGATAATCACCTTGATATATCCCTCTCTTGCCTTTTGCATTTATATATTTAAATCTAGGACATTTTTTCTTCTGATTGAACTTCCTTTAGTATTTGTCTGAAGTCTGGAGACAAAATTGCTCAACTTCTGTTGAAAACACAGTCATGAATAATCACACAGCCTATTTAAAAACTTTATTTTCACTATTTTACTTTAATAATTGATGCATAGTGTAGTTAAATTTGTTTTATTTTCATTACTAGTGGATAATTTGGCACCCTTTTCCCCCAGCACTTTCCATTTTCAATCAGCTTTCATAGTGAGAAGTCAACCCAAAACTTGTTATTTGCATGACTCTTTTTTTATCTGAATGTTTGTTAGATTTTTATCCTTTTTACTTTTAGCCCCACACAATTTAATTATAATATTCTTAAGTCTGACTTTCGTTTTTTCTTTTCTTTAAAGCTTTTTTTTGGGGGGGACCAGCAGATGGCATAATGGTTACATCGCGAGACTCCCATATAGTCTGCTGTGGTTCGAGTCCCAGACCCTGCTGCTTAAAGCACACCAGGCACATGTGCATGCGTGCCCAAGATCCCAAGAAGAGAATGGAGTAGAAGGGATTGTGGTGTGGCCATCGCCCATTGAGGGTGATTTCTCGCTTTCTGTCTCTTCTGCGAGCACATATGCCCTATAGCAAAATCTCTCTTAAAATAAAAAAAAAGAAAAAAGCTTTTATATTTTTTCCATGAGAGAGCGAGATCAGCACCCTTGATGGGGTCTTCATGCTGTCACCCATCCCTACTCTCAGCTCATCCTAATTATGGGCACACGCATGTGTACAGGGAGGCATTGGGACACCTGTATGTCCTGCTTCCTACAGTCATTACCACTCGAAAATAATACAGGCACCTGAAACTTAAGGGTCAGACTCTACTCTCATTATTTTCACCTGTAAACTTTTGTGTTCTGGGTACCTTTGTTGAAGAGCAGTTGACCATAAATATATGGATTTATTTCATTATTGTTTATTCTTTTCCTTTAGTCTATATATCTGTTTTTATGCCAGTGCCATGATGTTTTGATCACTATTACTTTTTAATATATTTGTAAATCAGGTAGTTTGATTCCTCTATCCTGTTTCTTCTGACTCACCTACTTTTGTCCTTCACCAATCCCTTAATGTAAGGGTTGTAGTTACCAAAACTGTAAACTACAGTCTTTTCTAAGTATAATGTTGACAGTGGGCTTGTCATATATGGCTTTTATCATGTCGAGATACATTCTTTTTACATCTCATTTATTGTGTGGTTTTTTTATCATAAAAAGTTGTTCAATTTTGTCGAATGATTTCCTACATCTATTGAGATTATCATATTATTTTTACCCTTTATCTGTTTATATGGTATATTGCATTCCTTGATTTGTGTATAGTGAATCATACTTGCATCTCAGAGTTAAATCCCACTTGATCGTGATGAAGGAAACTTTCAGTTCACTGTTGAATTTGGTTTTCTAGTATATTGTTGGGGATTTTTGCATTTATGATCATCCTCAAAAGGGATATTGGCTTGTAATTTTTTTTCTTATGATTCTCTTTGTCTATCTTTGGTGATGTTTGTCTTGTAAAATGAATTTGGGAATGTCCCTTTCTTGTCAAGATTTTAGATGGGTTTTAGAAAAATTGGAATTAATTCTTCCTTAAAATGTTTTGTAGAATTTACCAGTGAAGTCATTAAGTTTTGAGATTTTCTCTGTTAGGAGATTTTTGTTTTTGTTTTTGTTACTGATTTAATCTTTTTACTTGTTATCAGTCTTTCTGTTTTTCTGTTTTCTCATAATGCAGTCTTGATAGATTGTATATGTCTAAGAATTTATTCATTTAGTATTGTTAGAATGTTGATACTACATAAAGTAAGCTACAGATTCAATGTGATCCCTATCAAAATTCCAATGGCATTTTTTAATAAAATAGAAAAAAATCTTAAAATTTACATGGAACCACAGAAGATCTAGAGTAACCAAAGCAACCGTGAGCACAAATAACAAAGCTGGAGGCATCACACTACCTGATTAAAAAACATAGTGAAAAGCTACAGTAGTCAAAACATCATGGCATTGGCATAAAAACAGATATCTAGACCAAAGGAACAGAATACAGAGTCCAGAATTAAATCCATATATTTATGGTCAATTTCTCAACAAAGTTACAAAGAACAGACAATAGGAAAAGGACAATCTCTGCAACAAATTATATTCGGAAAATAGGGGATTCATATGTGGAAAACTGAAATTAGATCCTATGTATACCACATTTTCTTATTCAGTCATTCATTGATGGACACTTAGGCTGATCCCATATTGTGGCTATTCTGAATAATGTTGCAACGACATGGGATTGGGTATTTAGAGGTGGGGCTTTTTGCAAGATAATAAGATCATGGAGACTTCATGAGTAGGATTAATGCCCTTATAAAAGGTCCTCTGTGGTACAATAGTGACCATACACGATACTAAAATATTGTACTCTGCAGGCTGGTACCACATGGAAAGCCAAGGTTTGCTGTCTAACCCAACCTGAACACCCAGGGGCAGTGAAATGTGGCTGTAATCCCAGCTACTCTAACACCAGGAGACTGAGGCAGGAGAACTGCAAGCTCAAGGCAGCAATCATGATACCCTGTCTTTCATACAAAGAGGCAGGTGTGGTAGCACATGGCTGTGGTCACAGTTAACTCGAGAGGATGAGACAAGAGGATTATAACACATTGAAACTCTCTCTTAAAATAAAGACAAAGAGGCACCCCCAAATTCTATTCTTCCTTCTGCCACATGAAGTTATAGCAAAATGACAACTGTCTATAAACCAGTAAACAAGCCATCACTAGACATTAAATCTGCCAGCATCTTGATTTGGTACTTCCAGCCTCTACAGTGATGAAGAAATAAATTCTGTTACTTATAATCCATCTAGTCTTGTTATTCTGTTATAATAACCAAAATATACTAAGAAATGAGGCATACTTAGGTTATATCTTTTCATTGTCCTGTTGATATTATTTCTGGGCCATTATAACAGCTCTCAGCTTGATCTTACCAAGGGACATCCAAAAGACCATGGAAAATAAAATTAAGAATAAGTTCACTTTGGTACAAAACAAATTGAAATCCACGCATAGTTTTTTCATGGTATTCATTTTTCATGAACCTTTTTGAGGGCCCCTCTTATTGTTCACAAGTGTCCACTTACAAACAATAAGCAATCGGAAAGTATGATTGCTTTTCCCCAAATAAAACTTTGATGACCCTTTCTACCTCAAAAAGCATTAATGATGCCTGATTGTGTATAGAACAGTATTGAATAACTTAAACCTGGTGCTTAGAGCTCTTATATTTCTAGGCCCCTTCCCCAGCATTTCTTATAACTTCTCTACTTCAGATCAGTAAGTCTATTTCCTGTTGCCAATGTATCCCTCAAGCTCGCTTGCTCCTGTAAGCAGTCTGTTCAGGCACACTGACTCATTCTTTTTTTTTTTTTTTTTTTGAAGAGATTTTCACTGTAGGGCGCGTGCTCTCGCCAGACAGACAGAGAGAGACATAGACACAGAAAGGGGATGGTCACGCCGCAATCCCTTCTCCTGCATTCTCCTCTCGGGATCTTGGGCACGCACGCACACGCGCCCGGCGTGAGTTTTAACCCACCGGGTCCGGGACACGACCCGCGGTCGACTACGTGGGAGTCCAGCGACATAGCCATTACGCTAACTTAACTGCTGGTTCCCCTGACTCATTCTTCATATTGGCCCTAATCTGCTAAATGACCACAGGCTAGTCCCTTGTTCTCTTATCCTCAGTTTATCTGCCTGAAAGTTAATATAATTACTTCCAGAACTTCATGAAGAATAAGATAATGCACTCAAAATTCCTAACATGGAGCCGATAATGGTGCACTGCTAAAATGCAATGCTCTGCAAGGCAATCTCACATGATAATGTTCCTAGTTCAAGTCCGGAGACCTCCCTGAGTGCAGCAGGCACATGCATACTCATGATCTAGAACTGGCTGAAGATGCAATGATCACTGTGTTGAGGCCCTGTTGGGAGTGCTCTTTATTTCTCTCTCTCTTCAGTTCTCTCACTCATGAAAAAAAATAATAAACAAAATAAATTCACACACAATGACCGGTACATAATATGATTTTGGTAAATAGTCATTGTATTACTATCTTTCACCTTATAACTGAACTCTTTGGTGCCCTTTTCTTCCTATTATGGTCCATCTTTCACAGTGTACTTTATTTATACCTACCGACCTCCTCCAATAAATTGTCCAATTCTTTTATCTTTAATCATCTTTTTTAAAATCTTAAGTTATTAGAAATGAAGTGATCTTTCTTGAAGCACTTTAGCATCATTATCTTCTACAGTAAAATGTTGCATAGCTCAGCTTCACACACATACAGTGTCATCAGTCCATAAAGTAAGATGTGCCAGCTCCTCACTGGATTGGAGTCTGATAGGAACAGGAACCTTATATTGGTATGCTTTGTAAAGCAGGTTGTGACTGTGAATGAACCACACAGATCAAACACTGAGTGAGTTACTCAGCTTTCTTATAATACCATCCAGCCTGATTCAGGGCTATTTCGAGAAATACTAAGGAGATACAACATGTGCCAATCTAAAAAACAGTTCAGAAATAAATTGTGACTGAATGAATGAAAGAATTGAGGTCCCCTCTTTTGGAAGCTTAATCTTATAATCTTATTTAGTAAAATACCATTTGACTGTCCTTTTACTAAAACAGGGCTAAAGACAGACATCCTCTCCACTTTCCCTCTTTCTGGACCATCAGCTCACATGCTTCTTACCTGGGTGAAACAGAGAGAGCTATTAGTTCTTTCTCGAACCAGGCATTCTGCTCTTCTAGGAGGGGGCGGCAGGAGGGTTCATGAGAGGCATGGATGGACAAAATTGCTGTCAGAAAGGTTTATGCTTTTTAATGCCATTTAAGATATCCTGTAGTATGGAGACAGAGAAATGGACTGTTTCCTGAGGAGCATTTTACAGGAAAAAGATTTTGCAATGGGTTCGAAGACTTGGGTTCTGCTACTGGCCTTGCCATTACCGACTCCATGGCTCTGGATGTCTTATTTCTCCTCTCCAGGTCTTGGGTTCTGCACCTGTAGATCCAGGAAATTGGATCAGGTCACTTCTAGGGCTTCTGATAATGCATCACCCACCTCCAATCGGGGCCTTTGATTTTACCTATATTACATGAAGGGTCAATTCTATTTCATGTGAGGGAAACATGAAAAATCCCTCGTAATCTTTTTTACAAATTTATCAGTTAAAAGTTGAATTGAAGATACAGTATGGCCAAAAAAATCATACGTAATAAAGGCAGGATAGATGTGGAGCAGAACAAAAAGAAATAAAATCTTAAGTGTTACACATTAGAAATCATGCTTATTTTCCCTTAAGGAGTTAGAGGGCTTCTCCAGCAAGAATCTGAGATGGACAGTTACCTTATTTGTGGATGTGCTTTCTGAGACAGTGGCATGTGGCTGCGATGAGAAATGGCCTTGACCCTGGATAGTGAACTAAACAAAGTGATCTAAGTGGAACAGGGTGATTTTTTTCCCCTTCTTGTGAGATCCAGGAAGTAGTAGACTACAGATTATTCATTTACTTGGTAATATTTCAGATGTTTTCTCCAGCAAGGCATTTGGAAAAGAAGTCATGATGTTTGACTCTGTGATTTCTGATGCAGCACGGTCTCAAAATTAACACACTCTCAATTCTTTCGAAGTACTTAATTTTGTTGTCAGGTCTTTCTTCAAAACATCTTGGTAAGAACTGTGGGGGAAAGATTATTCAAAGGAACAGTGGATGGCAGTATTGGTTTGCAGCTCTAAAGCAGAAAGCAATGGAAAGAAAAATTTTTTAAAGAAAAATAGAATATACTCAATCTTCTGAAAGAGCCTCACATGGACCTGGTCTAAAACTATGAAAAGTTCCTGTTTGTAGTTTTAAAACTTGATAAGGGAACTATGTCAGATGATTTGAGGGTCTTATCTTAGGAAATGCAGAGAGAAAAAGTGATGACTCAGAAAAAAAAAAAAGATGGCCTCTTTAAACTCAAAGTTTGACATAATCATCTTTACAGTAACTAAATGGTGATTAACACACAGAACTAACCAGTAGATTGCCTGATTAAAAAACACCAGAGGCACTCTAAGCACAATAGCAATCACATGTCTTTGTAGGGGTAGATTTTAGATTAGAAGATGGAATGGCCAGGACAGAGAGTAGTAGGTAGAGTACATGTAGGCAGCTGGTTATGAATTCACATTTTTGCTCTAAAAATATATATTTCAGTACTTGAGTAGCTCCTGTTACTTTGGGAAAGCACATTATTATTTTTGCATGACTCTCCCTCTTTTCTGTCCCCAACATCTTCCTCTGTATTCTAATTTGAACAGTGATTTGGCTATGAATGTGTCCCCTCATTCTCTCAACAGATATCTCTGAGTTTATGTGAAATGCAAGGTACTAAAGATACAGATACCCTGGGAGGGAAAATAGACATGTAAGTAGGAAAAAAAAATTCATAATCGTGCTGTGTGGTAAATGATACCTAAGTGGTTTATTTAGTTATCTCAGGTTGGTAGGCTAAAAACAATATATTTTTTTTCTTAAGTCATTGCTCCTGTGCTGTGTTGAGTCTCTTTATACTGTGTATATACACAAAATCACATATTGGGCACATATAAAAACCTCCCAGGCATTTTCCTCTATGAAAGTTGTAATTCTTTACTTTCAGTTATTATCTAGTTTAAAACTTGTTTTGTTTCACTACATTTAAAGACATTCGTTTACTCACTGTAGCAGTTTTGTGGCTGTGGAGACTTGAAAGAAGAGCAGTTTCCAGGACCAGCAGTTAGCATAATGGCTATGTAACTGAACTCCCATGTAGTCGACCGCGGTTCGAGTCCCAGACCCAGCGGCTTAAACTCACACCGGGCGTGTGTGCGTGCGGGCCCCAAATCCCGAGAGGAGAATGGATGAGAAGGGATTGCGGCATGGCCATCCCCCCTGGGGGGTGATTTCTTGCTTTCTATCTCTCTGTCCCTCTCTGTCTTTCTGGTGAGCACACGTGCCCTATAGCAAAAATCTCTACAAAATAAAGAAAAAAAAGACGAGCAGTTTCCATTTCTTCTTTCTGCCACTATGACCTTGTTGTAGGAGCTAAGGGTGTCCATTAAATGCTCTAAAATGCCTTCTTCACCCTCTGTTTTTAAGACTTAATTCTATATGGACTTCTTGGGCTTGCCAGTAGCTCTGTACTTCTGGCTGTTTTGAATCTCTGAGTACAGATATCGGGTAGCTCTACCTCAATGCCTTCCAAATCTCTTCCATCTCTTTTCAAGTCCTTTGACCCAGCCTTGGGCCTCCATGATGCTCAGCAAGCCACAGTAAACACACACATGTTTGTTTGGGTGAAAGGGTGGTTGGCCACGCTTCCCTTTCTCTATGCTATCAGCTTTCACTCTGCTTAATTTTGCCCTGCTCACGTGTATGCAGGAGAATTGAGCATATCAGCTGCATAACCAAATGAGCGACTGCGGAAAGAGATGCCAGTCTTCCTTCTTACACATCCTCAGTCTTTTGGAATTCCCTTCATGTAACTTTATTTCATAAAGAAGAAAAGGTAGGATAGGAATTGGAATGGGAATGTGTAAACCGAGACTGTGGCCATGAGGATGGTAATCCATGGAGGACCAGGAGACAGGAGAGGTTGAGCTTGTTGCCAGAGTTTCTAGCCCTGGAGTCTTCACGGACAGTGAGATTGTTATCTAAGAAAGAAAGGGGGCACAGGAACATGCTTGGGTAGGAAGGGAATACATTTAATTTTGGACATAAGATGGTGAATATCCATATTGAAGTAGATTAAGTGGAATGTTAATAAGGGCTAAAATAAATAAATAGAGTTACAATATAAGTTGGAAGAGATTCCAGATCTGAGTGGAGAAATAAAAGCCTCAATATATATATGTAATAAATAAAATATAAAAAGAATAGGGCAGGATACTGAGTTCAGAAAGATCTTCTCAGATGTCTGCAAACAAAACGGAACATTATGGGAACAGACAAATAAGGTCAAATTCTAAATTAAGGCATTCGAAACAGGAAGAGATCAGAACACAGAAGAATTTTTAAAAATCCATTTTGTTTAGCAGCCCAAAAATAATAGGAGAAAAAGGTGGACCAAGCAATTAAAGAAATGAGAGAAGAAACTATCATCCCCAAATCACCTGTATCCAGACAAACCTTTTAAAACTCTACTTTAAAAAAGCAACAAACAGAAGAATGGACAATCAGAAAACAGGAAAGACCTCATAAAAACAGCTTAAAATAACTACAAGCAAGGAGATTCTTGGGTGATTACACAATGCACAATAACTGATAGTAAAAACAAACTTGTGACTTGAAGATAGTTAACTGATTAAACTCTGTCTCTTCACTGACTAGATGAGGAGCTCGAATTAATGAAATGGGTAACTAGTAAGGAGCAGAGAGGCGCAGGAGAATTTAAGAGTCCTAAGTCCAAGGCTAGTTTAGTTCTCTTCCTGTAGTCATCAGCATCACTACTGATAGCCACTTTAAAGCATTCCTAAAGGACACTCTTGCAAAGCTATGAGGCATCTTGGAAAATAATGGATGCAATAATTTCTTTTCTAAAGAAATTATAAAACCTTATCTAGGCAGTCTTCTCAACCATACCCACTCTGAAATCCCTGTGACCTCAGTAATCTCTAACCATTGTCACCAAACAGCTGACTTGATTATTGAAAGACTCATTGAAGATTACACTCCTTTGGAACTATATATAAATATTCTTTGACAGAATGGTGTGTATGTTATGACCATTCTTTTTTATTACTTCTTAAAAATGGTACTTTTAAGAGAAATGGAGAGTTCAAACAATAGCTAAATAGCATACCAAATCAGTCATGATTTTCCTTGTCTACGTCAATGCTATTTAATAAAGAAAAGAGCTTTCTGTAATTCTTGATGAGACTGTGACATGGGAAGGAAAGTGGTAGCCATGCCTGGGACCTTAAGATCACTACATTATTGTCAATAATCTGCCATATTTACATATTGAAATATTTAAGCATGCTCCAAGTGCCTGACTCCCATAATTTTTTTATGTCTGTTTGGTATTTCAATTCTACAATGTAAATAGCTGGCAGCAGCAGTGTTGTGTGCTAAATATCTCATTACAAAAGGCTAGAAAACTAGAGAATTACTGACAATTAAGGGTTGGTACACATAAGTGGCCAAAATTGCAGTTTACAAAAGAATGATAATTGCTCAAGAAGATAGAATTGATGCATATAATTGGATTTGGTCATTTTACTTTTATCATGCATTTGCATTACCTCGAATGGATGAATGCAGTTGCTATATGAATTAACATGTGTCATGTTCTATCCCCATTTCCTTTCTGCACCATTGCCCTATAGCCCTCGGCCTCAACTACTCTCACACTGTTTACTTCGTATTTTAACTTCTTTATCCGTGCTTTCTCTTCTTTTCAGTCTGGGGTTATATTGCACTAGCAATGTAGTGAGACAGCAAACTGCAAAATGCAATTGAATTACAAGTTTTAAATTCATATACATATAATGGAACAATGATTGGTTGCATTCAATACTGATCTGTTGCAGAAACTAATTTTAAGTTGTGGTATGAGAACCACAGATTATATTAACATTCGTAATATTTGCATTATTTACTCTTACGCTTCATTCTTCCAATCAGAAGTATCACTGTTCTTATCTTTCATTCTAGTGAGCAGACCCATCCTTTTCAAAGAGAAACATAAATAAATGACTACTCATGTGGTGAGTTAGGGGTGTCACAGCACACTGTAGAAGTATAACAAAACAAAAATTACTGGAGAAGACACTGAATATCAGGATAATATCAGAGTATGATGAAAACAATCGATCTTCCAATAAAATTTGGTTCTTGTAGTTTTTTTCTTGCTATTATATTCTTTCTTTTAAAGAATTATTTTTATTTAACTTTATTATCATCATTATTTTATTTTACCTTTTAATTTGAGAGACAGAGAGAGTGAGGGAAAATGAGAAAATAAGCCACCGGGTCTAAAACTCAAACCACAGTCGGCCATGTGAGAGTCCAGCACCCTCAACCACCATGCTACCTGCTGGTCCTCTTGCTATTATTTTCTACCAAAATGAAAAAGTTTCAGTGTTACTACTATGAAGGAAAGAAAGAATCCTTATTCATACCTGCCATGTGTAAGTATGGTTTCGTGTACTAAGATAATTTTTTTCACATTTCTGACTTATTACAAAATGTTCTTCTTGTTATAGATAGATAATTTTGGACATTTGGAAGACAATAAACACTTGGGTGGATTAAGTAGATTGATCCCAAATGATAGTTATATTTATGTGTTAACTTGATGGGGGCTAATAGATATGCAGAGAACTGGTAACAACTATTTCTGGGTGTGTTGGTGAGGGTATTTCCAGAAGAGATTAGCATTTGAATTGATACATCAACAAAAAAGATTGCCCTACCAATGCAGGTGGGCACCGCCCATTCTGTTGAGGGCATAAACTAGAAAGCACAGATGGGGCAAGTTTGCCCTCTGCTTGAGTGGAGGCATCCATTTCTCCTGTCCTTGGACACTGACATTGATTTTACTTTTGATTTTTGCGAACCACAAATTTTAGGGTATCTCGTCAATGATTCTGAAAATCTCCCCCTTTTCCATACTTTATCTCACTTGTACCATCCATGTAACCTACTTTTTAAAGAAATATATTATTTCACTGTTTTGCCAGAGTAAAATGAACCAAGTAAACAAGAGCAGTTGAAAGTGATCCATTTTCAGTTTAGATTATTCTTGAAATGAAATTTATATTCATTAAATAAGTACTAGCCATTTGGCCCTTGTTAAGAAAATGTTTACCATGAATATTGTGATTCTAAAGAATATAAAATTTAATTACAAAATTGACCTACTCGGCCAACCACTCAGAACACCCTCTATTCAAATTCTATCAGTATCCAAAAAATCTGTAATTATCTTCAAATTTTAATTTACATACTCAGTAAAAAAGTGTATTTGTACAATTATATTTACAAATTATACAGATAAATAGATAAAATGCATTTATATTCACTGTAAGTCCTGTGTATCATTTTTATAATAACAATAATAATTTTCATATTTTATTAATTGCCAGAGGGCATTTGCACTTGCCAGAGAGAGACAAAAAGAGAAAGAAAAAGCACCCCCCCAGTGGAATGTGGTCATGCCACAATTGCTTCTTCTCCTTTTCTTTCATCTTGTCAGGATTTGGGGCATGTGTGCATCCAACCAGCATGTTTTTCAAGCCTTCTGGGCCAGGATTTGAATATCAGTCAGCCATGTGGGATCTGTGTCTCTTAACCCTGAGTTTACAGACCATTTTAATAATTTTCACACGCTAAAATGTTGTCAACAAAAAATTACAACAAACTATGTTATTTCCCTGAATTGAATAAAATTGCATAACTTTTCTATGTAAACAATAAGGAGTTTCCAGAGATGGAATCTTAATTTGCTTTGGAACAGATTACAGATTTTGTATGTTGAAATAAAAATAGCTAGTACAATTTCCACAATTTGTCCTCCAAACCATTAATAATTAATAAATGTATTATGATATGGGGGAAAAAGGAGATTTCTCAAATAAGAATGACAAGGAGTTGGTTTATCACTACCCAGGTAAGACAAGTGATTTTTCTCTTTTTTTTTTTTTGGAGAGGATTTTGCTAATAGGGCACGTGCGCTCCCCAGACAGACAGAGAAAGACAGAGAGACAGAAAGCGAGAAATCACCCCCCAGGGGGGATGGCCACACCGCAATCCCTTCTCCTCCATTCTCCTCTTGGGATCTTGGGCACATACGCACACGCGCCCGGCATGCGTTTAAGCCACCGGGTCCAGGACTCGAACCGCGGTCGACTACCTGGGAATCCAGTGACATAGCCATTACACTAACTGCTGGTCCCAGGATAAGTGATTTTGATAGGGTTGCATTACCAAAAAAACTTTAAGACTCACAATGAAGGACCATGTCTTATAACCAAGAAACAATGAACTGACATCTTATCATCTGTTCATGTTGCTGCGGGGAGATCGTCTGGGAAACCACTGTCCATATCGTTTTGTTGACCAGTCTGCACCAAGAACATTAGATTGGTCTAGGCAAAGAGGACCACTGATATAAATGTTTTGTTTTGTCTTTGAACAGAACTGAGCACAATGATGCTATTTGCTTCCTCCTTACAATGAAGTGCTCAGTAATCTAGGGGGCTTCTAATCTGTTTACCAGCTGTACTGATGAGCTGGATTTATTTAACTGTTATCACCATGCTGACCTACATTATAATGACAGATAATGTTTCAATAAGCAAAAGTATCATCTTTCTCAGGCTTTTCTTTTCTATGAAAAGAGAAATTTATGTTCAAAGATTCCACTTTTCCCTCCTCTTTAAATGTAAATATGTCAGAGATGTATTAAAATGGCATTCGCTATAGACTACTATTTTTAAAACAAAGTTGTCATTTGACTCCTGGTGAATTGCTCATAAATTCAGGACTGAATAAAGAGATCAGATTACATTAAATGTATTTTGGTATCTATAACTTTCTGCAATGAATTAAAACTGGCTGATCGTGTCTCCAGTGCATTTCATTTTCCGTTGATTCATGTACTGTAATATAACCTTCAAAATTCCCTTATGCCAACAAACTCACTCAGATATGCTGAGTGCAGGAGGAGATTAAAGTGGCTATAAGATTGAAAACTGGAGGAAGGCATCAGATAATGCAGTGGAAGTATAATGAAAGTGTAAACAAAGCCAGTAAATGTAGAAATTACTGTTCATATAATCCACTGTTGAATTCAATGGAGAGTTTAGCTCCCTGCCAAATATATATTAATACCCAACAAATTGGTAAGATCAATACACCAAGCCTGTTTCATTCTTATTAAAGTATTTTTTCTCTTCGAGGCGCGGCATAAGTAAGACATGTCATTCTCCTTTGGAAAATGTAATATTTCCCCAATAGGAATTTAGCATTCAGGTATACCCAGGCTCCCAGCTCTGCGAAACTCACATCAGATGATTTTCCTCCACTCTTTAAAATTGAAGTTACTTACAGAAATAACCTTTCATATTTTCCTGAGCAGTAGCTTTTTTGTTTCTGCATTGTGAAAGCCAATCCATCCTTTAAAGGCTCTTTAAGCTGGCAAAAAAAAAAAAAAAGAAAAAAAAAGGCATTATTACTGTGTTAGGAACCTCTATTGTTTCAGTAGTAGCTAGAGCTATGGATGAATGCTTTCAACAGAAGTTAAAAGAGATAATGAGTCTTTAATGATACAAAATCAGAGCCTTGTGTGCCTAGTGAAGCCTGACACAAGCTCCAGCTTGCAGCTAGCAAGACAAGCACATCCGCTATCTGTTTTACAGGCCAAAAATACCCACAAAGTGTCTCCGTGGAAAACTGTGTATCCCATAAGATAGGGTCAGCGATATTTATCTGTTAGGTTAAACTGTTCTGAGACGCAAAACAAAAAGAGGAAGGTAAGCCTATTTCATTTTCCTTCTCATACACTCTCTGAAACTTTTAGGTGAGTACATCCATACCTTCAAAGCAGCAGTTTCTATTTTATCCCAGGCTTTTTCAATAGCAATTTCCTTTTGTGTGTATATTTGTTTCTCTTCCTCTACACCAAATAATACAAGCAAGAAAGTCCAATGTCACCTGCTTGGACACACCCTCTGTCATACTGACCAGCTTGTAGATTATTTGGCTCATTTAAGAGAGATTTTTGCCCGCCAAGTATTAGGAAAGTATTTCAAATCTCAGCTGTGTAAATGTGTTAAGTAGCAGCCAAAAACTTCTGGAGAGGAGTGGGAGAAAAACTCCTCCTCCATGAAAACAAGCCAGGCTCCTTGATGTTAAATCAGATTTGCTTCTGAAAGGATTGGCATGTCTGATATGATTAGGAAGCTTCGGTTGTGCTGATTATAAATTAAAATTAAGAAAAACAGATTGATCTGGAGAATAAGAAACATAAGGCCACATTGCTGCGCTCTACTCTTTGCAATGATGCTTTAAAAGTGATGCAAATGGGAATTATTTATTGTAGGGATCCTAACTAGGTTATTGTATAAAGATTTGCATGCTATCATCATTGTATTAAGGTGCCAAAATCACTTACAGAAGTGAAGAGAGGAAAACATCAACATAACTGACTTGGTGTTGCTTTTGCATGCATTTTTCTCTCATTTTCAAAACATTTTCAAGGGTGAGAGTCAATTTGCAGATTGGGGAAAGATGAAATTAAGTGGACCGATAGTCTGTAATTTGTTGAAAGGAATTATTCTTCTTCTTTTAGGAAATTCATTTTGTCTTTGCCTTTCTCCTGATTACTATTCCCTTATTCCCACTTCCAGCCATTCACCTTCTCTCTTTTGGACAGGACCGCATTGGTTCCAATCAAGAGTAATCTTTAAAGAGATGCAATTAGAAAAAGGAATGTGAGAGATACTTAAAAGGGTTAGAAGGTGGGGAGAGCAGAGGGAAAATGTAGTAGTATGTATTTTAAGCCCAAATATCCTGATCCTTCTTCCCTCACTAAATTCTGCTATTTCAAGTTATATATTACTGAGCTACAAAGAAGCAATAAATGTTGATAATGTGGATATAATTTTAAGAACTGATTAAGTTTAACTTAATGATAGCAAAATTTCTAATCTATCTGGCATTAACACAAAATCCGGCACTAAGTAGGTGAATGTATTTTTAGCAAGTCTATCACCAAGTAATTGAGGTTTCTTCTTCATAGAAAGTCCTAGTTGCATGTAAGATAATTGTCACAATTATGTCTACCATCTCAGCACATTACCGTCCCAGGAATACAGAAAATACCAGGACGTTCCATGGGACCTATATATCTGGAAAGAGGCAAAACTTATTTTTCTCCACCTTTTACCTCTCAGGGATGTTGGATAATAAACAAATAAGATCTTTTGAGCTGTTTTTATCAATAATTGGAGTATATTTGATATAGTTAGTTCTCTTAACCTCAATTATCAAATTAAAGATGACCAACACTTTTCTCAACTTTGGAAACTTTTCTCTGACTCTATTGACCAATATTTTACAAAAAAATAGTACTGAAATGTGATTCTATTTCATCATTTTGTCAGAGCGAAATGAATCAAATAAATCAGTGCTTGAAATTGATATATAAATTTTTTAAAGATATTGGTAAGGAGCTTTTGTCCTGAAAAAATGGCAATAAAAACAACATGAGTGAATATATTAAAGTGACATTTATTCAGAGTAGAAAGTTAAAATAATCATTTAGCAGATTTCAGAAATAAGTACAGTTTGAAGACAGAATAAATGTGATTAAAGTCTTGGGACTGAAAGATTAAGATTATTGGTTGATATTGGTCTCATACTTTGGACAGATTTTCCACTACGTATTTTCACGTTAGTAATGTATATACAACACTACATATTTTTACAAAATTAGGAGCCTTGCAAAATGTGCTATTTTCAGTGTTTTGATTATTTTTCATCTATACTGTTAACTGTTAAGTAGTAGCTTTCATCTATAATGTTAAACTAGCTGAAAACTATTATAAAAAAGATATAATGAACCATTTAGAAAATACCATAAATTGTATAGCTGGGAAGACAGTTTGATTAATCTTTTTGCTGGTCTATTTAGATACTTTAATTTTCCATAACCATATATTCCATAAAGCTTTTTTTCTAGTGTAATTTTACATGATTCCGACAGTAGAATTTCCAGCTTATCTCTTGAATCTAACTGGGTCACCAATTCTATTTCAAAGTTAGGATTTTTCTAGATTTACTACATTTTCAGTAAATCTAGAAAAAATGCAAAGAATATAAAGAATTTGTTGATCTATATAATTTCTAACTATAAATAACAAATAGGGTTATGATGAAATATTATGAATCATCAAATAGTATCCTCAATAACAGCAATGCAATTAAGTTAATCAACAAATAGTAACAAAATGGAACTTTAAATGTTCCTTGATCAAGAATTAGACCAACACTTGTAGCTTATATTAAGGAATTCCACTGTTTCATTACTTGAATATTTGTGTGACAAATGATGAAAAGATTGTTCATTACATCAGATTAAATAAATAGGTAAACAAGATGATGGGAGTTTAAAGGAAATAGTACCTTACATCAAAGCAATAATTTTAACATAAACATTTTGTCTTGCTTTTCAAATCACCAAATTTGGTAATATCCAACTGTTTAATTATTTTCAAACTGTATACATTCTATAATGTGCCTGTTTTTCTTCCTTTTTAATTGGCTGTTTTAAAAGCTTAAATGAAGAGGGGCCAGCAGATGGCATAATGCATAGTCCCCCATGGACATGATGGCTTGAAACTCACACCAGGCTCTTGTGCGTGCATGCCCAAAATCCCAGGAGGAGAATGGGGGAGAAGAGAGTGCCGTGTGGCCATCCCCCCTTGGAGATGATTTCTCACTTTCCCTTTCACTGTGTGAGCATATACACCCTCTGGCAAAATCTCTTACAAAACAAAAAAAATACTTAAATAGGGACTTTCACTAAGAATATTACTCTTTTCATCTTTTATAATGAATTGCTCAATAAATAAAGATATCTTTCTTACAATCCACTGCCTTCTTTGTATAGTATTAATAAATTTTTAGATAGATAAAATGAATATATATTGTGTGTATATAATCATAACTGATTATTAACCATATTTATAATTTAATAAATATACATTTAAAACAGAACACAGATAATGTTATTCTCTTACACAAAAATATGATATTGTTTCCAACTGCATGCCAAGTGCTTTATTCTGCTTTATGAAAAGAAGATAGAAATGAACACTAAATACTTATCTTTTTTTTTTTTTTCTGGAGAGATTTTTGCTATAGGGTGTGTGTGCTCACCAGAGAGACAGAGAGATTGAAAGTAAGAAATCACCCCCAGAGAGGATGGCCATGCCTCAATCCCTTCTCCTTTGTTCTTTTCCTGAGAACTTGGGCATGCACACACACACACCCCACATAAATTTCAAGCCACCAGGTCCAGGACTTGAATGACCATCAGCCCTATGGAAGTCCAATGACTATCCACTACACCTCCTGCTGGTCATAGTACTTATCCTTAAAGATAATTCTGTGATATTTTGTCACATTAATAATTGTACTGGGCCAGGAGAATAGGGAAGAGCTGAGAGACTTGGTGGTTATAAAAATAAAGAGCAATTTCAATAAAAGGAACAGGAATAAGTGAAAATAAACCAAAAATTACACTTTAATAGCCTTAGTTTTTATTGTTTGTTTGTTTGTTTGTTTGTTTGCTTTTCTGTCTTAATATCAGATATTTTAAATATATAGACTGAAAATATATTAATTTATTCATTATGGTTTCTTTTAAATGATTCTTCACTTAAATCTTTTTTTAAAAAAGAGGCTTTTACCTTAGGGCATGTGCACTAAGAGAGAGACAGAGACACAGAGACAGTAAAAGAGAAGGTGAGAAATCGCCCCCAAGGAGAGATGGCCATGCTGTAGTCCCTTCTCCTCTATTCTCCTATGATCTTGGGCTCCTATGATCTTGGGCACATAGGCACACGGGCCTGGTGTGATTTTTAAGCCCTAGTGTCTGGGACTTGAACCGTGGTTGGTCCTATGGAAGTCCAGAGATGCAACTGCCATACCATCTGCTCACCCCTTTTCACTTCAATCTTAATTTCCACATCTATCATCTCTAACTATAGTTGATTATCAAAAAGCACATTCATCATACTCTACTGAAGAAATGACACAAGGCATAAATAGTGATATTCACTATTCTTCAACATTTCATTGTTTTGGCTTTGTGCTCCATTACCTTAGACATCCTAGCACATATGATAGTTGGTCTCTACATAACTAAACATTCAGTCGTAATGAAAATATCTTCTGAAGAATTTCCAAAAAACTTTTCAGCCAATGTTGAACCAAAGACAAAATATTGATGGACAGTAGTGTCCTAAAAATATCTGCAATACAATAAGTTAGTCATTTCCAATGAAAACATTTGCATTGCTAGAGAGCACTAAATAACACCTAGTAGAGATTATGTGAGGAATAATAAGTGCCCTAGCTTTCTAGTTCAAAAAAGGAATTTATGTGGAACAGATTTAATGTTGTAATTATGTCTGGACACCTTTTCTTCCTTAGAATTTAAAATTAGCATACAATTTCTATATCTAATTTAATCTATTTTAACTTTTAAAATACATATAAAGAATTTCAATTTCATCCAACGTGTTGCTGGGACTTTATTTTTTCAGTATAATCCATCATAAATTTAAACAACTTTATATGTGCTACAATTCTCATTTTTTATGGCTTTATTAAACATTTTTATTCTGCTCCTACCAAAATTTTCTATTGACACCTGATACATTAGTATACCTGATGCAAAATATTAATGTATAAATAACTATTGATATGTTGATTATCTATCTAGGATTGTTTTCATGGCAAGCAATAAAAAACAAGTGGAATTACCTAGAGCAAAAAAAGGAGGAATGTAATCAAATCAAGGGACAGGCAGGGAAACATCAGTGGAGCCTAGATCTATTGCCTCTCCTTTCTGTGGGTCAGTTTTACTCTCTCTTGTGCAGACCAGTTGTTGCCATGTAGCCAAAGATGTGACCACTGACAGTTTCTATAGTTAGGTTCACAGCTTGAATAGTCCTAGTTTGAAAACCCCTGGAGAAAAAATCTAATTGACCCAGTTTGAATTCTACACCACTTCTAGAGCAGCCGTTCTCAATAGGAGTAATACAGACCCTGAAGAAGCATTTTTAAAATTTGTGAGGGTGTTTTTCGGAGATTCTATGGCATTTAGTACAAAGAAACCAGAGATAATGGATGCCCTGCAATACACAGAACCATCCAACAAAATGAAATTTCTATTTCCAAATGACACAAGTCATTGGTATAATTAGCTGTTGTTTTACGTATAAACAAAGTACTTTTGCACATTTTAATATACATTGATATCTTCTAGGAATCAACAGGCTTTTTTCATCCAGAATTTTACCCAGAATTATTTACTATGTCAGAAATATTATAACGCCAAAACCAGTTGTGGAATATTTTAAAATTAATTTTACTATTTTTAATTTACTCTTGGGCATGTGCACTCACCAGCCCATTAACTACAGCCAGGTTTAGGACTTGAACCATAGTCGGCCATGTGGGAATCCAATGCCTTAACCACCATAGCAACTGCTGGTCCTAACCAGCTGTGACTTTTGAATCACAAGTATAACTTACATGTGTCATTCAGAATTGATGACTGTCATATTCATAGTGAAAAAAGAATATAAGAAGTAAATGAAAAATTTTGAACGTAACAACAATTACAATAAATTTGAATACATTAAGCTCACCAGTTAAGATAGAGTCTCAGATTAGGTTAAAAATACACCAAGTTCTAGCAACATTTTTCTCTAATGGAGCTATTTAAAGTATGATACAGATTAACACCAGTCTATAGCCTAGTCATTGGGAAAGTCACGATGCATTTTTGCATTAAAAGTAAAATATGTCTTCACTTTGTAAGCTAAATAATGTGATTGAATGTATAAAATAAAATTAAAAAAGTAAAAGTTATGACTTTCCCGACAACCAATATTTTTATAAATCTGTGCTAAAATAAGTACAGAATTGAGATTTTAAGAATTTGTAAAACTTTACAGAAATTAGAGTATGTCAAATCGAATAATGTTTGTCAAATCTAATAATAAAAAAGTAGGATTGTATTTTGTTTAGCTGTCTTATTTTCTTTTCTAGAAAACCATACAAAAGTAAAATACAACGGAAGCCAGCAGGTGGCATAGTGGTTAAGGTGCTAGACTCCCACATGGCTGACTGCAGTGGAGCCCAGATCCAGCAGCTTGAAAATCACGTCAGGCGTGTGGTGATCATGTCCAAAATCTGGAGAAGAGAATGGAAGAGAACAGAATTGTGGTATGGCCATCACCCCGGGGGGTGCAGGGGGGAGCATGACTTCTCACTTCCTTTCTCTCTCCCTCTGTCTCTCTCCTGTGAGCGTGCTCCCTATGGCAAAAAAAGTAAAACAGGAAAAATTTTAAAATTTAAAATTCAGAAAACTTAGTCTTTCCTTGTTTGAGAAGCACTGGTCTACAAGGTATGCACATAAAGACTATCAGGAGCCAGGTAGCCGTGTAGTGACATGCACCTAGACTCATGAGAAAGGTGCTGGGTTCGCATTCGAGGCTCTCCCTGAGCACTCTAGACAAGTGTACCTGTCTGTGATTCAGGCTGGCTGAGACTGGACGGGGATCATGGTATGAGACTCTGTTGGGGGTGCTTGACCCTGGGGCACTTCACTCGCTGTCTCTTCTTCCTCTCTTTGTCTCTATTCTATTCTCGTGAAAGAAAGAAATAAAATTGAAATAATGTTTTAAAATAATATAAAAATTTGACGATATAAGGATAGAAATAATTTACTATGCAAATATAAACAAAGTTAGATAGCAATATTTATTTCTGAAAAAATAGGATTCAAGACAAAAGTAGTATCATAAAACATGAAATATAAAAGATGATACTGGCAAAATGGATAAGGGAGAGTAAGAGTAATATATCTGCACCTCACAATGTAGTCTAAGAATATGTAAAGCAAAAACCAACAAATATACAGGTATATCAGTAATTGCAATTTTTTATTTTAACATATAATTCTCAGAAAGAATAAAGCCAATGAAACAATAGGTGAGATGTAGACAAGTCTAAATGATAAAATTAATCACCTCAAACTATTACTGGCCAAAAAATTATTCACGTAAAATAGAAGTTGTGCATTTTTCCTTTGAACATACATGAAACATTCACAATAATTTTTCCTGTAATTGACCACAAAGGAAACCTGAATAAGTTCCAGAGAGTGAAATCATATAGTTCATGTTCTCTGAAGATAATACAGTAAATTAAGAAAAAAATATAACTTTCAGTCCCACATACATGACATATAATTAACATATTTATGTGTTATATTTATATTTATATTTAAATATAATTTAAATATAAATATAAATATAAATTTCCATGTTTAAAAGGAAATACAAGGGAAATAAAATATTTATGATTAAACAACAATCAAAACTCTACAATCCAAAAGTATGACACATAAGTAGAATAGATGGAAAGACAAAATACAATGGAGCTAAGCATTCAACTCAAAATCTGAAATGATAGTAAAAGAGTAAAGCCAAACACAACTAAAAAAGTAATAAATGTAGAAACAAAAATCACTTAGGCCAGCAGATGGTGAGGAGGTTAATGCAGCTGGAACCCTCATGGTGTACTGCATGACTGAGTCTGGATCTTCAGCTTGCAAAACACTGGGTACATGTGTGTGAGTGCCCAAAACCCTGAGAGGAGAATGGAGGAGAAGGGAGTAGCGTGGTCAGCCTCCTGGAGGGTTGCTCACTCACTTTCCATCTCTCTCTCTGTCTCAGGTGAATGCACACATCCTCTAGCAAAACCAAATCAAACAAAACAAAACAATAAGAAGCAGAAGAAAAAAGGAGTTGAGAATATTCATAAAACACAAAGCTAACACTGGGACAAAATAACTAAGATGAACTTCTGGCAAGACAGATTCAACAAAAAAGAAAAGATAGAAGTAAAAGAATTCCTGTTATGTAAAGGAAAATATTCCAGACCACAAATAACTTCTAAAATAATAAAAGGAATATTATTTTTAGAAATTCATGGACTAATAATTTTGAAAACTTAGATAAACTTAATACACTTCTATTTAAAAACATAAGAAGGCCCAAGAAGAAAAAAATCTAGCATAGACCCGTAACCTAAAAACTCAGATTCAATTGGTTTGCAGGTGAATTCAATTAACCTGTTAAGGAATAAACAATGCATAATTTCTATCTTACACAAGAATTTAAAAAAAAGTATTGATGCAATTCACAATGTTAATATATTAAGAAGAAAATAAATTATGAATATCTAAATGTATGCCTAAGAGGAAGAAAAAAAATCTGAAGAAACTAATTAGAGGTGAATGTCTCAATGTGAAAATGTTTATATACCATGTAGATTGTGAGGTATTCATTGCTGCAGGGAATGAACTTTGCATTTATTTCAGTAATGATTTGCCCTGAATCACCTGCATTCTCACTTGATTTCTATGACAAAAACAAACTCCGTGTGTGAGTGTGGTTGTGTGTGTGTGTCTGCATGTATCTGTGTAACAGCATGTATAGTAATATGCATATATATAATATATATGAATATCAACACATAACACACTTATAAGACTGCCTTGTGTTCTAGTTAGACACAATTGCTCTCTTATTCATATCATACAAGTTGCAGAATTGGCTGGGTGCCCTGAGATGCAATTTAAAGTGTCACATAAATGATCATCCTCTGTTCTGTCCTTATTTACCAGAAAACCTCTCCACACAAAATTGACAAAATGTGCTCTGCTCTTCCTTCTGAAGCTGTCTTCTTGTCAATAAAGTTTACACATTTAAATGAACACTACTCTGTATAATTTCCAGATTATATTACACATTTGCAGCTGGAGCAGATACTGAAAGCTGCCATAAAGTATGCCACTTTCTATGCATAACAGCTGTTTTCAGAACCTTGATATCCTACACACTTTTTCTTGCACATTTCTGAGGAGTTTTGGTTTTGAGTTTAGAAGATTTTGGATTCAGTTCAGGACAATGGTTATAAAATTGAGAACAAAAAGCGTGTTTACCTGTGTTGCCACTCAATTATGTCACAGGTTTAAGGGTTATCAATGTTGAAAGCGATTAAGTCAGTGATTAAGTGTGAAAGGCAGTCCTAAATAATAAAATAATTCAAAGGTGCCATAGGTAGTGATAATAGCTATACAACTGTGCATACAAGAAAGCTCATAAGAAGGTTCATACATTCTCTAGGGAACTAAGTTAACTGTATGATCTTAGCCAAGTTACTTAATTATCCTAAATCTCAGTTTGTTATTTGTAAAATAAAAGAAATAATGATGCCTACCTGATGGAGATCTTAGCAATAATTAGATGTAATAATCGGTAAGAAGACACCTCATACAATGGAGTCATTTGATCAGTCTGATCAACTTAAATTTCTATTTAAGGAATCACTTATGTTACGCATTAAGAACATTGTGGGCCAGCTTCCTTGACTAATGGTTAAGGGAGCAGGGTCCCAGTAGCAACTCTGTTCTAGTTCTGGTCACAGGGGCTTGGAAAACATGCCAAACAAGTGTGTATATGTGCCTCGAATCCTGACAGGATGGAAATATAGAGAAGAGATTGTGGTGTGACTGCACCTTAGTGGGGGAGTTTTCTGCCTCTCTATCTCTCTTTTTTTGGTGAGTGCACACCAATTGACAATTAAAAAAAAACAAAAAACAATTTTGTGTGCACTGCTTGTCCCACAAGTGAATGAAGTATGAAACCCATTGAAGCAGCCATTGAAGGCCCTCTCCAATTTGGGATTCTGAGATGACCTCAGGAGGGTCATGATCAGCGCAAAACTTTCCTAAGAAGTCATTCTGTCAGTGCTTTTGAGACATTTTCTTGTATTTCACTCTAATTATTAAGAACATTTTTTTTTTTTGGAGAGGTTTTTGCTATAGGGCATGTGCGCTCACCAGACAGACAGAGCGATATCCTACACACTTTTTCTTGCACATTTCTGAGGAGTTTTGGTTTTGAGTTTAGAAGATTTTGGATTCAGTTCAGGACAATGGTTATAAAATTGAGAACAAAAAGCGTGTTTACCTGTGTTGCCACTCAATTATGTCACAGGTTTAAGGGTTATCAATGTTGAAAGCGATTAAGTCAGTGATTAAGTGTGAAAGGCAGTCCTAAATAATAAAATAATTCAAAGGTGCCATAGGTAGTGATAATAGCTATACAACTGTGCATACAAGAAAGCTCATAAGAAGGTTCATACATTCTCTAGGGAACTAAGTTAACTGTATGATCTTAGCCAAGTTACTTAATTATCCTAAATCTCAGTTTGTTATTTGTAAAATAAAAGAAATAATGATGCCTACCTGATGGAGATCTTAGCAATAATTAGATGTAATAATCGGTAAGAAGACACCTCATACAATGGAGTCATTTGATCAGTCTGATCAACTTAAATTTCTATTTAAGGAATCACTTATGTTACGCATTAAGAACATTGTGGGCCAGCTTCCTTGACTAATGGTTAAGGGAGCAGGGTCCCAGTAGCAACTCTGTTCTAGTTCTGGTCACAGGGGCTTGGAAAACATGCCAAACAAGTGTGTATATGTGCCTCGAATCCTGACAGGATGGAAATATAGAGAAGAGATTGTGGTGTGACTGCACCTTAGTGGGGGAGTTTTCTGCCTCTCTATCTCTCTTTTTTTGGTGAGTGCACACCAATTGACAATTAAAAAAAAACAAAAAACAATTTTGTGTGCACTGCTTGTCCCACAAGTGAATGAAGTATGAAACCCATTGAAGCAGCCATTGAAGGCCCTCTCCAATTTGGGATTCTGAGATGACCTCAGGAGGGTCATGATCAGCGCAAAACTTTCCTAAGAAGTCATTCTGTCAGTGCTTTTGAGACATTTTCTTGTATTTCACTCTAATTATTAAGAACATTTTTTTTTTTTGGAGAGGTTTTTGCTATAGGGCATGTGCGCTCACCAGACAGACAGAGAGAGACACAGAGACAGAAAGCAAGAAATCATCCCCCAGGGAGGATGGTCACGCCGCAATCCCCTCTCCTCCATTCTCCTCTCGGGCTCTTGGGCACACACACACATGCGCCTGGCGTGAGTTTTAAGCCACCAGGTCCAGGACACGAACCGCGATCAACTACGTGGGAGTCCAGCAACATAGCCATTATGCTAACTGCTGGTTCCCTAATTACTAAGAACATTTTAAAAGATGAGTTCATTGTTAATGATGTTAATCATATTTTCACTGTTTCTGAAATCTGATTAGCCCTGAGTTATTCACCATTCTAAATTTGCCCTTTGTTTTAGTATCCAGAGAAATTAAGTTATGACCACATCTGTAAAACTGCAAGATATCCAGTTCTCTTTACAAATATTGGTGAGTGTCCCAAAGGAAAACATTTCATAGCATTATGCAAACTAAATTTCTGCTCCTAGTTTTCTTCTTGTCAAACTCTGTCATAATTGCCTCTCTACGTGTTTGTAGCTCCTAATCCCAAATCTAGGATTTGTTTTTTCATAAATGGAAATCAAGGTTGAATTCTCTTTATTTATAATTCATGCACTTAAAAAATATTTTTCAGACACTCTGCTGGTACAAAGGATATAACAGTGAACAAAATGGGCAGTTCCTGACTGCCTGGTATTTATAGTCAATTGGTAGAGATGGCTCATAAACAAAGAATTACACAATAATCTTTAATAATTAATTACAGTTGTGATACTTGCTGAAAAATATACAAGGTTCTGTGAAAATATATACTAAGGAGACAGTCTAATCTAAGTACCAAAATAAGACTTTTCTGAAGACCTAGCAAACTAAAAGTTTACATATGAACTTGAAGTTACCCAGAGAAAGGAAGAACACATGGCCACAGATAACTACGTATGAAAAGATCATAAAGTGTGAAAAAATGTTTAAGAACTTAAGGAGGCCAGTATGGATGAAGTTACTGAATGAAAGGAAGAATGGCATAAGATGAGTTGGAATAACTCATTTGCTTTACTTGGGTTTTGATAAATTGCTAGAGGCTATGTTTCAAGCAACTGTAAGAAGGAAATATTTCTTGGGGCCACAGTTTTAGGAGAGCTCACATAATTTTGTTAGCTTTACCTCCAGAAACTCTAAAAGGCTCTCATGGTAAAGATCTGAAAAAGACTCCTTCCTGCTCTGGCAGGGCTAAGGGAGACATAATCATTGTGAAATATGCCTACAACCTTCTCCATAGCCACAGCCTGCTTTATAAAGAAAAAGACCACACAAACCTTCTCTCAGCTAGAGGGAAAAAATTCCTTCGGCTCTCATTCCCATAGCCTTCCTGTCTCACCTAAGCAGGATAGTCAACAGTGGTCAAGTCTTGAGTCTGATAGATTGGAAATATTGCCACCTAAGGAGAAAGTAGGAGGCAGAGGATACACCGCTGGAGAACCACCTGTGAAGATCACAAGCCCACTGCAAGACAATTCACAACCACAACAATAGGATTTATTAAAATAAAAATAGCTTAGAGCTAAAAACTGTAAACATATAATATCTCTCTGCAAAAGTGGACATAGGGAAACCCTAAATCACAAAAGAAGACAAAAGCAAGGATGTAACAGGAACAAGGACCCAAGAGGAATTTGAAGCCTCTGGCACCTGTAGTTACAGCAAATATTAACACAACCCAAGTCTGAGTCAGGCTAACATAAATCTCACCTTAACTGTCTTTTTTTTTTCTCAGTGGCCTGATTCATATCTGACTTCCAACAAAAAAATTACAAAGTATGTCAATGGACAGACGAAAACATTCAGTAGAAAAAAAAAAGCAAGTGTCAGAATCAGATTCAGATATGACATTGATATTAGAATTATCAAAGAAGGAATTTAAAATAACTAATGTATTAAGGGCTCTGGCAAAAAAAAATATAGATAATATGTACGAGCAGATGAGCAATGTAAGAAGAAATATAGAAACTTGGGGTTCCTTCTGAATAATTAAATTTTTAATGATCACATTTAAAATAATTAAAACATTGAAATAAAATTAGTTGAGGATCAAAATGAATAGTCAGCATGTCTTTTGAAATATTAAAAGGAAATTCTAGCAACAAAAAATTTTAATAGAAACAAGGAAATCTTTCAATAGATTTATAAATAGACTTGATGAGGAAAGTACTGAGGGAAGAATTAGAGTATTTGAAGCTAGATCAATAGGAATTTTTCAAACTGAAATTAAAATAGAAAAAAAAGAATAATAATAAAAAGACCATATAGACATCCAAGAGCTGTGGGACAACTTTGAAAGGTATAATATACGAACAACTGGAATACAAGAAAGAAAAAACAGAAAATGGAACAGAAGAAAGCAAAGTGAGAGTAGCTGAGAGTTTTTCAAAATTAATGACAGACATAAACCACAAGTTCAGAAGACTCAGGGAATACCACACAAGAAATATACCAACTACACACACACACACACACACACACACACACACACAAACACACACACACAGATGTACCTAGTCATATAATATTCTAATTCTAGAATAACAATGACCTAGAGAAAATGTTGAAAAATTGAGGGTCTGGGACCAGCAGTTAGTGTAATGGCTATGTCGCGGGACTTCCATGTAGTCGACTGCGGTTTGAGTCCCAGACCCGGTGGCTTAAACTCACACAGGGTGCGTTTGCGTGCATGTCCAAGATCCCAAGAGGAGAATGGAGGAGAAAGGATTACAATGTGGCCATCCCGCCGGACGGTGATTTCTGCCTTTCTGTCTCTCTGTCTCTGTCTCTCTAGTGAGCGCACGTGCTCTATAGCAAAAACCTCTCCAAAAAGAAAAAGGAAAAGAAAAATTGAGGGTCTGGAGAGCAGGAATTGCCTTGAGTAGAGATACAAAGATAACAATTATAGTGGCCTTATACAATATACAAAAGTCCGTGTTTCTATATAACAAGCTCATTCAGTTAAAATTTGAATTTAAAAAAAAATCACTATAGGGGCCAGCAGGTAGCATGGTTAAAGCACTGGATTCTTAAATGACCACTGTGGTTCAAAACCCAGACCTGACAGCTTGAAAAGCATAACAAATAAATAGACAAAAAAATTTACCATGTATGATAGCAAAAAATTGGAGCATTCAGGTATAGATAATAATAAAATATGAATCTGCATGGGAACCAGCAGTTAGCGTAATGACTCTGTCGCTGGACTCCCACGTAGTCGACCGCGGTTCACGTCCCAGACCCGGTGGCTTAAAACTCACGCCGGGCACGTGTGCGTGCGTGCCCAAGATCCCGAGAGAATGGAGGAGAAGGGATTGCGGCGTGAGCATCCCCCCTGGGAGGTGATTTCTCGCTTTCTGTCTCTATGTCTCTCTCTGTCTGTCTGGTGAGCACATGTGCCCTATAGCGAAAAAAAAATAAATATGAATTGCATACAGAGTACTATAGACTACTGAAGAAAAATATCAAAGAATACCTAAATAAGTGGAGAAATAGTTCATATTCAGAGTTTAAAGGCTCCAAATTGTTAAATTATTAATTCTTCCCACTTTGAGCTATTAATTTAATGCAATCCTCAATGAAATTCCAGCAATATAAACAAGCTTGGATATCAACAAGTTGATTCTAAGGGTCGGCCCTACAGCCTAGTGGTTAAGGGAGCCAGTTCCCACATGTCTTGTTGCAGTATCTTGGCCCCAGTGGCTTGTAATACATGCAGGGTAAGTGTGTATGTGTGCTCCAAGTCCTAACAGGATGGAGAAATGAAGCAGAAGGTATAACGGCATTACATATCCCATTAGCGGCTGCTTTCTCTGTCTCTCTGTCTCTCTCTGATGATGTGTACATATACAATGGCAATTTTTAAAAAATCTGATTCTAAAGTTTATATCAAAAGGCAAAGACTGAAAATAGCCAACACAATACTGAAAAAGAAGAACAAAATTGGAAGATTGACATTCTAGGACTTCAAGATTTGCCATGAAACTATAGGAATCAAGGGGGCAGGGTACTGATGAAAGAATAGATTCAGAGATCTCAGTAGAACAGAATACAGAACCCATAAATAGCCCCACACACAAAAGTCACATAATCTTTGACAAAGGAGCAAAACTCAATGAAGAAATGATAGTCTTTATGAGAAATGATGCTGGTACAACTGGACATCCATATGCAAAAATAATAATAAATTTAGACACCTTTCAGAAAAATTAATTCAAAATGATTTACAGCCCTAAATGTAAAGCACAAAAGTATGCAACTTCTTAAAAAAAAAATAGGGAAAAAATCTAAGTAACCTTAGGTCTGGTGATGGATTTTTAGATTTGACACCAAAAGCATGACCTGTGAAAGGAAAATTAGACATCATTAAAAATTAAAAACCTCTGATCTGTGAATGATACTGTTAAAAGAATCAAAATTTAAATCAAAGACTACAGAAAATATTCAGGAAACATATATCTTTAGTGCAAGTGTGTCTAAAATATACAAAAAACTCTTAAAACTCAATAATAAGAAAATCGGTCTCATTTAAAAATGGGCAAAAGGTCTGAACAAACACCACAGCAAGGAAGAAGTACAGAGGGCACATTAATATATAAAAAGATGATGGAACCAGACAACAACGTGGTGGTTAAGGCGGTTGGATACCACAGGGGCAATGGCACAGTTTAAGTCCTGGATTTCGTGGCATGAAAAACACACCAGCCAGTTCCCACATGTCTTGTTGCAGTATCTTGGCCCCAGTGGCTTGTAATACATGCAGGGTAAGTGTGTATGTGTGCTCCAAGTCCTAACAGGATGGAGAAATGAAGCAGAAGGTATAACGGCATTACATATCCCATTAGCGGCTGCTTTCTCTGTCTCTCTGTCTCTCTCTGATGATGTGTACATATACAATGGCAATTTTTAAAAAATCTGATTCTAAAGTTTATATCAAAAGGCAAAGACTGAAAATAGCCAACACAATACTGAAAAAGAAGAACAAAATTGGAAGATTGACATTCTAGGACTTCAAGATTTGCCATGAAACTATAGGAATCAAGGGGGCAGGGTACTGATGAAAGAATAGATTCAGAGATCTCAGTAGAACAGAATACAGAACCCATAAATAGCCCCACACACAAAAGTCACATAATCTTTGACAAAGGAGCAAAACTCAATGAAGAAATGATAGTCTTTATGAGAAATGATGCTGGTACAACTGGACATCCATATGCAAAAATAATAATAAATTTAGACACCTTTCAGAAAAATTAATTCAAAATGATTTACAGCCCTAAATGTAAAGCACAAAAGTATGCAACTTCTTAAAAAAAAAATAGGGAAAAAATCTAAGTAACCTTAGGTCTGGTGATGGATTTTTAGATTTGACACCAAAAGCATGACCTGTGAAAGGAAAATTAGACATCATTAAAAATTAAAAACCTCTGATCTGTGAATGATACTGTTAAAAGAATCAAAATTTAAATCAAAGACTACAGAAAATATTCAGGAAACATATATCTTTAGTGCAAGTGTGTCTAAAATATACAAAAAACTCTTAAAACTCAATAATAAGAAAATCGGTCTCATTTAAAAATGGGCAAAAGGTCTGAACAAACACCACAGCAAGGAAGAAGTACAGAGGGCACATTAATATATAAAAAGATGATGGAACCAGACAACAACGTGGTGGTTAAGGCGGTTGGATACCACAGGGGCAATGGCACAGTTTAAGTCCTGGATTTCGTGGCATGAAAAACACACCAGGTGCATGTGCGTGTGTGCCCAAATCCTGAGAAGAGTGTGGAGGAGAAAGAATTACAGTGTAGCCAACCTCTTTTTCTCTCTCTCTTTCTGTCTGGTGAGCACATGCACCCTATAGCAAAATTAAAACAGAAAATGGAAAGATGCCCATTATCATTTTTCATTAGGGAAATGCATGTTACATGAGATACCACTACACACCTATTGGAACAGCTAAAATTAAAAAAAAAAAACTGATATTAACACAAATACTGACAAGGATACAGAAAAATAGAAATTCTCATTCATTGGTGGTACAAATACAAAATGGTATCCTCTTTGGAAGACAGGCAATTTCCTAGAAAACTGAACTTAATCTTAACATATGATCCTGCAACTTGACTCCTCGCTACTTACTCAAATTGGTTGAAAACTTAATGCCCACACAAAACCTTACACGTGATTGTTTTAGTAGATTTATTCATAATCACCAAAGACTAAAACCATCCAAGATATCCTTCTACAGGTGAGTAGATGTGGACAAACTGTGATACATCTATAAAATGAAATATTATTCAGCTATTAAAAGAAGTGAACCATTGGGACCAGCAGTTAGTGTAATGGCTATGTCACTGGACTCCCACGTAGTCAACCACGGTTCGAGTCCCGGACCCAGTGGCTTAAACTCATGCCGGTCGTGTGTGCATGCGTGCCCAAGATCCCGAGAGGAGAATGGAAGAGAAGGGATTGCGACGTGGCCATCCCCCCTGGGGGGGTGATTTCTCACTTTCTATCTCTCTGTCTCTCTCTGTCTGTCTGGCGAGTGCACACGCCCTATAGCAAAGAAAACTCCAAAAAAAAAAAAAAAGTGAACCATGAAGCCACAGAAAGACATGATAGAATATTAAAATGCATATTGCTAAGTAAAAAAAAAAAAAAAAAAAAGCCAGTCTGAAAAGGTTACATAATATATGATTCCATTTATATGACATTTTGGAAAAGAAATAGTTTTTAGGGTGGTAACATTGTTTTATAAGACATGGTACTTAATATTATGCACTTGTCAAAACCCACAAAACCCTATAGCACCAGAAGTAAACCTTAATGCCCATGTTTTCCCCTTAAGTCATTTGAGAGATCAGGAATTCCCAGTAAGGAGCATAAACTGTGTTCAGAGAATCTAAACATATGAGAGAATGTCATCAAAACGGGTGGGGGGAAAGGTGCTGAAGTCAGTCATTTTGGAAATGAGTGGAGTCTGTAAGACTAAAGGAAAAAGGGGTCACATGAAAGCCCTATACTTGATAAAACCGTTTCCTATGGAGGACTAGGTTAACAATTTGGATACTGTCATATACGCACACCAGAATTGGACGATTACATAAATGGCAGTGGAAGCCAGTTGTTTTCATTGTTGTATTTAGAACCTACAGATGAAGAAAGGAACCAGGCTAGAAAGATCCACATGGTAATCTGTTAGAATTGTTGATAGCAGAGAACTCACATTAACTTCACCATCATTCCAGATTAGCACACATAGAAGTATGTATAGATCAATGTATAGATACAAAGGTTAGTATATACACATATATTTCTTTGTTCCGTCAACTGAGATGTCCTGATCAAAATGACAGCACAGTAACAACAAACATTTCTAGAGCCCAGATCTAAGTATCTAATCCCATTCTTCAGTAAAAGGAGCCAGTGCTTTTGGCAAAATGGCTGACTTGAGAACTAGGACAGGAGATAGACGAGATGATGCAAAAATAATAATAATAATAATAATAAAATAAAATAAAAATCCAATAGTGCAAGAAAGGAAGAAAGTGCTTTTCCATGGGTAGATTTAAGTGGGCAAAGAAGTCCACTGAAAGAGCTCCCTAAACTGAAATAATCTGAGCAATGACGAAATTAGCATTGGATTATAAACCAAGGAATAAAATACATACTCATGAGTCCATATTGCTATAAATGAGTGATCCAGTAAATTAATAAATGGGGAATAGAATGAATCTCCTGTGTAGAATTCCAAATAATATATGTAAATACTCCATTATAAAAAAAAAAGTACAGCATAGTTCTTTACTCCTTAGACATGTACTGCACGTGGTGACTTCTTGCCAGAGATTAAAGATTGGAAAAGGGGTAAAATGGCAACTTCATAGGGAAGAAAGCTGACAAGCACTAGTAGCCAGGTGATTAAGACTAACAGCAATAACTTAAAAAAAAAAAAAAAAAAAAAAGATTTACCAGAGGTGTGTGCACTTGAAGGAGAGAGACAGAGTGAAAGAGGGAGAGGGAAAGTGAGAAAGCATCCCTACCCCCTCAGAGGACTGTAACTCTGCAATTAATCCCATTTCCTTGATTTCTCCATCCTTTTGGGATTTTGCACATGCATGCACACATGCCCAGCATGTTTTCAAGTTGTCGGGCCTGGTGTTTGAACTGCACAGTCAGCTGTGTGGGATCCAGTTGCCTTAACCACCACGCCATTGACTGGCTCAACAATCTTAAATCAAATGGACAGTATGTATCCTTGATATAGTGTGATAAAAATGCAATTTAATCTTTGGTCTTCCTCCCCAAAGAGTAACCCCAGTCTAATCATGAGAAAAACCTTAGACGAATTCTAATAGGAGATAGTCTATAATCTACCGAACAGGTACCCCTCACCACTGTCAGGATCACTAAAAATAATCTGAGAAATTATCTCAGCTAGGAAAAACATAAGGAGGTGGAACAACTAAATGTCACATGATATTCTGAATGAGTCCTTAGATTATTTATTGAGATTTCCTTAGTTTCCACTTAGGTCAGACATAAGGAAACTAGGGAAATCTCAATAAAAAGTGAATTTTAGTTAGTCGCATATCAATATTGGTTTATTATTGTGATTGTAACAAACACACCATATTGACATAAGATCATAATAAAAGGAGAAACTATATAGGGGGATGTGGGTACTGTCTGTACCATCTCTTCAATTTTTTGTATATCTCAAACCATTTTGAAATGAAAGTATATTTATTAAAAGAGAGGATTCAGTGGCATGGCCTTTAGAGCCCAGTGGCTGCAGTGATGGAGCGAACTCCTCATGTCTCAAATGTCCCTGTCCCTCAACCTCTGCACACACATACAGTATCCAGAACCCAGAAATCCTTTGAAATATATTGCAAAGTTTAGTCCAGAAAAAGGTGGCCTATACTCCAAGTATATTGGGAGGCTTTTCTAATTTATTTGGAAATATTTGCTTTTCGAGAGTATGCCATAGTCTCTTGATTTAAAATGGATGAAATCCATAGAATTGGAGAGAAAAATTCTGAGGTAGATTTATCATGTGTCATGTACCTTTCAACCACTTGATTAAATATCCTCCAAGCAGTTCTAGAGGGCTGTCAAAAAAACCTTAGTAAAATAATCTCTATAGAGACAGTAGGATCCCAAGGATAAGGAGGAGCATTTAACCACATGATTATCAAGAAGCAAGGACATGGTGATAATCACCATGTTCCAACTAAGAAGTGCCTTTGGTAGTGATTCATTTTCACAAGGCCCCTATGGATGAAATCGTTGGATGGCTCATTCAAATACTACTTTCTTTATATAATCAAAACTTCAGATCGGTCCATGAATATAGCCTTTGTGACTGGTTAAAATGCATCTTAGAAATATTCATCTAAAAATTTTAGAAAAAAGTATTTAAGTGCTGATCCCATTCTACTGATCCCATGGTCAGGGTTATCCTATGTTGGGGTATGTTGACTTCCTTGTGCTTTCAGGTCATGCATGTGCGAAGGTGAGGTTGTTTACACGAGTGCCCTGCCATGTTATAAGACTAACTGTAGGTCAGAAAGTAAGAATTATACATGATTCAGCTGTGGTGCTGGATGACACCTACATGAAGAAAGCTGCTGCAACAGTGATGGAGAAAAAAGTTTTCTCTCTCTTCTCTCCCTCTCTAATGTGTGCACATGTGCGTGCACGTGCATACACCCTATTACATAATAAAAGAAAAAATGTAATAAAATAGGCTAATTCATATAATCCACGCCATCTGGCAGATAGTCATTGCTCTTGCAAATACTTTTGCTTTCCTAGTCTAATAGACAGCACAAATGTAATTTGCTTTACTTGACAAGGACATTAGTATACTTTCAAAATCTTGCCTCAGGATCACTTTAGTCCCTAAATCTTTGTCAAGATTTTGTCTGAAAGGACCTTTACTATATCAAAAATATTAGAATTTTATCCTTCACTACATTGAAGACAGATAGAACCCAAAGAGCAGTAAGTAGCAAGAACTCTAGACACACTGAAGTAAGGTAGATAAATCCTATGAAAACCATGGGCCTTCCACCAGAAATAAACTTCTGAGATTACAAATTGCTAGAATGATCCTTAGAAAATGTAAAATATGTTGATGGATGTTCACATGCGTTCCTATCAACAAGAAGAGACACGGAGCTTTGAATAATGTGGTAACTTGTGCAGTTCATGAGTTCTCCACCACGACAGTGTTCCTGCTCATACTTCTCATCAAATAAGGGCAATTTTGTGACAATTTCAATAGGAAATCATTAAGGCATCTGCCTTACAGTCCTCATTGGCTCCTTCTGTCTTATCTTTGTTTCCTAACTTCAAAAAATCTTTAAAAAGCACACATTTTTCTTCAGATAATAATGTAAGAAAGACTGTATTAACATGGTTAGATTACCAAGAAGCTCAGGTCTTTAAAGATGGACTAATTATCTGTTATCACTTACAAAACCTTTGAATTAGATGGATCTTACATTGAAAAATAGTTTATATTTCTTATCTTTTGATTCCATTTTGTACACACTTTTTGAACTCCTTTCATATTTCAGTATATTTGATTAACTGCAAACTTACATTGAAAGGAAGTATGAGGGCCACCGGTGGCATGGTGGTTAAGGTGCTGCACTCCCACATTAACAGCAGTTCAAATCCCAGACCTGGAAGCTTGCTTTCTCACTTTCTCTCTCTCTGTCTCTTTCTGGTGAGCACACATGCCTTACAGCAAATTAAAACCAATAATAATAATAAAGTATCCCATTATTTCATTATCCATAAGCGAACAAACTATCATCTACAATATTAGGGAAGGATAACAGAGGGAAGGAATCTTTATTTCTTGGAAATTTCTTTTCTTTTTCTTTCTTTTTTGGTTGTTTTCACAAAGATTTTTTTTAAGAAGATGATCTAATTTACAAGTTGTCATTTGTTTCAAGAAAAACATTTAAGAATCACAAAATATATCACAAACATATAAAAACCTTAACAAGCAAAATTTAAATTTATAACATAAAACATGGATATTCTTCATTCCTTCCTTTCTTTCTTGCTTGCTTTCTTTCTTCCTTTTAATTTGCTATGTGCATTCATCAGAGAGAGACAGAGAGAAGGGGGAGAGGGAAAGTGAGAAAGTACTCTTCAGCAGGGATGGCCACACTGCAATGCCTTCTCTTCCATTTCTCCCTCCTTCTGAGAATTTGGGCACACACACACACACACACACACACACACACAGGCCCAGTGTATTTTTTAAGCCATCAGATTCAGGACTCAAACTTCACAGTCAGTCATGTAGGATACAGCACCCTTAACCACTGTGCCAGGACTGGTCCAGAAATTTACCTTTTTGACTATGTGGATATTGCTGTGCTACCTCTAAGGCAAAATGAAATTCCAAAATTATAGGTAAGCCCTAAAAGTGCAACAGAGGCAAAACTAATTTAAATGATGAATTGTCATTCAGCTGACCTTTGGATCCTCTGTACAATGTGCCTCCCGTGTGGGTGGATGGTTGTAAGTTTTGGGGGGTTCTGGGTTTCTTTGACAATCAAGTATAGTATCTGATTTTCAAAGGAAACATAAGGAAAAGATGAAGCTTTATCTGCTGCAGAAGTAATAATAACCACAAATAGATATTTTCTTTTTCATAAGGAGTTGGAATAAGACACAATCACACGGTAGGATGTCAAATGCAGTTGTTGGGCCCCAGCAAGAGGCAAATTCTGAACACTCACAACTCTGGTCTTCTGTTCATAAACACGAAAGGTTCTGAATAAAGAGTTCTAGTAAATGTCATTTAAGTTTCCATTTTATAAATTCTATAATGTCTTCAAGTTAGATTAACTTTTAACAGATTGTGGAGCATATTTCACCTGGCTCTAGAAAATAAGCATTGGTAATATAAACCAATGCCTTGAATGCTTTGTTTAAGAGAACATTTATGCTTCATTCCCTTTATTTTTAATTTTATCTTTATGCTCTAAAAGGCAACAGTATTGATGACCTGAATTCAATAAACATTTTAGAAATGAGGTATAGAACCCTGTCCAACAATCTTCAGAAAATAATCTTTCATCCTGGAATGATTCAAGGCTAGAAGTACTGATTATAAAAGCCTGGTTTGTGCACATGAGTGAAGCATCCACCGGTGTCTATTCTCACTTTCAGAATCACCCACTAGGGTTTATGGATGGCAAAGACATAAATGAGAAACTTGCTTTCAGAGGCCTGGTGGGTTTGTCATGAAGCTTTTCTATATAAATAAAAGAGACACCGAGAATGGAAATTACATTATTTTTAGTGCTGTGTTAAAGGGAAAGGTCAAGTTAACCCCTTAAGAATTCAACGAGCAACATGATGTACTATGTGTCCAGCAAAGCAATCCCCGAATGGCCCTTATGGACATCTGGTGTAAATCATCCATCTTTTTTGCCCCATTAAAATCAGTGGCAC
Organism: Tupaia belangeri chinensis; assembly: GCF_000334495.1. Taxonomy (NCBI): domain Eukaryota; kingdom Metazoa; phylum Chordata; class Mammalia; order Scandentia; family Tupaiidae; genus Tupaia; species Tupaia belangeri. Next base: position 2,483,821 of record NW_006159520.1, read on the forward strand.
CTCATTAAAACAGTTCAGCAGCTGAGCGCACACATTATTCGGTCTTCAAGGAGTTAACGGAAATATCTGTAGGGATCAGGAAGGTTTTTGTCTTCAAGTACTCATAGTCACCCAGACAAAGAAGCTAGTTGAAGCATTTCAAGAAGATCTACTTTCCCTGTCAAAGTAAGAAAGGTATAGCCATTTTTGAAATAGGATTTAAAAAAAAAAAATCATCTTTCTCTCCTACAGCCCCTCATATTGCTAGCAATTACATCTTTTGGGGTCTGATAATTCTCTGGTCAGTAACTGTGCTGTCACATATACCTTAACCTTCACCTAAAAGAATCAGTGAGTTGCTAAGAGGATATTTCAGCCAAACCAGATGAGTATTTTGAAGTGTTACAATGTGGTGACCCCAATTATTCAGCTTTCAAGACAGGGAAGGTAGGTGGCTTGAAAGGCAGGACCTGCACATTTCTCTGACCAGAGTGACTTAGGGGCACAATTGGGTCAAATTATTCAATGCTACTCTAGACCTGCTTCTCCTTATGTTCCCTATCTTCTTCCATATTCCGTTCCATTCTCTTGCTAAGTAGCTCTAAAAGCATGTCTACTCTGGCCCTAGAAAGTGAAATACTTCAGGTAACTGGTTCACCTTTTTGAAAATCACCTCTAAAAGCATGTTTAACTAAACAGTAACAACAATAGTGGAAAAAGTTCTAAATGAAGCAGAGAATGTTCCTTGTTACACAGAACCATGCATTCATAGAAGTTTTTATGTATTTTGGCGAGGTAAACCATACTGGATTTAATAATAAACCATCAGGTGCTACTATATAGAGTAATTTAAATATTTTCTTTCTCTCTTCTATACTTTCTCAATGGGTTCAATGTCCTACTTTTAAAAGTTGTTAATATAGATAAGCAGTAAGTCAGTAGAGATACATAATGCTATTGGTTCAACTAAAATACATTGCCAATTTAGTTAATCCTCCAGCTCCAGTGTAAACATGAGTATAAATCCTTATGCATTCTAGTAACCATAAAAGCTCTACTCCATGTCTGCACATCAACACATGGATATACCTTACAGCTAGTATTATGTATCTATCATATTGACAAACTGTAATGGTGATTTTTTTTTTTTGAAGAGGTTTTTGCTATAGGGCACATGCGCTCCCCAGACAGACAGAGAGAGACAGAGAGACAGAAAGCGAGAAATCACCCCCCAGGGGAGATGGCCATGCCTCAATCCCTTCTTCTCTGTTCTCCTCTTGGGATCTTGGGCACGCACGCATACGCGCCCGGCGTGAGTTTAAGCCACCGGGTCCGGGACTCGAACCGCGGTCGACTACATGGAAGGCCAGCGACATAGCCATTACGCTAAATGCTGGTCCCATGGTGATGTTTTTGAGAGTACAAGAATTCTTGCTCACTATTAGTAGATGTATAAATTAGTATACATTGTGTGGAAGGCATGTATATATATATGTGTGTGTGAGTGTATAAATACACTCACACACACATATATATATACATAGTACATATATATATACACATAGATATATATGTTTAAAACACATGAAGCCATTGATCATCAAAACTACTTTTCAGAATTTTTCCTGTTCAAATATTTAAGAACAAGTGCCAAGCCTTATCTATAGGTATGTTCATGATGACATTGTTTATAATAGTGCAAGACAGTCACAATTTGCCTGTCTACTGTAGAAAGTTTTAGAAATAAAGTATGTAATATACATATAATAAATTATTATAAACCCATTAAAATGAGATTATAGTGTAACACTTAATGATCATACCTATAATTTAAGATCACAAGAATAAAATAGTAAATCATTATGTAAATAAAAAACTCAATGTAGGAAGGATTATCTTCAAAAAGTTCATGGAAAGTACATAAAATGAAGTATTTGTGAATTTCAAAATTGTTTTGCACAAAAATAAGTTCACATTTTTGGGCTGGCCTCATAGCATAGTATTTCAATACTGTTTACGGAAAGCTGAATCCCAAGAAGCCAATTGCAGTTGAAGTCTTGATCCTACTTGAAAAACACACTGGACATGTGTGCATGTGTGCTCCAAATTCCAGTATGGAAAAGTGAAGGGGAAAGGATTGCAGCATGGCCATGCCCCACTGGGTGGTACTTTCTCTCTCTCTCTCTTGACTGAGCACACATGTTCTCTGGCAATTCAAATTTTTTTAAATTAAAATCACACTTTAATTCTATTTTCCACAAACGTTTTGAAGTCCTCTCATTTACATGAGTGTGCACACAGGGAAATAGATGGCTGGATGCACACACACAAAAGGATTGCAGATAAAATGTTTTCCTTTTTGTCCATTTTAAAATTTTCCATTATTTGCAGGTTTATCATTAGTATCTTTAGAGTTTCAGAAATCCAAATCAAACTAGCTTATACAGCGATAATATACATGGGGGCTCAGACAACTGAAGCATCAGGTAAGGCTCTATGCAGGCAAGTTTCCATATTTTCAAGAGAAGTTTTTACTTGAACAGTGAAATAATATGGTGAGCAAGAGTGAAATTTTTCAGTGTGCTTGATTAACTAGCACTGAAAGTAATGTATTTCTCTTAACATCTCCATCCTATGCTCTGTGTTTCCGCTGTAGATTTATTTTCTTAGACCTCTTCTACTCTGTAGCATGACTATGCCCCAATGGGTTTGGCTTCCCCCACCCTCCCTCATGCCCCATGAGTACACGAGCCCTCCGGCAATTTAAAAACTTTAAAAAAATTAAACTCATACTTTAAGTCTATTTTTTCACAAACTTTATAGTCCTCTTGTACATGTGAGTATACACAGAGAAATAAATGACTATACACACACACAGATATATGTATATATATATCCAGGCAATCTTTGAGCTTACCAGAGTAGAAAAACATGCTGATTAGTTTAAACCATTCAAGGTGTATCTTTAGGAACTCAGTGTAAAATCAATGTCATGCAAACTACTTGACCAAGACTAAGAAAGGGGGAAAACATTTTTTTACTACAGGATATAAAGGGCTCCCAGAAGAAACAGAAAGACACACACACACACACACACACACACTATATAGACTATAAATAATAGGATAATTTTAACATTAGAAAATGACTAAATTTGGGAACCAGCAGTTAGCGTAATGGCTATGTCGCTGGACTCCCACGTAGTCGACCGCAGTTCGCGTCCCGGACCCGGTGGCTTAAAACACACGCCGGGTGCGTATGTGTGCGTGCCCAAGATCCCAAGAGGAGAATGGAGGAGAAGGGATCGCGGCGTGACCATCCCCCCGGGGGGTGATTTCTCGCTTTCTGTCTCTATGTCTCTCTCTGTCTGTCTGGCAAGCACACACGCCCTACAGTGAAAATCTCTCCAAAAAAAAAAAAAAGAAAGAAAGAAAAGAAAATGACTAAATTATTATCTTAAAAAATATATTTAGTTTCACAATGCCTTTTGGATTTGGAGGATGTGAAGCAATTTCTCACTTTGATCAAGGTAGGAGCCAGTCATCAATAAAAAGATAGATTCATTACAATTAATCTTACATGCCCTTAATACGTCTCTGCACTTGCCATAGTTTAAGCTTTCCTCAAGGCTTCCTTTAGAATGTACCCCTTGACCATGCCCAACACAGGGAAGGCCTCGTATTTCTGATCTCCCTCTGCATGCTCCTCCAATCAACAATCTCCAGAGATTTTCAATTTCCTTCTCAAAGGACACATGTAGTCAGGTACTCCAACTATTAATGTCACTAACATCTCTTGCTTATTGAGTACATAATTTGTGTTGAGTGAAGACATAGCCAACCTAACAATGATTCTACCATGTAGGTATTCCTATCCCCATTTACAGCTGAGGAAAAAGAGTATCAGAATGTTTAAATCTTCAAATGGTTAGACTTTTAGCAAATAGCAGAGCCAAGATTCAATCCTCATCACATGCAGACTTGCAGCATGCTATTAACCTCAATGCTACCTTGTACCACCAGGCACAACGTGCGCCCTGCATCCTGAGCAGAGCTCCTGAAGCAAGACAGAGTCCTTGTGAGAGTAAAGGATAAGGGGACCTCCTCATGATTTGTGCTACCATTCTGCCAAGTAAAAAAATTAAGACATTGAAATATTTTTTAAGAAGTCATTTCCTTTCAGAATCACTTAAATCTCTGTCTCTATTACTCTGTTCTAAAGTGTGCCTTTGGGTTTGGCTGTCTCTGTAATTATAATTTGCTGCAAATTCATAATGAATAACTACACAAACCACATCTGGTTTCTGAGCTTTTAGTGCTCTTCAAGAGAATTTCTTTCCTTTTTTTTTTTTTTTTCTTTTTTTTGGCAGTGTGGTTAGGTGGGTGGAAAGGGAGTAGAAAGGGAAAGTAAATTATTCTTGGTGTTAAAATATGCAATCCAGTCCCCAGATTTAAGGAGGAAAAGACTGGTATCAAGATTTTAATAGCAAAGAAGAAGGCCAATGAAATTGTCAGTTCAAATTTATAATCAGAACATATGTATTTATAGAATAACAGGACATTACAGTCTAAGTGTCACATTACAGATAAGAGGACACCAGGGGAAATACAAGTTTTGTATCCAATCCATGATTATAGTTCATGGCAATGCCACCATCACAGGCAAAGTCTCCCAAAAAGTCAAATGATTTTCTTTTTCTATTAAACCACAAAGCCTTTTATTCAAAAACCTGCATTTTCTTAATAATTCAATATTGTCCCAATTATTTTTTCCCAGAGAAGTATATTAAAAATTAAAATGCTACACTCAGAACTTTCAGTCTAAAAAAAAAAAGAATATGAATTTGATTTTTATTCACTTTTTATTACCTATAAAATCATTAACTACTAGTAGAAGTCCAATACAGCTCTAAAATTCCATAATCTGACGATGCCTCATTATTTCTTCTAGTCAAGATATTTAAGTTTGGTTATGCTCAATATATTTTTGCAAACTTAGATAGTTTAATAAATAGATTTTTCAATCAACATATTTCCAAATCTTAAATCTTGTTTCATGTTCACATGTGTGTCTATTATTTAATTTAGTTACTGAGGACATAGAATATAATTTTTTCTACTTTTTTTTTTAAAGAAGCAAAACAGTATTCAGTTTTTCAGATTACAACTTCTGAGCATCTATGTTTCAAACTCTGTTACGCTGTGGTACTGTCTGGTCTCCTGGTTTCCAGATAGTATGTTCGTAGGCAGTTTGGACATATTGGTGACTATTTAGGTGATTTTTCCAAAAAAAAAAAAAAAAAAAAGCTCTAGGACTACATTATTTTTCTTATGCATGATAATAAAAATGTAGAACAAAGGTACATGTTCTAAGCATGTAAAAGAGAGGCAACATTCAAAACAGAAGTTCCTAGCTTCCTCTTCCCTAGATCTGAAAAACAAATAAATATAAATTGTGATTCTTGCTGTGCATTTCAGATTAAAGACACATGACACAGGGTTGGCTTTATATCCAAAGGGTCAGGATAGAAAGTGTCACTTTTAAGTAATTCACCTCCAAGATTGGTATCGGACTACTGTTACACTGAGACACATGCAGAAAACCTGTGGTCTCTCCCGTAAGGGCTTTGATGTGGAATCTTCTTTTGCTTTTTTTTCCTTTTCATAAAAAGTGTAACTTGAAAGAAAAGAATAGCTCTACCTCTGAAAAACGATCCTGCTCTGTTAAGAAGCAGACAAGGCAATAAGTTTAAAACAAAATTTAGGTGGGAGGGGGGAGAAACAGCTGTAGGAGTTAACCTAAAAGTTCAGCAAACCCTGCCAAGACATGTGACAGTGTTTAACTTACCCAGAGTGGGGACTCTCCTTGGAGACCTCTCCAGACATTATCAAAAGCATTCCCTTTGAAAGAGGCCAACTCCTGATAATAATATGAGGGAATCAAACTCAGGCATCTCCCCGTAATGGGATTCAGATTCCTTACAAGCTTGGGAGTGTTGAAGGTTTAATTACCCAGTAAAACAAGAAAAATGCATTATACAGTAGAGATAAATGAATGGGAACACCACCGAGACATGTTTCTCCATAAGTCATTTGGTCACATGATTTCTTCCCCATTTCCTTTCCCTATTATTATAGCTATTTTATTGCACTGCCCCTAAAGACAGAGGGTGAAAAGCAAGATACTCATAGCTTCCTCAAAGTACTTCCCAGATTAAATGCAATACAGCACAAGTTCCTTTAAGCTTTATAAAGGTTTCTTTTCAGTGTATCACAGAGATAGGGAAAAGCTGGCCACCATCAAGTAGACAACAAACCAAGCAGACACCAAAAAACCAAGCAGGCAAGTAAGGGGACGCAGTGGATCAAACCTATTTGTATCACTTCTTCTCTCTCTCTTCCCCAGTGTTACTGGGACACTTTTCAAGGCTGTATTACTTGTTGGAAATACCTAATTAGTTAGGTTATAGGACTAAACAACCATGGTCTAAAATCATTCCTTTTCTGTATCTCACCCAGGACTTGATATTATTTAAGTAAATACCTCCTCTTCATTTTTTGCCATGGATCATGGCTTCTCCATAGCTTTTGCTCCCCTTACTTCCTATTTTCAGGGGAAACTTTAAGATTTAATTTTACTGGGGGCCAACAGATGGCATGGTGGTTAAGGCACTGGACTCCCACATGGCCAACCACAGCTGAAGTCCCAGACCTGGCAGCTTACTTTCTCACTTTCTTTCTCTCTAGTGAGTGCCTGCAGCAAATTAAAAATAATAATGATTAATTAAAAATGAAATAAATTATTCTTGTTAAAAAGGGTTTAATTTTATTTTAGATGCTAAAACAAGTTTTGAAATAAAGATTCAATATTACATGATCCAGACATAACCATAATGGAGAGCTGCAGCACTTTCTAAACTATTGTGGAGCACTAGAATCCCAAGGAAATAACAATGTCACAGATTTCCGCAGTTACACAATATGTCACCAATAATAGGTTCTGGACACAGACAACGAAAAGACAAATAGAGTAAAAAGAAAATCCTGTTGCATTGCCATTTTTATAATTTCTTACAAAACTATGAAAGAATAAAATAGAACATTAAAGATAAAATGAAATTACAACCACAAGAATAATAATTATTTAAAATATATTATTCTCCAAAAAACTATTAATGAATTCTTTGGAGAGGCAATTTAACAATAAAAATTAAAGATTCAAACATAAGAAAGGGAAGATGCTGGCTGTTTCTGTTACAAAAACAGAAAAAAAATTAAAAATACATGAAGCCTGATAAATATGTAAAAATATTTATGTGAATAACATTTGTAATGTTTTAAAAATCCAGAGAACATTTTTTAAGTAGATTGTTATCCATTCGTCCATGACTATACATAAGGTTCTTCTTATAAGAACCTTCAAGTTAAAATAAAAGAAAAAGACCTTGCAAACAGGTGAGCCTAACTTTAAAAGTGCCCATAATTGTTTTTCCTTTAAGAGTAAATAACTGTAAATTACTCAACCACTTAGAATCTTTAAAAATATTTTCATTTAGACTTTGGTTTTCTCATATCACCTCTTTTCTGTCTTTCTAAGGTGTCCTTCATCTACATCCCAACATTGCAGAATGATCTAACCAGAATGCCCCAACAAAAGAGTCTTTTTTGCTCTGGAAGCTGCCAAATCATAGCCATTTGACTGTAATTTCAGAAGTAATGACAGGCCTAAGGACTATTATTACAGTACTTCAGGCAAGAAAGTCTAAACTGGGATTTTTGCGTGTGCATGTGTGGGACCGAGCTAATTTACAGTTAGTGCAGTCAGGAACCCTGAACAAGCTGTCTAATGTGCCCACTCCATTTCTGGTTGACTACAAAGTGCAGAGATTAGTACTTGTGCCGTGTCAGCAAGAGCGACAAGAGTTTGACCTTTCTCCATAACAGGAGAGAGACTGCACTGCCACAGCCTTTTCCTGTGCGAGCTCTTTGCAGGGCATTGTAACATATCATTACCATGACATCACTGCCAAGGGTTGCCATTTTAGAGAAAACATACAAATGGCCCAATAATGGGTTTCTCCCTGCGTCAGTGGAAGCCAATAAAAGGAGCTTTGTTTGTGTCCTTATTGTCTGATGTACTGGAACTAGACTGCCTTTTTGACCTTTGTATTGTCATTCATATCTCTCCAACACAATGCATCCAGGCAAGGAATTGAAGAATTGTAGAATCAGAGGTAACAGCGTTGCCTCATTTGACCAGTGTAGGACCAAATGTGTAGCCTGCTGTCTGTTCATATTAATCGAAATGGGAATCAGGATTGGGGATTAATTCTTTCCTTCTACATGTAGAGCTGGCCCAGCTAGCTAAGAATCAAGGGTTCTAGCCTCAATGAAGTCAATGACTTACTATATCCTTCTTCCTAGAAGCGTATCAGCTTGGACTTTAGTACACATGTGGTTACTAACAACACCTCAGCTTCAGGGCTGTTCTTATGAAGAGCTGGTAGCCAAAGAAATGGTACTGTTGGTCCATGATTATACTTATACATAAATACTTTGAAGGTACAATATTCCAATCTAGAAGAGACCTGAGTTCTTTGTCTCTTTAAAAATAAATATCAAAGAAAATGGAAGCCTCATGTGTGAAAGTGTACTGAATGTTTTTCTTCAATTTTTGGCATCCACTCACTGCTTATTTTTCTGGTAACAGTCTGAATTTGATTTGTACTCCTCTGATCTACCAGTCTCAGTTTAAATACTTGGGTCGGTGGGGGTGGGGGGCCCTACCACTATCTCCACAGTGGAGTTTGTGCCAAAACCAATCTGCAGGTGGCATTTCACTGGTTGCAAGGATAGAAAAAGGAAAAAAAAAAAGTGTTCATGCACATACAAGCATTTATAAATTTAGGGTTTGAACCTACTTTATTGGTTTTGGTAGATTTTTCACCTGTTGTACTCTTCTCATCACAAAGAAGGAACAGGATTTATAATTTTAAGTTTCTAAGCATAGTTGCTAAAATTAATATTTTAATGTCAGAAGCCATCTAATACATTTTGTTCAACAGAACACAGACTTATATGTTGCTAAGAATATTGAATAACAGTCTAGGTTGAGGTGCCTTTGTGAAATTCAATTGCTAGATCAGAACAGCATGCCAGAGACTCAGTTTTACTATACTGAGAATTCTAAGCAGAGTCTCGAGGCAATGCTTTAAAATCAAATATGAATACAATTAATAATATTTTGAATGATAGCCTGCTCATTTTTCTTGAAGAGTGCCTACTATTAGCTATCCTCTTCAAGGTGCTAATTTAACTGAACATATCATTGCTTTAATGCTAGGGAGATAATCAAGGCAACTTAACAATCAAGAGCTGACCTATGAGTAAATGCTATTAATTCATGTTCTAATAAATTAAAATGGCATATTGTTTCATTAAAATTGGCTGAAGTTTGTTTTTCTAATTTTAAATCTGTTTTTGCAAAACAAATATATATGAACAATTACAGTAAGTAAAGATGTATAGCTTAATGATTTGTTATAAACCAAATACCTGTATACTACGTTGACCCTGTCCCACATGGACCCTCTCCCCTCCTTTCCCTATCATTACCCCTTCCATTTTCTCAAAGACAATCATTGTTCTAATTTTATTGGTAATTAATTGTGTTATACTTAATGCCTAAACATATATCCTTAAACCAGATATTTTAATTTTGCCTTTTTAAAAGTTTTATATAATGGAATTATACATATAGCTTCTTTAGTGCCTGGATTTTTTAACTCAGTATTGACTTAATAATATTCATCCATGTTGTTGCAAGTAACTCTAGTTTGCTTATTTTCATTGACATCTATCTATTATTATTGAGTGACATTTTAACTTTTCAAAATATTAGTCTATTGCTGATTAAATTTTGATGAACATCCTTACATGTCTTTCGGAATACACAGCCACGTATTTCGTTTGGATAAATACCTAGGGGTGAAATTGCTGGGTGTTTGGTAGATGAGGTGGCAAAACACGATCTCAAGTTCATGTCTCTTTAATTCCACAACCAATGTAATTCATTAAATTTCTAGGATCCACCACATTAAAATAATAGAAATAAAGATTACTTAGGTTATCCTTTAGTAGCAATGTGTTTCGCAGTTGGCATATCAAAATAACTCATTTTCAATCATTAGTAATGATAAATCATGTCAGTAACTTTCTTTAATATTTTTGAAACAAAAGGTCTAAACTTTGAGCAAAACTAGAGAAGTCATTTTCTGTAAGCAATTAGGTTGAGTTTTGGAGATTCTACAGTAAGTTGAAGATGGAAGACCAAACTGTGCCTGTTCATATATTTTAATGTTTTACTTCAATCAGGGAAAGCATGCCAAGCTTATGAAAAGTTGCATAACGTTTACAGTGATAATGCTCTACAAGAAAGTCAGTGCTAATGGTGATTATGAAATTCTGTACTGGTGGTTTTGATCTCAAAATTGTTCCTCAGTCAAGGAGGCCCACTGAGGTTGATGATGACAAAATAAAGGCATTGATTGAGTCAAGCCCATGTTGCATGACATGAGAGATTGCAAAAACACTGAACACTCATCATTCAAAAGTGTATGACCACCTGAAGAAGATTGCAAGCTTGATATTTGGTTTCTTCATGAACCCAAAGTTCATTTGATGGTGCATATAAACATCTGTGATATGCTTATTAAACATGAGGTAAATGATCCTTTTTTGAAGTGACTGGTAACTGGTGATGAGAAGTGGATTGTTTACCACGATGTGATACACAAACCGCCTTGATGATTCTTCTCAAATGCCGTCGAAAGCAGACATTCATCAGAGGAAGGTTATGATCTCAGTGGGGTGGGATTTTAAAGGTGTGTTTTTCAAGTTCCTACCAAGGAACCAAACAATCAATTCGAATGTGTACTGTTGGCAATTGGACAGTTCGAAAGAATCTATCATCCAGAAACATCCAGAGCTCATTAATCATAAAGGAGTTGTGTTCCATTATGACAACCAAAACCACACACAAGTTTGATTACCTGTCAAAAATTATTGGAGCTTGGATGGATGTGTTTCCACACCCACCAAACTCACCTGATCTTGTGCCATCAGGCTTCTACTTGTTTCCTTCTCTTCAAAACTCCTTGCATGGTATAATATTCAGTTCAGCTGGGGCTGTAAATCAGCCCCTTGTTCAGTTTTTCACTGATCAAGACAAGTCCTTTTCTGAACTAGGAATTATGAAGCTCACTGAAAGATGGTAAAAGGTTATTGAAAAAAACAGACAGTATATCATTGATTGATCTTTGTTCATTATATAAATAAATGACCTTTGAAAAACAAAGAGAAACTAAGTCATGACTTTTCCAAACACCCAATATATTGGCTGTAATCTCATAGAACTGTTATGTGCAAATCTTTGAATTCACTACTTGCAGTAGATGTTCTGTACGTTTCTAACAGAATTCACACCGTTATCTGTTAATATATCACCTGAATAGTCAGTTCATCTTTGTAAGAAACCCAGGGTTAAGGTTGACAGGAAACCCAGTTAAATCAGAATTTCAGAGAAACAATGAGTAATGTTTTGGGTGTTAGATACAGGACATTTTCATTCAAAATATCTGGTAACCCTACACAGGCTTAAATTTTTCCATACTTATCTGTCTTTATGGTCACTATATACTTTCATCAACCTCAGGAAACACAATTTAAGAGATTCTGTTCTCTCCACTATTCTGATCTAATGGCAACAATAACAAAACTGGTCTTGAATATTGTCTTCTATAACAATTTTAATATTCACATTAAAAGGTCTTCAAAAGTGATATCTAGAGTTTGCTAATATACAAGCCAGATGTCCGTTGGGAGCCTCCATGTCTCTAGGAAACTAATGAACTTGATTTATCACCGCTATCTCCCAAAGGAATAGGAAAAACAGTCTCCTTGTAGAGATTTTAGCATTCCTGGAGACTCAATTATTTTTTCTCTCTCTCTTTTTTTTTTTTTTATTGTTTCATGCAGGTCACTATGCTGAGCTCTTTCAAACAGCATCTAATTCTGATGCCCATGCTGGCTGCAAGCTCATAACCCTCCTGCTTCAGTCTCCCTGGTAGCTGAGACTAAGGTACACAATGCTATGCCTGGTATTTAGTGGGTGTTGGGAGTCTGACTCCGGCCTCCCATGTGGCTGCCGACTGCTGGGTGTCTACCAGAGCATGTGATCATAGATGGGCCTGAGGACTTGACTTTATGACTTCCTTTTTCCCTGAGATCCTGCCTCCATGCTTACCAACTTGAATGTTTCACCACAGACTCCAAAATAATTAACCTCTCTTTAACTTCTACTGAAAAAAATCCATGCACACAGCTTTACATGTGCAGTAACTTTTCATGATTTTCTATAACTTCACATGATTTTCTATAAACAACTTAAATGGTCTGATTTTGTTTAAAGTAATGATATTCATGCATCAAACTCCACTAGATTTTACTGGCCACTCAACTAATCCAGGACTCTCATCATCTTACCCGATTCAGGATGAAAATTTATTTTTTTTCTCTCTCACTTCTTATAAAGCAGTTACTCCTGCACCCCTAAATTATTGGCCCAAGATAACACTTAAGTCCTCATGGAGCTCATCTTTTACATAGTCATGTATTACAGGAATTTTCCAAGCAAAGGCAATTTTATTCTCCAATAATTTTTTTTGAGAGGTTTTTGCTATAGGGTACGTGCGCTCGCCAGACAGAGAGAGAGAGACAAAGACACAGAAAGCAAGAAATCACCCCCCAGGGGGGATGGTCATGCCGCAATCCCTTCTCCTCCATTCTCCTCTTGGGATCTTGGGCATGCACGCACACACGCCCGGCGTGAGTTTTAAGTCACCGGGTCCGGGATGTGAACCACAGTCGACTACATGGGAGTCCAGCACCGTAGCCATTACGCTAACTGATGGTCCCTCTCCAATAATTTTGATCCTAGTGGTAACACGTTAACATTTTCTCCTCATTTTATAAAATAAATGACTAAATTAGTCATCTTTATCTGCAAAGTTAAATACTATAATGCTGTTATAATGTTTTACTGAGTAACATTTAATAATTTGGCAAGAGAACCAGACGATGGTACCCCAGGGACACAACACACTGTGTGGCTGACCCACGTAGGAGGGTTCTGGATTCAGGTCCAGAGACCTCCTAAGCTACTTGGGTACTTGTATGTCTGTGATCTTGGGTTGGCTGGGGCTGGGAGTAAATTGTAGCAGGAGAACCCTGTTAGGAATCCTTATCTCTCTGTTTCTGTCTCTCTTATGAGAAATAGAAGAAAACTCAAAAAACAAAAACAAAACAAAAAAACACTGCATGCATCATGCTTTAAAAAAAAATACTATTCCCCATGAAGAAGAACAAAACTACACATAAGCCAGAAATTGTCATTTTAAAAAATGATGTATTGATGTATTATACAACAGATGAAGGAAACCAATTTTAAAATATGTATATAATGATTTTTAAAGTATCATCTAAAATGTTTTTAAAATATCTAAAACACTTATATGAGGCATATATGAAGTATGTCACCCCAATAACAAAATAATATGACTTGTCTTTTTAGTGTTTTCCATGTTTTCTAGCATTTCTATAATATATATATGTGTGCGTGTGTGTGTGTGTGTGTGTGTGTGTGTGTTTCTTTTTTAATTACTAATTACATTCTGTCGGAGGCACACTACTTTTACTTTTGTTTTGTTTTGTTTTAATTTGCCAGCGGGAAAGCATGCTCACCAAAGAAAGATGAAAGAGACAAAGAGAGAGCGAGAGATAAGGAAAGTGAGACCCTCATGGGGAATGGGCATGCTTTAACCCCTTCTCCAGTTTTTTCTCCTTTTGGGATTTTGGACAGCTGCACACATGCACTCAGAGCATTTCTCAAGCCACCAAGTCCACAACTAAAACCATGCAGTTAGCCATGTGGGTCTAGCTCCTTCACCACCACACCACCAGCTGGCCTGACTCACAGCTTCTTGACAGTACTCAATTCTTACACATGTTTTTGCTATGCATTTATCTTAACTAATAACATTAATGTTGCAATCCCTTCTTTTTTTAGAAAAATAAAACCTTGACCAATGAAAAACCCTACGTTTATGCAAAAACTCACAAGTTATGCTTAGCACAAACACCTTACTTTACAGAACATGAGTTGTTATGGTTGAAGGTTGAATTGTAAGCCATCGACACAGCATGTGAGTAGATGAGAACCTCACTTATTGGGACTGCATCATAAATGTACAATTATTTCCTCGACAATAAGCTTTTATTTAAGAACTTTTTATTTCCATTTTTATGTAAGTTTATTTATTTAACAGAATGTTCTGAGTGCCTTCTATGTACCAAGTAAAGTTTTATAGACGAATAAGGTAGCAGAGAAGACATCAAAGTCCTTTTTTCTCCCACAACTGTCGTTATAGTGAGAGGTAACAGACATTACAGAAATGTATACATGTATTTCTTGATAGGTAGGTGCTATGTAGAGAAATAAATCAGGATGCAGGGGGAAGACATACAGAGTAGGACGTGTTCTTGTTCATTTTTACAAGGTTGTCAGGAAATGCAGATAAGAACATGGAGAACATTCTTATGTAGGTCCAAAGGTAGGAGCAAGTTTTCAGGCTCTGGAAACAGCAAGGAGTTCTGCTGAAGTGGAATTGGGGGGAGATGAATGTATGCATTTTACAATAAACTCACTGTTTATGACTCTGAGTAACTGTAAAAGCTATTTTTTTTTCTTTCAATACTTCATGAGAGACAATGTCTATTCCACTCCTTTCCATGATTCTTCTCTTGGAAATTATGGACACTTGTTTTCTCTTTCCATCCCATATGGCTACCATTTACCAAACCTACAGTCTCTTCTTTTAGTACCAGAGATCATGCCCTCATAACATTAATATTTATTTTATATATTTGGCTTTGAATTGCCTAAGGGTAAATTATCCAAATAAAATTCATAGAGTCAAACAGGTTAAGATACATAAAACAAGAATAGCTGTTAGTGAGCATAATGATTTTTAAAATAGCACCATAAAAGTCATATAAACTAATAAAAAAAATACAACCACTGATCTAGGAGCCAAAAAACAGGTTTCATTTTTTTTATCCCCAAAAAAGTTATCTGGCAGACAGAGTTTGTTCAAATTGAGAAAAGATGATATGTGTTGTGTAAATGGATGGGGCATTCTTATTGATTATTTACCTACAATATATCAATGTTTTCCTTGGTTTTGCCTGGTAGAATGAAGTCTGTTTTTCATATCTCCAACACAATGTAGAATTCCTTCTCAATCTCTAGACATTGTAGTGAACCCAACCTCAGCTCTATTTCTTTAATTTTTATTCTGATATACAAAACTCTCATACAGAGTAGATTTGTATTTATGACTCCTTTTAGCAAAATAAGAACACTTTTGTCCATTTAAATTGAAAAGGGACCCAATAGTCTGTTGGCTATTTATAACAACTCTTTGAAGAAGTCCAGGGGGCTGTGCCCAAAGATAGTGGTTATATCCAAGACAGCTTTCCTTAAAGACTCATTTTGAATGGCATTCCATCATAACATGGAGTGTTACGTGTGATCAGTAAAAGTGGATTGTGCTTAAGAGGTGCTCACTTGCAATCACTTTCCCAATCAGGAAAGCGGGATAATGAGGATTGCTATCATTTGGGTCTGCTAGTTCTGTTTTCCTAGCTAATGGGTTAAAGTTGGGATTTTGTAAAAACGAAGTCTGTTTTTCATATCTCCAACACAATGTAGAATTCCTTCTCAATCTCTAGACATTGTAGTGAACCCAACCTCAGCTCTATTTCTTTAATTTTTATTCTGATATACAAAACTCTCATACAGAGTAGATTTGTATTTATGACTCCTTTTAGCAAAATAAGAACACTTTTGTCCATTTAAATTGAAAAGGGACCCAATAGTCTGTTGGCTATTTATAACAACTCTTTGAAGAAGTCCAGGGGGCTGTGCCCAAAGATAGTGGTTATATCCAAGACAGCTTTCCTTAAAGACTCATTTTGAATGGCATTCCATCATAACATGGAGTGTTACGTGTGATCAGTAAAAGTGGATTGTGCTTAAGAGGTGCTCACTTGCAATCACTTTCCCAATCAGGAAAGCGGGATAATGAGGATTGCTATCATTTGGGTCTGCTAGTTCTGTTTTCCTAGCTAATGGGTTAAAGTTGGGATTTTGTAAAAACACACACACACACACAAACTTCATTTAAAAGGACCAAATCTTTACTTTGGAATCAATCATAGATATTAATAAATATTAACCTAAAAAAAGAAAAAGCCAGAGTGATGGGGGATAGAAGCACAGATGGGTAATTTGTGGAGCATTTGACTGAAGTCTGCCCCATGGTCTTGGCGTGAGCTTTTACTTGACGGCCAAGGCGTTATGACTCTCCTGTGATTGTGTGGATTCTCTCCTTCATTGTTTCCTAATTGTGTTTCATGTGCTTCCATATTTTGTGCAGCATTAGAGCTGCTAGAGCTTCGATTCTTTCTTCTGGACTTCCTCGAAGTGCCCTCTGAAAAATATTTACTAATATTTTCTGCATCTAGAGTGGGAGAAGTTCCCCTACTGTCCAGGGAAACAGGTCATCTTTGAAACTAAAATGTTATAGGGAATAATAGGCTTCTCCATTTTGCACAACACATTTGCTCTATAATTCTTATTGGCCACCTGGCTGTGTGCTTAGAATTAAAAGCAAATCCCTTCGGTCAGATTGAAACTTTAATAGAGTTTTGCATTTAGCTGTTTCATTTCTACTAAGTGAGAGCTACAAAAGCATGAATGAAATGTCTAGAGACGTAGCTACACAAAGATTAATGAAGCAAAGATCTGGCGGTGATTCAGAGTGAAGACTATGTGCACTGCTATCTTGCTGACTCATGAGTCAACGTGGACTGCTGCATTAGTTCACAATCTAGCCAAGTTTCATATATTGCCTTCATGATCCTTCATTCATTGATAGAACTGAAATGTGAATGCTTGCTATTCAGTGGGCCCGTTAGGTTTTGAAGAAGAGAAAGACGGTTTCTGGATCTGCGAGGTTCACCTCCTATGTTATGTGTCTATCATATTTTCTTGCATCTTTTAAAATATGTCCAGGCAAGAAAACAAAAGCAAAAACAAAAGAACACTTCGAAACCTCGCAACAAAATGAGTAGAGAATGAGTAGATAATTAATGTCTTAGGACATTCTTAAAGCTTCTCTAGTGTCATTGCTAAAGCTGTTTATATGATATTCATTTCAGGTTCTGGGTGTTTGTCTAAATAAATGGGGCATTTTTATTGATTACTTACCTACAATAGATCAGTATTTTTACTTGCATTTGCCTGGTAAAATGAAGTCTGTTTTTTCTCTCTCCAAAGACTAGTCGAATAGTTTTCAGTTTAAATAGTTCATGATGTCAGCATGTCAGAAGTTTAAATTTGCACAGTTAAGAATCTTTCTAATGAGGCTCGATAGGGCATGTATCCAAGCAGAATTTTGCTGTCTTTAATCTTGAGCTTCATAGTAAGAGTTCTCCATATCTATTTAATGTGAGAGAATGTGAATTGGCAATACTTTAGTCCATATGTTATATATTTATGAGACCTGCTTATCCAGAACTCACAGCCCAATTATTACTCTAGCTGGAGACCTTATTTCTAAATTCATGTTTTCTCTTCATGTACAGCTGTAAACCACAAGTGAAGTTTCTAATGTTAGACAAGGTGTATCCATTAGTTCCACTAAAAAGCTCTAACCACCGGAGCTCATTGATTTTTAGTTTCATATATCTTTAATGAGGAGATTAAATACTTGTTTAGGAAGCAGAGTCTAGCTTAAGTGGTGTTTGTTCCTACAGAATGTACAGTTGAAGACCTCCATAATCTTTCCCATAGGCCATGCCATGGAGCAAGCTTTTTACCCTAAATACAAACCTGTGAGTACTTCTATGATTATATAAATGAGCTAGTACAATTATTTTACAAAGGTATTCAAGATTAATTACCAAAGGAGAGACAAAATTCTTCTAATTGTCTTTTTCTGAGCATATCGTCTGGGGCGTCTATTATTAATTCTCCATAAATGCCTGGCAAAACACAAAGTCCAGTGTTCAAGGGATGGTGCAATATATCTTGATCCCAAATTGGTGTGAACTAGAGGCTAAGAGAAATTCCTACCTCAAGGCCAAAAGCAGATCTTACCTAAGTTCCCCTAAGTCATCAAGAAAAATTTAAACCAACCAGTGCCTGGAATATTTCTTAAATGCATGAGATCATTAAAATAGCTGCTCTGAGAGATTATGCCAGTTCACTGTTGGCAAACTAAACAAAAGTGTGATCTGAATAAAGAGTACCAAGCAACATTGCCTGGCTGATCATGCATCTTACCACTGAGTTTGGGATGCTGCAAATCTCTTAAAATAGGATCAAGTGAAGAGATGTCAGCATTTCACATGCAGAGCCTTTTGTGTATGATGAGCAAACCCTATTCTAAGAGATCTATTGAAGGTCTCTAGGTAATCTAACCAGATGGTAGGACAGGAAGATCAATAGATTGTTCACTCTACCTTCAAGAAAGAAAGATTTTCTTCTTCAGGGAAAAACAGAAAGAAGGTGGTGATGGGTAGGTTGTGAAGAGGGGGGTGTTGCGGGAGGCACATGTGGGGAAATGGAAGAAGAATAATCCACTAGCGAAAACTAAATTAGTTGACACACATCTCCTTTTCTTAAAAAGCATATTATCATACTTTTAGCAGTTTTGCAATTCTCCATGATACTAACTCAATTACCCATAAATTCTGAGTATAATATTTTAAAATAATTATATAGTTCTAAAATGGGTCATTTACACAGGCTTATTCAGATGTTGTATCAGCTAGATAAAGTATGGTAGAAGATGCAACAAAATAGCAATTCTTCAGCCACTGAAATCACATTTAGTAACAATTTTAACGTAAAGAATGCTCATGATATAACCTACAGGAAGACAGCATTCATTTATGGATTGATAGTAATTTTGAAAAACATACACAGGAAAAGGAACTATCTCAGTATGTCACAGTGGCATTTTATCTATACCCTTGATTCAATTCTTTATAACTTACTCTTTTTTTCTAAGTTTTCTAAAATAAGCATATATTGGGGACAGTAGGTGGCGTGGTGGTTAAGATGCTGGATTCCCACAAAGCTGACCACAATTTGAGTCCCGGACCAGGTGGCTTGAAACACACTGGACACATGCACATGTGTATCCAAAACCCAGGGAACGGAATGAAGGAGAAGGGATTGTGGTGTGGCCATCTCCCCCCGCCCTCCCCCACCCCGGGAGGGGGAGAGATTTCTCACCTTTCTTCTCTGTCTCTCTTTCTCTGGTGAGCACATTTACCATATGGCAAAACCTAAAAAGAAGAATAAATAAAATAGGCATATATTACTTCTAATTTATTCTTTTAAAAAAGGCTAAAAGACGAAACCAAAATGTCTAAGAACTACATTAATCCTCTAAGCTAAATCTATTGAGCAAGTATTGCTTTAATACCCCAAGAAGTTTCATGAAATCAAAATTTCACTTTAGCTGAAATACATCATTTGCACTTCCTAGGAGAGAATGAATGTTGAAAAACAGTGGTATGTTCTTATATCATGAAGATTTTGCTTATTTTTCTGGGAACTTTCCACATATAGAAAATTAACAGTCTTCCACATTAATATCTGCTGGTCCCAGAGATAATTTTCAGTGGACTCAGTAGCTCAGAACAAGGTTTTTCATCCATATCCAAAGACAGAGAGGTTGAATCTATTTTCTAGTATAGTGAATCAATGTCTCATGATTTGCCATAAAAGAACTGTGAGGCATGGGAACCAGCAGTTGGTGTAATGGCTATGTCGCTGGACTCCCACGTGGTCGACCACGGTTCGTGTCCCGGACCCGGTGGCTTAGAACTCACGCCGGGCGCGTGTGCATGCGTGCCCAAGATCCCGAGAGGAGAATGGAGGAGAGGGGATTGCGGCGTGACCATCCCCCCTGGGGGGTGATTTCTCGCTTTCTGTCTCTATGTCTCTCTCTGTCTGTCTGGTGAGCGCACGCACCCTACAGTGAAAATCTCTCCAAAAAACAAAAAACAAACAAACAAAAAGAACTGCGAGGCATTGTAGGACCACCACAAGTCACTACTTACTTTCACCCTTGGAGTACATTTCAAGTGTAATGTTTGAAGACAGACATTGTCTATAGTTCCTAAGGGTTAAAGACTCCAAACGTCATCTGATACGAACTTGCCGAATAGCTAGTAAAATAATCAGGGTTCAGAAATCTCCATTTCTAAAGTGGCAGGAGTGATCCAGAAATTGGGCTATACAGAAGTTCAACATTCATACTTAATGTTTGCACAAGTTCTAAAGTGGCCTTAATTTTGTTCGTATTTTCTCCTTTCTCCTTGTTGAACTCACACTTTAGAAGATAATTCAGAAAATTACCTTTTGCATGCCCTAAAGGCATAACAATAATGCCCCTTTCCACTGAGCCCTGACCCCTAATATTTTTCTAGGCAAGACCTTGAGAGTGGTAGAAAATTGAGAGGGAGAAGAGGAAAATCTTCAAAAGCAGCATGCCTCTAAATTGATACCATGTAAACCTCTCCTAGTATTGGGAAACCACTGCTGGGGGTAAATGAAATGAATTCACTGGGGCATCTAATCCTATTCCTGGAACATTTAAACTGTTTAAATGCACTGGCGAGCAAACAAACTTCAAAGCGATCATTACACCCCAGACACTGTTGCTTGTGTGGCTGAAATCTTTATGAGATTAGCCCCCTACAGGGAGAGAAGTTAAACACGGCCAGAACCACTTTGAAACTGTCGGGAGAATACCCATTTACCGGCTGAGGATCAGGGCAAATGTGTCTAATTCCCAGCGCGACTCTGCCCCAGACCCAAGAGTAACCTATTGAGCTTAAAACTCCACTCCGTTCTCTGCGTTATTTCTCGCCTTTGCGACTACAGCAGCACTGACAACCCTGGGCTGACACAGAAATGCAAGGTTCTTAAGCACAGCTTTGACTGAGCATCCGCCTCTCTGGCGCTATTGTCTTCCCCAGACAAAGAAATAAGTGGTGGATAGCACATACTGAACCAATATTGTCAAAGAGTATGACCAAGAGGTCTTTGTTCTTGCTGTTGTTGTAACGATACAAAAAATAATCAGCAAAAATAGAAAAATGGATTGTTAGGGTCTCCCCTGCCCAACTTTTAGGACCTTTTCCTCAAGTCCAATGTCTCCTCAACTTTTCTTCCTTCTTTATCTCAGATCTTAAATTCCTAATGCAAATACATTACTTCATTGTTAACCAATTTATAAATGACACTTTTGGTAATTTCTAAACTAGCAACATTGTTTTTATTTTTGTAGATGGGGCTGACATAATAACGATGTGAGTTCATTCAACCAACACTGATTTGCCTACCATAATACCGATACTAATTGCTATAAAGACATAAATCCAATAGACTCATTTCATCTCAGGGCTCCAATTTAGTGGGGAAGGCAGGACTCCATTTAGAGGGGAAGGTGAGACCAAGAAATCTGAGGACTTAAGGATGCGTGACAGGGACAGGAAGGAAGGATAAGCAGATGCTGATGGAGGCTTGCATGTGCTTTCTTGCCCTGATCTTTTCATTTCCATGGTCCTTCGTTTCTGAAATGCTGTGACTCTTTGATAAGTTTGTACGATCCATTTTCAAACTCAAATTTCAGAGATTGAAATTATTTCTATTGGATTCACTTTTTCAACTTATACTGAAAAATTGATAAGAAATGGATCAAAACATAATGAGTTTGAATCTCCTCCCTGATGTGATGCTGCCAAATTAATGTAGTTCTTTGTGAATATCATACCAAGAAGATGTTTCTCTATAGCCTTGAAGAGACCATCCCTGAAAACAGTCCTGGCCATTCTGAAGTCATGTCTGGGGGGGGGGGGGGGGGGGCGAAAAGCA
>NW_006159520.1:2505904-2528761 GCF_000334495.1 Tupaia belangeri chinensis
TCGTGGGTCTTCTGGAAGTGGGTGCGGGGGGGGGGGGGGCGGAGCAGAATGCCTTCTGTTCAGGTCGATGTTTTGTCCTGGAAGTGTATTAATCCTACACTCAGCAAGACTGTTGAAGCATATGGCTCAGCCAGATAACCAGCTACCTAGACCAGGTACTTAAAAATCTCAAACTTGAATGAAAAAGAAAAAGGAAAAATAAGAGAGTGAGACAGAATGGAAATAGCCTAAAGAGGATACAGAGCCCATCCAGTTCTGAGTTCTTTAAAATCTTTCATTATGCTACTCCAGCAGGAAGCATCACCCCTCAAGCACATTCTATTAGTTCCCCCAAAGATTTATTACTTTGTTGCTTTGGGGCATAATTCTATCAGGCCATGAAGAAGAAAATTATAAGTAAGCTCATTGTCAAAGTACTAAGAATATTGTCTCTGAAGTTCCAGCACTCTCTCCTCTCTCTCGCTTTCCTAGAATCTACAAGAGAAACTTATCTCTGGGCACAGAATGAAAAAAAAAAAAAAAGAAGAAGAAGAAGAAGAAAAAGAATATTCATGAGCAATGACCTGGTTTTCTTTTTTTTTCTTTTTTTTTTTTTTTAGCAAAGTAAATACTATGACTCATAAAGCTGATCAGCTCTCCTTTAAGTTGGCTGCTCAGAACTTCAGAGACACATTCATGGCCCAATTCGCTCAAGAATAAAAAACACACAGTATTTGATGCATGGATCGCTCTCAATTCCAATGTCTTGTTATCATTCTAATTTTCTTATTCTTTAATCTCTTCTTTTATCAGTTTTAATTGTGAATTTTATCTTGTCCGATTATGCATATTTTGTTAAGTAATCTTAAAAAAGGTTTTGTTGAGCATATTTACACACACACACCACTAATTAAATATCATTATCCTCAAAGATACCCCTTTTCCTCTTATCCTTGGAAGGCTCAAGCTTTTATTTTTTATTTGACAACGCTATTAATATTTGCCAATCCAGCAGAAAGTTTTACACAAATGAACTGGCGTAATAGGATGTTAACCTATAATAAGAGTTTGTAACACCACAGTCACACTACGGGAGATCTACCATTGATTTTTCAGTAAATATGGCAAATGGTGAAAAATATAGTGTGTGTTCCTCAGCACTAAATTTTTTAGTGACCATTTTTCTTTTCTGCTGCTTTCTATTCTGCTATCTTCAGGTGATATTTAATAAAATGTTCCCTCTCCTCTGTGTTTGAACTTGTACTGACATGGCTAATGAGGCCCACACTGAGCTGTCATCTGTTTTGCCATTAATGTATTTGCAAAGCTTACTTTCATTCTTTGGTAAAGCGTGAAAATCAAATTAGGTGGGAAAAAAAATCACTGGATCATGGAATTAAAGAGCGTGCATGAACGATGCATCCTCCAGGTTATTTAGGTTACCTGAATTCTGACAGGCCAAAGGGCAGTTTCTTAACAATATAAAAAGCAAAATTTAGAATATGGTAAAAGCAAAAGGCAATTAATGGAAAATTCTTCTTACCTTTTTGTCTAAGTTGTTCCTTAGGAAATCAGGTACCTTTGCTTATTAATATGCCCTCATTTAATAGAAGAAAAGCTACCAATGTTTGTCATTTGAACCCTTCGGAAAGGCAAGCATGATGAGGTCAAGCTGTCATTGGAAAAGGACTGCTTGTTCTCAAACAAGATGGCAGCCATGAGCAAAACTGTTAGAATCTAGGATCTGGTCATTTGACTTATACAAGCTCAGAAGTCTGACTCCGTCAGCAAGGAAGAATAGGCAGACCTATCCTGAAAAGCTACAAATCATAAACTTCACCAAGACTAACACATTAAACCAAATTCTTTTCTTGGTAGCGTGTTCCTAGGTACACAGAGCATCACAAAATTAGAATATGGGGAGTCTATGGCTCATTTAGTTATTCTGCCCATTTTGGTCATCAAGTATGTAAAGACATACAAGATACAATGTTGAACAACACCTGTACCTCTCTGATCTCAAGAAATGCAGAGCTTCTAAGTGACACAGAAGTGTAAATGCTCAGTTGATGAATGCTGTAGACTGTCATCGAAAGTCTATACTGTGAATGTTCAAAGACATTAAACCGAGTCAGGCTCTGTAACAGGAATATGCTTGCCTATGGAAGAGGAGTATTTTAAAACTGCTACCCAACTCTTCCTCGTCTAAAGAAGGCAACTGATTGAATCTTCTTCGTATATTTATTTTATAGTTGATCCACCAAAGAGGAAGCTTTTTCCCCCATGCTATCAATTTTACAACCTTTACATGTATAGTGCCACTATATAAAGCAGACAGTTTTAAAGTCACAGTCACTCAATTTCTCTTTTCTCTTTTTTTTTTCTTTTCTTTCTTTCTTTTTTTTTTTTTTTGGAGAGGTTTTTGCTATAGGGTGCGTGCGCTCGCCAGAAAGACAGAGAGAGACATAGAGACAGAAAGCGAGAAATCACCCCCCAGGGGGGATGGTCACGCCGCAATCCCTTCTCCTCCATTCTCCTCTCGGGATCCTGGGCACGCACGCACACGTGCCCGGCGTGAGTTCTAAGCCACCGGGTCCAGGATGCGAACCGCAGTCGACTACGTGGGAGTCCAGCAACATAGCCATTACGCTAACTGCTGGTTCCCAATCACTCAATTTCTCTTAATTGACACAATTAAAAGATAAAAATCTTTAAAGACTCTTGATTGCCTTGAAAATAAAATCCAAATATTAATGTTGGCATATCAGGGAATACCTAGATTTTCTACCTTATATTCTTTATCTTTTTTCCCCTTATTTTGTGCTCTTGCTAAATACAGTATTATTTATTTTATTCATTCACTCACTCAGTGTTTACTGCCTATGATGTGCCTGGCACTGGTCTTAAGACAGTCAGCAGGAGAGAAGCCCATGGCTCATTCTTATCCTCTCAGCCTACGAAGTGATTTCTGTTCCATTATCTTATTTAAAAGCTACTTAGTACTTAAGGTGAATCTCAAATTTCATCTCCGTCATGAATTGCCTGGAATCTACCCACCTGAAAGACATCATTGCCTGTTGTACATTCTGATCCCTGATCCCATGTGCTCTCCTATAGTACTTAATTACCTCCAAAGTTATTTTTGTCTTCATGTATCTATTAATACATAAGTCTCCTGAAAGCAGGATTTGTATATAACTCATCTTAGCATCCCCATAGCATTTCAAATATGAGTGAACCTACAAAAGTTCAAGGAAAATGGAATTCAAGTACAAGCCTCTTTTGGTGCAAAACCATTTTGAAACTCTTGCATAGTTTCTTCCTAACACATGTTTTCCATGAAATTTTTGAAGACTGCTCCCCAAATAGTAGGTACAGAATATATCTTGGTAGAATAAATGAATAGAGCCAACTCCCTTCAGAATCTCTGGAGGTACAAACCTAAAGATAACATTATTATTTTTTTAAGATATTTTTGCTGTAGGGCATGTGCGCTCGTCAGAAAGACAGAGGAGACAGAGAGATAGAAAGTGAGAAATCAGCCCCAGGGGAGATGTCCATGCTGCAATCCCTTCTCCATTCTCCTCTTGGGATCTTGGGCATGTACATACACGCACCCAGCGTGAGGTTAAGCCACTGGGTCTGGGACTCAAACCACGGTCGACTACATGGGAGTCCAGCGACATAGCCATTACGCAAACTGCTGGTCCCAAACCTGAAGATAACATAATTTTAAAAGGCCTCATCACTGGGCTGGTTTCATGGGAAGCAGGTTCTTATATGGCACTTGAGTCCCCTGCCTTGTTGGCCTGAAACACACTGGACGTGTGTACAAATATCTAGGATCCAACAGACTGGATCCAACAGACTGGGGGACTAGGAGAGGAGGACTGTGACATGATCAGACCCTCTGAGGAATGCTCTTTTTTCTCTCTCATGTGTGCATACGCTCTATCACAAATATTTAAAAAAATTAAAAAATCTTATCACTCAACTTTGGGCCCTTTATGGATAAAGCAGTATTTTTTTTTTCAAAAAAATTGGATTAACTTTCCTGCTATTCAAATATGTCATATCATTTTTAAATTCATATTTGTATATTTGTATATGAAAATAAATAAGAAATGTTTTCTTGTTTCTTGTTTTACAGCTTCTATTAAGGAAAATAAAGTTCTTCTCTTTTTAATACTTAATATACAAAAATGTTAGCAGATCATTTCCTTTAAAAGGCTACATTGATTTTCATTGTCCTTCTTGGCGTATTTCATGCCAAGCATGCATCTCATAGGAAATGTATCTTTGAACAGATTTGCTGCTCTGTTGGCTGTTGGCTTAAAAAAGGTCCCAGGATATTCATTTCTGAATAGCTTTACACCATAAAGAAATTAAAATAGAGTGTCTTAGGTTTCAGTTGACCCAAGAGAAGGCGAAAATGTGAACCCCAAGGAATTGTCATTAAGGCATTTATGACCACATCAGTGTAAATTTTACCTGAACACTGGCATTCAGTTTAGGCCAGCATGTTGGAAGTGGTGAGGAGGTGGAGGGCAGTGGGTGCCTCAGAAACATATGTTTTATATCCACCAGAAAACCCACGTACATGAAGGAGCTAGCGTAGCATCTCATCTTAAACTCAACAGTCAATTCCTTTATTTTCCTGGAGGTAAACCCACTGTTTCAGACTAATTCTGTTTTCTGTGGTTTCATGCAATCTGCACTCTTCCTTTCCTAAATTTTATATTTGACACCTATAGACACAAAGATTAGCTTACTTTCTCTTGTTAGATAAGCCACAAGCTTGTTCTTTTAAATACCGATTCCTAAGTTTTTCTTCAGTTCACAAGATCCAACAAATTCCGCATTGTTTCCAAGTGCTCTCCCTAAACTTAGTCTGGAAAATATGATATGGAACCATTTTGTAGTATTATGCCATTTAGCCATGAATCCTAATTTGATGGTAGATACTTTGAAAATATGGGGTATCTATTTATTCTCAGCAGTTATTATATAATTTTTTTATGTTTTTAGTGATAAATTACAGGCTTGTTTGAAAATGTCCCCATGATTATTTTTCATCCTAAAAAGTTGTCTGGTTAGCTTAGAAAAGTAAATGATTTTCCTCCAAAACCCTTAAAATGATGCGGTTCACAGATGTTGACATTCCCTCCTAGAAAAGATAGAGATAGAAAGAGGTAGGCTTTAAAATGAAAAAGAACTCTCTTTTTTTCTTTACCTTCTTTTACTATAATAGGCATTTTAGGGGGCATGACTTTAAATATCAACTTAGCCCTTCTTGCTGAATGCGGAGATATCGAAAAGGAAGAGGATTGACCTGTCAGAGGGGAAAAAGTTTAAATTCAGTGAAAATAGAGTAGTGCTTTTTGGAAAGAGTAACTCTAGTTCTAATAGGATTTTATTCCAAGAATTTGAATGCTTAAAAGACTAAGACTAGACACCGACATCCACGGAGGAGCTGCCAATTATCTGGTGAGTTGAGCAGTTTGTTATCTACTAAATTTAACCAATTACAAAAAAAAAATTCTGGCTTCCTACTTTCTCTTGGATAATAGATTACTTTTGTGTAAAATAGCTGGTTAATGAATTCAGCTCTGCACTTCATTTTGCCTACGTGGACTGAAGCTGACTGTCGCATTGTGATCCAATTCCCAGAGGTAGGGAGGTATGGAGAGGACGTCATCTACATTAGGGTTTCTCAGAATGACACGATAGTTCAGCGACTGAATATAGACTCCAACTAACCTGCACATTCAAACCTTTTATTATTATTATTACTATTATTATTATTATTTAGGAAAATAGAAGCAAAGCCCAGCAGGGGTTATCTTAAACCAGACATTTGACAGAAAATCAAATTAGGCACCAACTCACCTGTTATGAACATTTCCATTTAAAAGGAGAGCTGTGTTGACTATATACTTGTATGTCAGCTTTGACACTTCTGTAAATGATTTTAACATCTCAGGCCCAGATGCAAGTATTGTAATTACTGAGAAATAGAAATATCACCAGCAAATGTAAGAAGGTCCTTTTATTATCCTTAGTAGTAAAGAAAACAGATCCAAACATTTCAAAATGTTAAAACACGATGCAAGGCTGGAAATCAATATGTGAAAGCAACGACTACAAATTCCTCTCCTCTTGCTACCTTCGCTCAATCCAGATGTAAATTCAAATTACAAAGCAATAAATTAACAGTAAAATATTTAAAGAAGTTCTAACAAAGTTGCGAGGCAAAGGACTGAGCCAAGGAAGAAACCAAATCATTTATTTCAAAATAAATAGGAATTCTTTAAGAAAGTTTTAGAAAAACAATCTATAGAAGGAAAAAAAAATGCTTAATAATATTTTTAGCACCAAGCTAGCCTCTAATGAAATTCAATAAAGTGCAGAAAGCCTGACGAAACCGTAACAATTCTATAAATGCAAGACTAAAATGATTCATTCTGCAGTAGGATTTCTTTTCAAGACTAGCCAGTTAAAGACACAAAAAGATGTAGCTGATGTTTAATCTTCAATAGCCTTCCAAGGTTTGGGCTACAGTGTCCAAAGAACCATAAAGATCTTTTATGATTTGGATATTAGTAGGGTGAGTGGGCTTACCTGAGGCTAAACCACTCTCTGAAACAGTAACCTAAGTAATGTTCAGATTTCTGCCTCCAAAAATTAAAACTTATAAATTGCCATATCTTTGGTATGGAAATAGCTACAGACCTAGTGAGTAAAGTGAAAGATACATTCCACTCAACAACAAAGTTAATCTTACCTCAAACCAGCCAAGCTGCATTAGAAAAGTGCCTGCTAGACTGCACATTTAGCCCGGGGCTACGAACATCAAATTATTCTCCAGCATAAAACCTGAACAGTGTATCCTAACACCCCACTCCATCCCCACATTAACCATAAAGAATATCAAAGGGATTACACACAGCTGGTTGGTTGGCAAGACTTGGCAAGTTCTCCCTCTTTTAAATATAAGCAAACAAAGTGGGTGAAAGCTATTTTTTTTTAAATGTACAACATAAAATAAAGAAAATTTAGTCTAATGAGTCAAACCTATAGCAGTGATTTAAAATAAAATACATGAGAAAGATTCAAATATATCGATGTGAGAATGCATTTAAGTGCATTCTTCATCACATACAGGAAAACATTAACTGTATCAAACAAATGAAAGAGAGCTTCATATTTCAAGATAAAGTATGAAGCAAACCACCTGTATAAGGAATGAAAAGCATGGTGTCATTTCAGTTTACCCTCACTTCCATTACATTAAAAATAAAGAAGTAAAAAGAAGAACCAAGTATCTGCATTATTATGAAACCAGGTCATAGTGCAACTCAAGTAATAAAAATTGGCTGCTAAATACATGGGATTTAAGATGAAACTGAAGAAGGAACCTGCGAGCATGTGCATAATTCTCTAATAATGTCACAGAAAACGGTGTGTCTTTAAGGTTGTAGAGGCCAAGTGAATAAAAGGCCCAACCCACTCGCCCCTACTCAATACAGTTCTGACAAGATGGGTAATACACAACTCTGTCCTAACAGTGCTTTTTCAAACACTATGGAGTGATGTGAAGCTAGGCCAAGGGAAACCTTCAGATGAAGTAGGAAGAGAGAATATCAGAGTATCAGTGCAAT
Organism: Tupaia belangeri chinensis; assembly: GCF_000334495.1. Classification (NCBI taxonomy): domain Eukaryota; kingdom Metazoa; phylum Chordata; class Mammalia; order Scandentia; family Tupaiidae; genus Tupaia; species Tupaia belangeri. The sequence continues at coordinate 2,513,545 of NW_006159520.1, forward strand.
CACCTTGGACAGCTTATGAAAATAAAAAAAAATATTTGCTGAGTCATGACATGGAGTGCACTAAATTATAAGGTTTCACTATGAACCCCATATACTTTCATCCCCGGGGGGATGGCCATACCACAATATCTTTTCCTCCATTCTCCTCCCAGAATCTTGGGCATGCACACACATGTGCCCGGTGTGAGCTTCAAGCCACTGGGCCCAGGACCCAAACTGTGGTTGGCCATGTGGGAGTCCAACAACATAACCACTATGCCATTTGCTGGCTCTCATTTTTTTTTTTTTTTTAAGGTCTTTGCCATAGGGCACATGTGCTCACCAGAGAGAGAGCGACAATGAGGACGAAAATGAGAAGTCATCTCCCCCAGTGGGATGGCCACACCACAATCCCTTCCTCATTGTCCTTCTGGTATTTTGCACAGGCATGCATATGCACCCAGAATGATTCTCAAGCCATTAGGTCTGGGACTTCAGACCGCAATCAACTATGTAGGAGTCCAGCACCTTGACCATCATGCCACTTGCTGACCCTAGAATGATTTTTAATAAATGATGTTGTAATATTTAGTTTCTCTCATAAAAGGAATAAAACTACATCTATAACTAACTCTTTGTATTAAAATTAGTTTCACCCAGATTCAAGAACTGTAAGTAAAAAAAAAATAGGACTGTAAAAGTTATTAAGCTAAAATAGCTATTTTTTTTAAAGTTAAGCTTGGAATATGGTTTAAGTCGTCATAAAATTTTAAAATCATTTTTTAATCACTGCCTTTTTTTCACAAAAATAAAACAAATTTATAGTAAGCTTGCAGAAATTAATAAGAAAAACCTGTGAGTACTAATAACATGAAAAGATAATGCATTAAAAATTTGTGAAAATTCTTAACACATCCCAATAGAGTTAAGAAAACACGTATTAAAATCAGATAGTGTTTTTCACATTCAATTTAGGAAGAGAATAAGTTCAATAATACCCAAAACTAACAAGTAGTAAGAATAAAAATCTTTATCAAAGACCATTGCCAGAAATTAAAATTGTCATATATTTAATGGAAGGTGATTGGCACCATTGATATAAATTTAAAATACACAATTTTTAAGCCATCAGTTCCCTTCTAGAACTTATTTTAAAGTTATTACCTGTGGAATGGAAAGACTTATGTATAAGAATGTTTGTTGTAGTGTTGTTTATAGTAGTAAAAGACCAGAAACAGCTCAAATGTCCATTTCTAGGAAATGGCTGAGTAGTTAGTATAAATGACTATAATTTGGTAGTATATAGTAGTTAGGAGTATGGCTAGGGCCAGCAGGTGGTTTGGTGGTTAAGGGCGCTGGACTACCACATGGTCGACCATGATTCAAGTCCTGGACCTGGCAGCTTGCTTTCTCACTTTCTCTCTCTCTCTCTCTCTCTCTCTCTCTCTGTCTCTCTCTCTCTTATTCTGTCTCTCTCTGGTCAAATTTAAATAAATAAACACATAAACACACAAAACTAAGATAATGCTTTAAAAAAAGGAATGTGGCATATTTTTATGTTAGTAAGAGAAATTATCAAGCTTATATGATGCTAAAATAATATACCCTTCCTTCTCTGTGAATGTTTTGCCACACACACTATTATTTTTATTCAAAAAATCAGTTATAAAAATAATTGGGTTACATAAAAAGAAAACATATCTAGGGAAATAAAGAATACAATGATAAAATTAAAATTCACATACAAAACAGAAAGCATTCCATGATGTCCAGGTGCACAATAACAACAAAAAGATCTGCCAATTAAAGGATGATCTAATTCTTCCTGATTATTGATTATAATGTGCATCTTTATTTAAGAGATGCTAAAATGAAAAACTAATGTATTCCTTATAATTGATCAAGTACTGCATATGAAAAATAGTCAATATCTTAATATATCTTGGCTGTATTTTTTCATTTCAAGGGTAAATTGTCTCAGCAACCAGGCCAAAAAAAAAAAGAAAAAAATTACAAAGGAATAAAAATTAGATCAGCCTTGACTCTCTTGACAGTGTTGACTGCCAGAACACACTGGACTGATCTTGAGGAAAGTATGAAATCCAAGAATTCTGTGGTCTGCCAAGACTTTTTTTATACACAAAGGCAATAAAAAAAATCTCAAATAGAAGGCTCAGAAAATATATGACTATATTCAGAAAAAGTTACTCAAAAACATGTTTCTGGTAGTCCTGCAATAACTCAAAGGAAAAACACAAGTCAGACCAAAGAGTGTGGTATCCCATTGTTAGTGACAGAAAAATGGACTAAAAAGTAGTTTAATTTTCAGATAATACAGACAGGTAAAAATGCAAAGTATACCATTACATTGGTAACAATTATAAAATATCTTCAGGCCAGCAGGTGGCATGGAGGTTAAGGTGGCTGTATCCCACATGACTGACTATGTGGTTCAAGTCCCAGACCCTGAAACTTGAAAACACTCTGGGCACATGTGCATATATGCCTCAAATCCCAAGAAGATAAGATAAGATAGCCATCCTTCCAGGAGTAATTTCTCACTTTCTCTCTCTCTCTCTCTCTCTCTCTCCTACAACTATCTCCAATGATCACACATGCCTTATAGTAAATAAATACATAAATAAAATAAAGTATCTTTTATATATGAGACTGTTTGGGAAAATACACGTGGAGGGAAAATACACACGTACAGTCATATAAACAACTCTTTAAAAATACCCTAAAGGAGTCAGAATAAATCAAGAATTGCCTATATTAGTACATGTAGACTAATCTATTCATAAGTTGATTTTTCTTGTCCTGGATCTTTCGTGTCTTATTCTGGTAACACATTTGCCATTTTCTATGAACAAACAATTCCATATGGATTTGGGAGGATGGGGGTGAGGGTCTGGTCTTGCCTTCCTCCATACTGTAGAACTGAATATAAAATACACAAAAAGCAACAACTTCTCTCCATGACAGTTGATTTAAGACTGCTGAAAGAGAGGAAGACTCTGTCTTTATATGAGATCATGGACAATTTTGAATAAAAGCCCTGGAAACATTGGTCATCTTTTATAGTATTTGTCAAGACTTTTGCTATATTATTAAGAGCAGGCTGGGACCAGCAGTTAGTGTAATGGCTATGTCGCTGGACTCCCACATAGTCGACCGTGCTTTGGGTCCCGGACCGGGTGGCTTAAACTCACGTCGGGTGTATGTGCTTGAGTGCCCAAGATCCTGAGAGGAGAATGGAGGAGAAGGGATTGCGGCGTGGCCATCCCCCCTGGGGGGTGATTTCTAGCTTTCTGTCTCTCTGTCTCTCTTTGTCTGTCTGGTGAGCGCACATGCCCTATAGCAAAAACCTCTCCAAAAAAAGAAAAAGAAAAAAAAAAGAGCAGGCTTACTGCTATAATAAGTAAAATAAAAAATAAATAATAGGTCAAATACAAGAGAAGTTAATTCATTGTTCACATAAGGCTAAGGGTTGTTCCGGTTGGGAAAAGGTTGATGGGAAGAGGCTGATCCAAATAGAAACTCAGGAGCTCAGATTGACAGAGGTACTACCATCCTTAGCATATGGCTTTCAGGGATACCTGCACATGGAGGATGATATATAAACGATATGGGAGGCTAGGCCTGGAAGTGGTTCCTATCACTTCCACTTAAAGCCTATTGACTAGAGCTCCATTGCAGGCTACCTGAACTGCAGGGAAGACAGAGAAACAGCATAGCTATGTAACTGAAATCAAAGAACTGGGTTTTGGTGAGTAGCTAACATTCTCTGCGATAGTTTTCTCTTCAGATTATCAAATGTATAATTGCCCAGAAGTTCTCACATTCCAAAACTGATCTTCTCCTCAAGAGAAAACTGAAGTCCTAGACAGGTACTAAATCCTCCTAAAGTCTGGGATCCTGCATGATGCCCAGGCTTTTCCACCAGGCCAGGTATAGGTCCTCAAAGTAAGGTAACCTCCAAACCTAACCCAATATTTAAAGATAAAGCAAGGATAAGCTAGTGGAAATGTAAAACATAGCTGGAATCATATGTATATTTGCTTGACAAATGTTGGCATTGTTTTAACTCTTTTAATTTATTTAACTTTGAATTTTTGCAAAGACAGAGAGAAAGAGACAGAAAGCAAGCAGTCACTCCCCAGGGTGAATTGCAGAACATCGCAATCTCTTCTCCTCCATTCTCCTCTCAGGATTTTGCACATACACCTGGCAAAAGTTTTAAGCTGCCAGGTCCTGGATTTGAACTGTGGTTGACCACATGGGAGTCCAGTGACATAGCCATTATGCCATCTACTGGTCCCATGCAAAGCAATCTTTTTCTGGCATTTGATAAGTTACATAATTCATTAGTTAAATAAAGAAAGCTTGATTTAAATTACTTTTCCTTGTGATTCTGAAAGTTAATTACCACTAGAGTAGTCGTCTGAATATATAGCATCCCAAGTCACTAGAATATTTATAAATTGATCAGTACAGATGCACGAAAACTTTGATCATTTGGAAAAGAATCAGAATATGTAGGGGACCAGCAGATGAAGTTGATATTAAGGTGACTGGATCCCACAAGGTTGAGTACATGGGTTTGACTCCCAGATTCTGTGGTACATGTACATATGTACCCCAAAATTCCAGGAAGAAAATGGTGCAGGGATTGGAGTGTGCTCATCCCCTGCAAATGGTGTTTGCTTATTTTCTCTGTCTCTAGTGAACACTTGAGGTTTATAAAAACAACAAAAAAAGTATTGATAGATAAATCACAATTATTGGTTTAAACATAAAACATTTTAACATTTAGACATTTAAAAGCATGCTCCTATTAGTAAATCAAAGAGGTTAAAAAAATCACAGAGGATTTATTAAATAATGGAAATGATCAGGTACTATAACTTTGATTATGTGAGCAAACATAGTGTAAATTTTAGCCTTAAAGATTTATTTACACTGCCAGTTGCCTACTTGAAAATCTCTTCATTCTGCCTAAGAGAACCCCAGCTTTTTAAGTCAATATAGCCTCTTACAACTGAGGTGAAGGTCACCCCATTGCAGTTACTAGGCACAAATGTGGACAATCTGAATCAGTGATGGCTTCCCAGCAAACTGTTACTTACACAAGCATAATCACATGATTTATGTTGGCCTAATCAGATAAAGAAAAAAGGACTTAGAAGAGTGACTTGCACTCCTGTTCGGCAATGAAGTATTCTGTCACATGGTCGCCTTGTGATTATAATACGAACCTGTCTTTAAAAAATTGGTCCAGTTGCGGTGGCATAGGTAGTTGAGGTGCTGCTGTGCAATACTGGAGCAATGCATTCAGGCTCTGAGTTTGTGTCCCAGGTCTGTCTTAATATGGCGGCATGCTTGTGCTCCTAGCAGCCTGCAGGGTGAAGGGGAGGATCATGGCATGAAGATTCTCTCAAGAATCCCTCTCCCTGTCATTTGGGAAATAAGTAAACTTAAAAAAAAAAAAGAAGAAGAAGAAGAAAACAAATGACCCTAATGTCAAGAAGCATAAAAAAAAAAAAAAAAAAAAAAAAAAAAAAAAAAGAAATGAAAATGAGCAGAACTTTTGATAATGTTTTTAAGTATGAGCCTAACACTTACCCTTCTCTGGACTTACAGGGATTAAAGATTAATAGATAGCATTATTATTAGATGCTTTAGAGTCAGGATTTAAGCTACTTATGGTCAAAAGCAACCTAACCAATACAGTTTCAAAAAAAATTAATGAACTTAAATTACAACTAAAAATAAAGTTAACAATAAGAATAAAACTTTATTTTTATATATGTTTTTAAGAATAAAATCTCACACAGAAAAAATAAAAACAGGACCAGCCAGGTTGCATAGTGGTTAAGGCAGCTGGATCCCACATGGCCGACAGTTCAGATGGAGTCCTAAACCTGGCAGCTTGAGAAACATGTGGGGCATATGTGTGTGATACCCAGAATCCTGAGAGGAGACTGGAGGAGAAGATATTGAGGTGTGGCCATCCCCCTTGAGGGGTGCTTTCTCACTCTCTCTCTCTCTCTCTCTTCTTCTCTTCGGAGAGTGCACTTGCCTTATAGCAAATTAAAAACAAAAGTAATAATGCATGAATAAGAAAGTGAATACTAAAACATAAAATGAACTAAGAAATTACAGAGCTCTTTTCTTTCCAACTTTAGTCAATAAAGAAATTCCAAAAAGTTTTCATCACTAAAAGATACAACAGAATTTAAGATGCATGAATTATGAGAAAATACATTGCATAGTTATACCAGTATAAGTATGAAAATATTCAGGACATGGACTCATTTTGGAAAGCATAAAATATCAAAACCGAGTAAGCAAAAATTAAAAATCTAAGAAAGCGATATAATATTCAAGATATTATAAAATTAAGTGATTTTTTTTTTTTCATGAAACTTCTGGAACATGGTCATGTCAGTTCCACAACATTTGATACCTGCAGAGCAATGTGAAGGTATTCAGGTGACACCCAGGTAGTCGGTAGTACAAGAAAGGGACATGTGCTTACAGAGCCTTAATCTGTTATCATGGGCAGTAAGCTCCTCTCTCCTATGCTCCAAACAGAAATGCTATCTCTATTTCTCAAGGCTGTATTGAAAAGTTAGTCCTGAAGCAAGAGCGCTCAGTATCTCTCACTCCTACAATATGTACAACTGAAAGATCTACACAGAATTGTAAGTCCTCTACACCAAAATATAGTGATAAATCAATAAAACTTGGGAAACAGTATTTTCAGGAACTAAGGAGTAAAATTAACCTAATAACAAATGCTTAAGAGCAAAATGTTGCTATTTCTTTAGAAGTGAAAATAGAGACAAAAATAAAATAGCATTTCTCGGCAATCAAATTGGCTAAGCTAAATTTGACAATAGTTCTAAATGTTTTCGACACTGTAGAAAAAAATGGGCATTCTCACTCTTATTTTTCTGGTGGGAATATAAACTTGTACAAACTTTTTAAAGAAATATTTAACTTTGTATGAAGAGTTTTTTTTTTCTTTAATACTCAGACAATATGACCTAGTAATTCCACTTGTCATAATAGATTCTAAGGAAATAATTACAGATAAAGGCAAACTTTTATGCTACAGGAAATTTCTTGAAGAATTCTTATTAGCAAAAAGAAAAAAAAATTGAAATAGCTTAATAGCTTTACTATCCAATAATGAGAGAATGGTTAAATTTTTTCTCTAATTCATGAGATAAAATGTCATGTAGCTAATTAAAAATATGCTTTCAAAGACAATTTCATAACATGAAAAAAAGATATAATGATATCTCTATTCCATGATCTCAATTATTAAACCATATTAAAGCCTGGGAGGAAATAAAACTAAATATTAAACTTGAAAATCTTTTAGTATTAGAGTTATTGATTTTTATTTTATGCTTTTTCATTTTACTATATTTCTCAATTTTTTTCTACATGTAATAACAAAAATATTCAAAATATAAAAGTAAATAAATACCAGCTGTTTTTCAGTTTCTTATGGTTTAAAAGTTATCACTACTGGAGAAAGAAATGAAACAAGATGATCAGTTGATCTGTGGATAGACTGTGTTATTTCTAGTGCCCAAAGGACTTTCATGTACTAAGTTTACACTGTGTTATGGGAAAAGGGGCAAGGAAAGAAAACTCAGCGTGAGAACAGTGTGAGGCATGTTCAAATCCATTGCTCACAGCAGGGAAAAACAATTGCTTCCTCTCCTGTTTCCAGTGACCTAGTGGTGAGGATCACAGTGTTGGAAAAAAGAATCCAAAATTGACATCAACATGGCTTCTCTGTTATTTTTGCATTAGCAAATGCCGAGTTCAAGGGATCCTCTGAAGGTCTGTATTACCCTGGTTCTCTTGGGCTAAAAAGTCTTCAAATAGGCACTGAATTATTGTATGAGACAGACGGGTTCATAACAAGAGTCAAGGACCCCTACAACTACCCTAAGCTGTAAGAGTGATTGGATCATTAGTTTCTAAGGATATCACCACACTCTCTAAAAATTATTCTTTGTGATTTTAGACCCCTGCTGATTGGGAGAACTCTTTTGTAAATACATAGACCTTTGCAAAGAAAAATTATTTGCATGTTATTCTTCCCTGATTATTTGTTTATTGCTTCTATCAACTTCAATCATGAAAGCTTTCAGTGTAGGTGCTGAATAAAGATGAAAATAGATGAATTTAAATGTTTGTTTATGAAGATGTTTGAAGGGATTAATTTTTATCTGGCCATTCAAATAGGATTAAAGGGATTAACTCAAATAATAAAGACACATTATAAATACGTATGTTGTCTCTAATTAATAGGTTCAGATATGAATATAAGATATGTCAAATAATTAGAGAATCATCTGTAATTACATTATTTTCAAATAATGGAAAAGAAACTCATGAGTCATTAGTGAAGAGATGACTTTGGAATAAGGCAAACTCATTCAGCAAATATAATGCTTTGCAAGACACATTTCCTATTTATATGTACAGTTAATAACATCTATTATGCAGTCTTAGCCCCAGAAGCCTGTGTTTGTGGAGAGAAATACTTTAAAACAGAAGCTTAATTACATAGTGCTCAAGTTTCTCTGGCAACATCAAAAGGGAGAAAGTCATTTGTGCTTTAGTGAGTATTTTGAAAGGGAAAAGTAAGTTTTCAAGTTGAGAACTCTACAGGTTTGAGACAAGGAGAATGCAGGAGGAAGAAAATGTTAGATTATAATTTATTTTTTCAGTATATGACAACAAAGAAACAAAGACTTAAAGGGAGGTGATGAACTGTTTTTCTCATTAATTAAAAAAAAAGAAAAAAGGAAAACTACAGCTTTTTGGTTTTTACCCTAGGGTTTTATTTCAAGATACATTACAAATGAAAATATTAATATTTTTCAAAAGATAAGAGTTCCCTTCAGCTCACTTTACCCAGATGTCTCTCTAAACACTACAACTACTACACTTTGAAGAAAATTACTAAAGAAATTGATGACCCATTCCAAGAAGGCAGAAGAGGACATTAAGTTTGCTTTATTTGTTGTTACATTTTTTTGTTTGTTTGCTTTTAAATTTGTGACAGGGTGTGTGCACTTGCTAGAGAGAGACACAGAGAGAGAGAGAAAGTGAATGAGTAACCACCTTGTAGGAGGGATGACCACACCAAAATCCCTTCTCGTCCATTCTCCTCTTGTGACTTGGGGCACACAAGCACACGTGCCTACCATGTTTTTCAAGTCATCAGACCAGGATTCAAACCTCACAGTTGGCCATGTGGAATCCAGCCACCCTAACCACCACACTACCGGACTAGCCTGACATTAGCTTTTGCAAAATAGTTTTAACTTGATGATTCTAACACACACACACACACACACACACACACACACACAAATTCTCAAATTAGTATTATGAAATCATTATTTGTACATGTTGACAGGAAATATAATTCTGGTTTCATACAATTTAACTTGGCATTTATGGAACTGCATAGACAGGCTTATTTATAAGATAGGCATTAGACACCATTAAATGACCCTCATTCATAAAATAAGTGAGCAGATGCTGACAGCTTATAAATGACAGCCAACCTCAAATTTCCAGCCTCTTGAATCCTTCAGTGCTCCATTTATTAGGGTATTTATCTGACAAATAAGATTAATAAGGTTTTGAAATAGGGAGTATTTCTCTTCTTTTCTTTTTTAAAACTTTTTGCTGTGGCGCATGTGCACTCACCAGAAAGAGATAGAGAGAGTGAGAGAGAGAAAGTGAGAAAGTGAGAAATCACCTCCCTCCAGGGGAGTGACCATGCTGCATTCCCTTCTCCTTCATTCTCTTGGGCACACACATACATGCACTCCAAGTGTTTTTTAAGTCACAGGGTCTGGAACTCAAACTGTGCAGTCAGCCATGTGGGATCCAGCTGCTTTAATCTCTATGCCACCTGCTTGCCCAAGCGAGAGTTTTGTTTTGTTTTTAGAACTTACAATAACTGTGTTCAAGACCACACTTAAGCAAGTACAAATACAAAATCAAAATTGGTCTTTGGTTCTTTTACATCCTCCAGTATGACCATCTTTCCCCTTCATATGCTCTATTGTCCAATGAGACTTGACTATGTCAAGTCACAGGACTGTCATGCCTCACCCACAGTCATTATTTGAGCATCACTGAAAAATAAATCAATTTGCACAATACTGCTAATAATCAATTACATGTTACTTTAGTAAAGAATGTTCTTTTTAATTTAACTTTATTTATTTACCTATTTAAATTTGACCACAGAGGGACAGAGTAAGAGAGAGAAAGAGAGAGAGGGAAAGTGAGAAAGCAAGCCACCAGGTCTGAGACTCAAACTGCAGTTGGCCACATGGGAGTCCAGCACCCTTAACCACCACACCACCTGAATGTTCTCTTTTTAAGCTTGCATTCCTGAAGGCGTAATATCATATTTCACAGGAATACATTTTTTCTTTTCTCCTTCTTTCTTGTTTTCTTTTTGGTTTTAACCAAAACAAGATCAAATCAATCAATAGTCTATTAACATCTGTCACATATCAAACATCCTATTATAAATATATCATGTGCACAAAAAAACCCAATGACTAATTTTGCTTCTAAGTTTAATGTAGAATAGTCTTCAACCATTGATAATGCCATTGGTTACTTTGGTGCAATTACTTGTGTGAGAGTCATCTACACACCATCAATAGCTGCCCCTACATGTCCAGTATGCTGAAATCATCAGCCAGGCTAGTAGCTGGCGTAGTGGTTATATTGCTGGATTGCCACATGGCCGATCATAGTTCAAATCGTGGACTTGCTGGCTTGAAAATCACGCTGGGCACATGTATGTGCATGCTCAAGATCCCAGGAGGAGAATGGAGGACAAGGGATTGTGGCATGGCCATCCCCCCTGGGGGGGGGGAGGCGAGATTTTTCATTTTCCCTTTCACCGTCTGTCTCTCTCTCTTTCTGGTGAGCACGTGTGTCCTAAGGCAAAAATCTCTTAAAAAAAAAAAAAGCAGGAAAGAAAGAAAGAAAAGAAACATGAAATCATCAGCAACTTTCTGGCTGTGCTTCAAATGTTATAATGCCTAAAATGAAATGTAAACAATAGATCCACTTTCTCCCCTTTTTTCTACATTTTACTTAATTCTTGTATCTCTAGCATACGGTTATTTATCTATTTCCCCTATAGTGATGACAACCCTGTCCTCCCAGGACGTATCTTTCAAACACATTGATTACAACGAAACACTAGGTGAGATGGAACATAAACGTCGCGGTCATTGTGGTCTGGATTCCTAGTACTATTTGCATACATGACACTGTACCTGAAGACCCCTGCTATCACCTCCACTGTTGCAGCAGAAATAAAAAGTAAAACTAGGTCATCACTTAACGCTATGGCATTCGATTTCGAATTTCACATCTTGGGCTCTCATCGTTGCCTTATTTAAAGCCCTTCTCTTTGCCAACACTTCTTTTGAACTCTGAGAGATGCATCCATCATGATATGAGATTGGATCTGTAGCTCGAGGAACTGGAATAATAATCAGAGGTGTATATATAAACTGAAAGCCTGTTCATCTCTCCAAACCATCCCCTGTTGTAGGAATGCTAAAATAATGCTAATGCAAGAAAAGATATTCCAGTGTCATTTTAGATTTCAGACATTGCACATTTGTACCCATGATTATGTCAAAATATACACACAGGCATCATTTGAGAGAGAATTTATTATAAAAGAATATATATGTAAACAAAGCTAGGCTGACCTGCTTTACTTATTTCTTTTAAATCAGTGCTTGAACTGGGCTTGAATAAATTTGTCCAGCTTAACATGAAATTGTGTTGGTTTGAAAATAAAAAATAGAACTAGTAAACCTATTCATGTGGAGTGAAAAGAAGAGAACATAAAAGAAGCATAAAACATCTCCCTTCTGGCATAAAAAAAAGATATAGTGTTTTTTAAAAAAAAAATCAAAAGAAACCTACTTTTAAATAATACTATATTTTAGATTAAAAAATAAAGGATTGAAAGCCCCAAAAGAAAGGATATTCACATTTAGTGCCAGGGATATCTATTTGGGGGTAAAAGAGGAAAACCATAAGAATGCTGATATTTGTGAGGTTGAGATTTTGTTTTGTTTTCATTTTTTTGTTGTTTTGTTTTTTAGGTCTAGGGGTCAGACAAATGCAAAAGACAAGAAAGAATGGATCCTTTCAAGTTTTTATACACTCGTGATTTATATTCACTTCTCTTATACCTAGACTTGTGCGCTAGAAAAATAAAAATGACCTCTTTGGAGAGATTCATAAAATCATTTATTTTAAAGCCAGTAGAATGAAATTGATTCAAATTTTACTTCCCTGCAGATCAGTGAGATGAAATTATCACTCCTACTTAGCTAGCTTGTTGCTTCTGAAATGTAGTAATCTGTGAACTCAGGATTCTCAGTTTCCCGGCACAAAAACCAGAAAGATAGACACAAAATTGATTCTCCTTTACCATTTTGTTATTTTTTTATAGGTCTGTTTATTTATTATCGTTAATAGATGCTCTTTGAATCAGACTGCCGAAGGCGTGTCATAAAGCTGCATGGGGTATTGGAGCTCAGAAATGGCTAAGAAATTCATTACCAAAACTCACTCACTTCAAGAATGGACTTCTAGTTATTTAGCCCATGGCCTTTTCTTAGAGTGTACCTGGTGAAACGTTATGGTACAGACAAAACACTGACATCTCCAAGGCCTACATAGTCCTTTAAGACATATATCTGAGATTTAAAGGCTCCAAATCTGCAAGCCAGAGTTCATTAAGCAAAATAGATGAAACTAAAGGGAAACTCTTCACTCTAGTTTGCTCAATGTTAGACCCACTTTAAGTTCAACTGGACTTTTTCTTTACAAAAAAAAAAAAAAAAAAAAAACCAACAGGTAAAAAGATCAGATTGCAGTTGCCAAGTTTCAGCCTAGAGGGAATTTTTGGCCTTAAGTTATAAATTCCAGAAAATAAGAGTTTATAAGGGAAACAGTGACAGAACCTTAATTATGGCATAGCAAAGGGCAACGCCGCAATAAAAAGAAACTACCCCTGAGATGAAATGCTTAATCTTTGAGTGAGATGTGGCCTAATAACTCAAAAGGAGAGCGGTTGATGATTCAGGTCCTCACTTGTAGCAGGCTGTGGTGTGGCATTTATGAAATTCACGGTCATCTCCAACTCCTTCTTTACAGACTAACCCTCACTTTACTCTGGACCAAGTAGAAAAGAAAGGTCATAAAGAATCAATTTATGGCAGGTTGCTTTCTGGCAAAGGCTGTTTTCCAACATGTGTATCAGAAAATCAGAGACACTGGAAAGAACCAAGAGGGGCCATCTGGTCCAACCTCCCGGTCTACTGCAGATAAATCCTAAATCATCTCTGACAGTAGGAAGGTGGCCCAATGTTCGGTTTCTCAACAGTTCACATCCTCCCCTAGAAATTCTATACTAGCTTTAAAGTCAAGAAGTTTATTATTCAAAACCCAGTTGTTAATTTTCCCAGTTTTACTTGTTTGGCTTCACACTATTCTCTGCATACATGAAGCACCTTCTGTAAATATAGTACTTAGAACATTTGCAGAAATGTATGAAGCCCATCTTTAGCTCAAATAATTTCAACTCCCTTAATATTTTTTAGTACAGAGAAGGGTTAATTTTATAATCCTTTCATTTCTGTTTGGCTTGATTTTCCCCTGGAATCTTCCTGGTGTTTTTACATTTCTCTTACCATTTCAGTTCATCATTAGAATCCAGATATCTAATACCGTGCCCGGCCATTATAGGCATCTAGTAATTGTTTCTGAGTGAAAGAATAAATGCCAGAGACTTCACAGTACGTGCCCAGGTACATAGTAAACGCAAAACCAATTTAACATAAAGAAAAAAATGTTTTTGCATCCTAAATAGCCATTTTCCCCAGCTTCAGTTTTCTTGACTTAAATCTTATCTAATACACAATGAGTTCATTGTCTTTCTTGGTTTAAATGTTAAACTGATACATGCAAACTATGCATCTCTCTGGCAGCAGTGTTATGACACAGAGAAATCACTTTTTATAGCAAACAAAACAATGTTTTCAGACTGGGATGTACACTAGCAATGGTCATTGTTTACTCATGGGACAGTGAAGAGGGACACAGGCAGAGCAATGCATTTATAGATGGGTGTGGTATGTATCCCATTCACATTTCAATTGAGGTCTTAGGACTTCGACATTTCCAGTGGTTTGCCAAGACTCCAAGGTCATAGCTGGGCTAGTTCTTGCTGCTAAACCCCAGACATCTATTGATACTGAAGACTTAACTTAGGAAACCCCTGAGTGACAAGACACATCCTACCATGTTTCAAATTCACACTAGAAAAAGAAACGATAAGCAGAAGCAGGAAACAGAGGGTCATCAAGAACTCCATACTGAGTTAAGACAACCCACAAGGAAATGTTATTTCCAATTTCTTTCCCCTAAATAAGAAGAGACTTCTGGATTTGTGTTGCCCTAAAAGAAATACTTCCAGGCCAGCCAGGTAGACTGGAGGGGTAGTCTGTAAAGGAGTTGGAGATGACCATGAATTTCATAAAGGGCACACCACAGCCTGCTACAAGGAAAGACCTGAATCATCACCTACTCTCCTTTTGAGTTATTAGGCCACATCTCACTTAAAGATTATGGTAGCTGGAGTCCATATAGCTGATACCATAGTTTAATTCCTGACCCTAGTGGCTTGAAAAACATACCAGGCACATCTGTGTGCATGTCCAAAATTTCAAGAGAAGAATGGAGGATAAAGGATTGTGGTGGGGCCATCTCTCCTGGGGGAACTTTGTCACTTTCTCTCTTATTCTCTCTCTCTATCTCTCTCTGGCAAACCCATTGGCAGGGGAAAAAAAAAAAGGAACTTTGTCACTTTCTCTCTTATTCTCTCTCTCTATCTCTCTCTCTCTCTCTCTCTGGCAAACCCATTGGCAGGGGGGGAAAAAAAAAAAAGAAATGCTTCCAATGAAGCCCAAAGTAAACTTCCTAATCAAGCACCAGAACTAACCAACTCTCTCAGACTTTCTCTAAGATAAAAACCCACCAGTGGGCTGGCAGGTGGCGTGATGGTTGAGGCACTGGACTCCCACATGGCCAACCGTGGTTCGAGTCCCAGACCTGGTGGCTTTCCCTCTCCCTTTCC
>NW_006159520.1:2528828-2580820 GCF_000334495.1 Tupaia belangeri chinensis
TTTTTTTTTTTTAAAAAAAAAACCCCTGCCAGTACTCCCCCCCCAGGCTGTCCTCTAGCAAGTATTTGGGGAAACAAGAGGATATTAAGGTCATCTAGACCGAATCATGTATGAGTGCAATTCAGAAATGAGAAATGCCACATTTCTTTCCCATCTGAATCTGAGACAGTGAATAATTCCGGAAAGCACCCAGAGGGTAATCTTCACTTGGCCATCTACATGGCATTTTGCCTGATTTTACAGTTGGGAGCATTTGTTTTCATGTTCGTGTCTCTTACATGGGATTTGACTTGGATACACTTTTATGTAATATCTTTTAAATTTTTACATACTTTTTTGGGAAACAATGAAACACAGGATATTATATTTTAGCTATGCCCTTTCATTGGCAAGGAAAGAAAAAAGAAAGAAAGAAAGAAAGAAAGAAAGAGATGAAGAAAAGGAGGGGGGGGAGTAAAAAAGATAATTTTAAATAAAAAATCATTGGCAAGGAAAGAAAAAAGAAAGAAAGAGATGAAGAAAAGGAAGGGGGGGGAGTAAAAAAGATGATTTTAAATAAAAAGTATAAATTTATAGTCAGAGAAACTATAAGTAGTCTTCTGTCTGATTCTTTTATATGGTAAAATGTTTCTGACTGGAACAAACTAAAAGAGGTTGGACATGTTCAAATGCAGGTACTGCAGAAAAAAATGTGAAATTCCAGAATTATGATAAATTAGAAGCCAGGATAAAATGTGCCCAGCCACTACTAAGGAAATCAACTTTCCAAGTTAAATGTAGAGACAGAGACAGACATTACATATTGATAGAAACACACATATATAAACATCATATCCATCTGTGCTTATGTGTGAAATATTTATAGCAAGTGTACATTTCATAAGACTTGTACCCAAAATACTGGATTCATCTCTGGTCATGAAAATTCCAATATTTGTAGGATTTTTGTATGCTTTGTACATTCAACTTAATTACATGTGATCAACTTATCGTGCTATAGTACTGTAATCTGAAGTAGAATATGAAATGAGGCTCAATGATTATTACATTTTTTTGCAAAAAAATCAATGGTCATTTGGAGACAATTGCTACCTTTAGAAATAATACTGCACCAGAACAATTATGTAGTTTAATTAAAAGCATACAGTACTAGAAAACCTTCTTTAAACAAAACCTGAAACATTGGCTGTACCAGTTGACTTGATTATAGCAGAGGCAGAATCCTCAGGATCAAAGGTGAAATCTGAGTTGGGAGTTGATAGCATCGTGTTCAGAACTTGGATGGCATTTTGTAGATCAGCCACCTGCTGTTCATGGTTCCCAACACCCTTGTTCAAACTTGCTCAAAAGAATCTCATACGCCTTAATCCTCAAAACCTTGAAAAATAATCAGTGTGCCACAGGCATTAAACCTGTAAACTCCTTTTAACCTTTCTATGAAATACCAGAAACCGTTGTCTGATTCTGGCAGGTGACCTGGGTGAAGATTTGAATGTCCATTTGATGCACACACATTTTTGTGTTCCCTTGCGGGTGCTTGCACACTATTGGTAAATGCCAAGTGCATCTGGGAGAAGAGTTTAGAAAACAATTCGACAGCCTGAAAAGTTCCAACAATAAAACAGAACTCTTTACATTGCAAAGTCAAACAAATAACTTGGGCAAGTGTAATTGAATAAATCCCAGGCTTCAGTGCAGATGGCTGCTTTTACTGTCTGTCTATGCTGGGGTCTGCTGAAGGTTCTTTAGTTTCAGTGTGTGTGTGTGTGTGTGTGTGTGTGTGTGTGTGTGCACATGCGTGTGTGTGTGTGTGTGTGTGTGTGGAGAAGGCTTTTTTAATATGAGATTTGGCATATTGCATGTGGCAGGCTGTTGAAAAATAAATAAAGACAGGAGAAAAAAGGCGATGCACATCCCATCGGTAACGAAAGGAAGCAGGGTTGCTGACGGTCCATGTGCCTGTTCTCCAGGTTTGCCCAGAGGCTTGCAAGATCATTTCTTTGCCCCCAGATTTTCATGTTGAATTATCACTCACAATCTCTAAATGAACATGCCTCTTATTTTATTTAAGACACACTAGGCA
Source organism: Tupaia belangeri chinensis (assembly GCF_000334495.1). NCBI lineage: Eukaryota > Metazoa > Chordata > Mammalia > Scandentia > Tupaiidae > Tupaia > Tupaia belangeri. The sequence goes on from NW_006159520.1 coordinate 2,530,912, forward strand.
CTTGTGTTTGACTTCCTGCTAGGCAATACAATATTTAGTGTTTGCTGCATACACAAATGGCAAGAGATGAAAAATGACCTTATAAGCATAATCTCAATTTCTTTTTATTTTTGCAAAAAGATATCTTTGCTCCAGTCTTTCCAGAGGCAGGCATCAAGTGAAAAACATTTGTTCTGTGCTGTTTTTGCCTGAGAAACTCTGACCACAGAGGTCTACATGGATTCATCAGGAGCTTTAGGCTACGGCCTCATGGCTTTGGCCTGAGGCAAAGCTGGGAGCTAAGAACTTTTCATGTGGGGGGTAAAGGATAAAGCAGGAACTCATCATGCCTGGACTCGAACAACTGTGCTAACTGGTACCCAGAAGTCTTTTCCTCTAAGACCTGGCTTGACTGTTTTGTGCGGCTGTTACAATAGAAACAAGCAGCATCATCATTTATTTGTGACCTACTTGGGAAAAATTCAGATTGTTCTATGATGGTCAAAAGGAATGCAGCTTGAGAACAATAGAAATATTTTCTTTCAAAACCACAACTAAAAGGGATTTGTGGCGATGTACAAAAACATTTTGTTCTTAATATGTGAATGTCGCCTTTGACCACTTTTCTTTCAGTTATTTAAGTGTTTGATCATGAAGCAAGATTTTACGTAACAGTAGTAATCATTTTGTGCAAGTAAAAGATTTTCATATCTAGATAAAAAAGTTCTGCCTTGGGAACCAGCAGTTAGCGTAATGGCTATGTCTCTGGACTCCCAAGTAGTCGACCACGGTTCGCATCCCAGACCCGGTGGCTTAAAACTCACACCGAGCACGTGTGCGTGCGTGCCCATGATCCCGTGAGGAGAAGGGATTGCGGCGTGACCATCCCCTCTGGGGGGTGATTTCTCACTTTCTGTCTCTATGTCTCTCTCTGTCTGTGTGGGGAGCGCACGCGCCCTATAGCGAAAATCTCTCCAAAAAAAAAAAAAAACGAAAAGAAAGTTCTACCTCTTTTCATTTCTCTAGTTTCAAGGGGAACTGCAAAAGAATCTGCTAAGGTTGCTTAGCTGTTAAGTGTTTCTTAACTCATCGTCGACCCAAAGGATACTCTTGTCACAATTTAGGCTGTCAATGGGACCAGCAGTTAGTGTAATGGCTATGTCGCTGGACTCCCATGTAGTCGACCACAGTTTGCGTCCCGGACCCAGTGGCTTGAAACTCATGCTGGGCGCGTGTGCGTGCATGCCCAGGATCTTGAGAGGGGAGAATGGAGGAGAAGGGATCGTGGCATGGCCATCCCCATGGGGGGTGATTTCTCACTTTCGGTCTCTCTGTCTGTCTGGTGAGCGCCTGCGCCCTGTAGCAAAAACCTCTCCAAAAAAATTATTAAGAATTTAGGCTGTCAATAATAAATGATGTTTTGAATTATTATTATTATTTTATTTTTAGAGAGAGATTTTTGCTATAGGGCATGTGCATTCACCAGAGAGACAGACAGAGACAGAGAGACAAAAAAGTGAGAATTACCCCCCGAGGGAGGATGGCCATGTCGCAATCCCTCTCCTCCATTCTCCTTTCAGGATCTTGGGCACACATGCACACACACCTGGTGTGACTTTAAGCCGCCAGGTCCGGGACTCAAACTGCGGTCGACTACATAGGAGTCCAGCAACATAGCCATTACACCAACTACTGGTCCCAATGTTTTGAATTTTTTATCTCCAGCCATTTAATTAATTAGTTTATTAATTAGTTAACTTGTAAAGGGTCTGATTATAACTCAAACCACCTGCAAAACAGGGAAACTATACCTGATAATTTCCTGGTAATGCTGTGGCCTGTGGAAATGGTAACACTATTTCTTTAATGTTGTGTGTTTTCATTTCTCTCTGACTCTCCTTGCCCTATTCCCCCAAGAGAATAGTAGTTTTAATAGAAGTAGTGTGAGAGAATGAAAGCATTTAACACAATAACCCTTCAAATATGAGAGTTTCAATTAAATTATATGCTCCATTTCAAAGCCCACTTCTTTGGAGGGAAAAACAAATTCCTAGAAAGTAATTGCTGAGCAACGGTCCTATTGACACTGCAAATATACTCAGCCGAAGATAGTGGTGAGTGTGGTTAGGAAATCAGCTCTCAGAAACCCAGACTCGGATTCTTAAAACATAGGTGGTATTCTAGAAAACTTTATTACTGATTTTTTTTTTTTTCTGTTTAGGAAACATCAGGTGTTCTGTGAAAGCATAGAAGGGTTCCTAGATTCATGGTAAATTAGATATTTAAACTTTAAGCAGTCCAGTCCTCTAAAAACAACCCCCTCTTCCCCCCAAAAAAAGGCAGGGAGATACATAAAAATGGGAGGGATGATACAGGAACAAGAAATAATGTCCTACTAACGACACATACCTAGATTTGAGAGTTGCTCTGCTTCATATGTCTCTAATCCAGAGTAACTGGTATAGTTAATCCTAGGATTTTAGGTCTATAGCTCTAAATACTACAGGTTTGGCTCACTTTCAGAGTCTACACACAAATTCAGCTCAAGGATAATTAGTCCATTTTACCATTACCAGTTTCATATGTTAACAAATAGTACTCTAGGCATGCCAGTCATGGAATGGGAGTCGTTTGTGTGTATGACTAAAAGGACTATTAACTATTCCTATGGGAGGTTGTCCTTTCTTGTAACTCATTGTGAAGTGGTATACGAAGTGAGGTTGAGATTGAAGAATAACTGTGTGTAGAATCCTATCATCTTCCTCTGCAACTTTGCCTAACTTAAGAATTTCCAAAAATAACAGAAAAACTGACAGAACTGTATGATAAATACATCAACCACCAATATTCTGCAATTTACATTCTGCTATTTTTGATGTATTACATTTATATCCATTCATCTAATCCTCTATTTGTCTGTTAATCTCTCATACGTTTTGACGTGATTCCAAGGTAATTGTGGACAGACTTAAGTGTATGTCACTCCTCACACTTCAGTATCATGTTATTAATTTGTGTTTAATGTATGTTGTTTTTCTTTTTGGTTTTTTGCTATACAGTGCAAAAACATTTACTGGACAAAGAGAGAAAGTGAAAGTGAGAAGTCAACCTCTCCCCCCCTGCAAAAACATTTACTGGACAAAGAGAGAAAGAGTGAAAGTGAGAAGTCAACTCCTCCCCCCCCCTCCCATCCTGCAGGGGGATGACTATACCACAACTCCTTCTTCTCCATTCTCCTCTTAGGATTTTGGGCATGCACACACATGTACCTGGTATGATTTCAAACTGCTAATTCATGGATTCTAACTGCAGTCAGCCACATGGGAGTCCAGTGCCTTAACCACCATGCCAGGACCCACGTTTAATATAAAATTAAGTTTCTTTTTTAAAGTAAACTTTTATGTACTGTGAATTGCACAATTCTTAAATGTGCCATCCTATGTGTTTTGAAAATTCATGTATCTAGATACCCCCAAATCCTATCAAGACATAGAAAATTGGGCTAAGCTGTGGTGTAATTGGGAATGCAACTGGATCCACAAAGGACAGGTCCTAGTTTTGTATCCCAAGACCTTCCTGAGTGCATGTGCCCATGATCTAGGCCCACTAACACAGCATGAAGACTGTCTACCTCTTTGTCTCTCACTCTCTCTTTCTTTTTCATAAAAATAAATAAATAAACTTACTCCTCCCCCCCCAAAAAAAAGACATAGACAATTAAGAGCACTCTAGAAAGTTCCCTCATGCTCCTTAATAGATAACTACTGCTCATATCTCCAGAGGCAACCACTACGCTGCTTGTTTCCAGCATATATTTGTTTTACCGTTCTAAATTTCATATTAATGAATTACCCAGAGCTTCTTTTACAGCACAACATTAAAAAAAAAAAAAAAGATTTATCCATATTAGTGTTTGTGCCAGTTGTTTGCTTTTTTTAATTGCTGAATAGTATTTCTGTTGTATGGACATACCACAATGTGTTTTTTCCTCCTCTCGTTAGTGAACACTAGGCTGTTTTCAGTTTCTTACTATAATGATTGAAGGTGTAAAAAATATTGTTGTACTAAACTTTTGTTGCTAATTCTTAGTCATAAGAATTTTGAAAAAATACTTTCATTCCCTTAAGTTAATATCTAGGAGTGGAATTTCTGGATCATAAAGTGGGTATATCTAATAAGATGCTAAAAATTTCCCCAAAGTGGATATACCATTTTAAATCCCCACCAGCATGTGTGTGATGAGAGACTTAATTACTCCTTTTTCTTTTCAGCCACTCAGGTAGAGACATAACGGGATCTCATGGTTATTTACATTTGTACTTCCATGATGATTAGTGATATTGAACACTTTGTCATGTGCTTGCTTAATGGTCTTTCATACATCTCCCTTGGGAGAGAGTCTATTCAAATCTTTTGCCTATAGTTCACTAGGTTGTTAAATTTTTGAGTTGTAGGAGTTCTATATATGTCCTGGACAGAAATTCTTCATCAGACATGCATTTTGCAAATAGTCTCCCAGTCTTTGGCTCTCCTATTTATTGTCTTGATGGTGACTTTTTAAGAGAAGTTTTTAATTTTGATGGAGCCTACCTATCTTGTTTATAATCAGTGTTTTTTTGTATTCAAAGGTATTTGCCAATCAGAAAGATGCAAAGATTTCCATTTAATATTTTCTTTTAGAATCTTTATTATTTGAGCTTTATGTTTCAGTCAGTAATCCACCTCAAATTATTGTGTGTGATAAGAGATAAGGGTGCAAGTTAGTCTACTGTCTCTCTCACTCCTCTTCTCTCTTTTCAGTTGCTCCACATGTTGTCTTAGTCTCTTTGTTAAAAATTAATCACCTGATCCTATATATGTTGTGTTTTTCCTGACCTTTGTACTTCATTTCATTGGTGTATATGCATGGGTGCATTTATTCATAGATTATTTTAAGTAAATACTATAAATACACTGTTTCTTCCTTGTGATTTTCTTAAAAAACATTTCATTTCCCTGGTTTGTTTTTTATGAGAATACATCATTAACATACAAAATACTATGTTGATCAACTGCTTATGTTACCAGTAATGCTTCCAGTGAACAGTAGGCTATTAGTACTTTTGAGGATATCACAGTTACATGTGAATTTACTCCATTTCCCACACGGTTCAAAAGCCAACTGTAATTTGGATCAATTGACAATAGACATGAGAAGTATACATTTTCCTCCATAAATCCAGGGCAGAACTGAGAGTGAAGTGGCTAAGTAGAACAAATCAGTTATGAGTAGCAATTTCATGACTAACTTTTACCTCTGTCAAATACTATCTGACTCTTTTGTAAGGCTCAGTTTTGTGAAGTATGTAACCAATTGCTAAATTCCCTGAGAAATTCTTGGATTTTGCGGAACACTTAGCTGTGTCTACTAATCCTTTTGCCCACCGGCTGGTCTCTCCATCCTTAAAAACTGTGCTGTGCATCAGGATGGACTGTATCAGCTGCCATCTCTTGCCTTCTAACTTCCAGTTGGGTTTAGCCAATGAGAGAGGAAAGCAAGAAGTGAGAGAATGAGAACAGAGCGGTTTCAGAGTTGTCTCCCTCGGCTACTTTTCTACTGGGCTGCAGTTTGACAGCAATGCTTTTCTCTTCGCGATGCCATAGTTTCTTTCCATCAGCCACCTCCTGTAGTACAGCTAACATTATCCATTCTGAACAGTAAATAGTCTTTCAACTCTTGCCCATTCAAGCCAAGAGGTGATAACAAGTCATTGCTGTTGTTAAACTAGAGTATTTGACCATCTCTTGTTGATTTTCCTTCATTCTGTCTATACCTTTGTAATTGTTTTATCTTTAAATATTTAATGTAGTTTTTTTCCAACTAATATATTTAAATATTCCTTGAAAGTTATACCAGCCAAACATTTTGCATACTCTGTGTTCTTCACTACAATCTTTCTCCCCAAAACTTTTACAAGGCTACCTATGTATTATTATTCAGCCTCCATTTAAATATCACTGTCTTAGAGTAGATTCAACTCCTTTTACTCTTTATCACATTCCCACATTTCTCTATCTCAGCATTTGAATTACTTCTTTATCTGTTTACTTGTTTATTGTCAGCCTAACAATCTAGATAGTGACTTCCATGAGGGTATGGATTATGTATCTGTTTTTGTTTTTGTTATAGGGCACGTGAACTTGCTGGAGAGAGGCAGAAAAGGAAAGGGAAAGTGAGAGATCACCCCACAAGAAGGATGGCCATGCTGCAATCCTTTCTCCTCCATTCTCCTCTCTGGATTTTAGGCACAAATACACACGTACCCAGCATGTTTTTCAAGTTGCCAGGTCCAGAACTCAAACTGCCCAATCAGCTATGTGGAATCCAGACACCTTACCCATTATGCCACCTGCTGGCTCCAGATTTTTATCTATTTCATTCATCACTACATAACCATACGAGATAGGGGAATGCTCAGAACATATATGTTAATCAACATTTATTTATTTATTGCAAGTTATTGGTAGTAACTTGCAAGAGAACTTTTGGAAGATTTCATGCTAATAGCGTCCTTTGAATTGCTCTAGTATTAATTAAAATCCTCACTATCAATGTTGAAGATGGAATAATAAATGGCAATTATCTTACTTGAAAGGACAACAGATTCGTAGGGAAGATGAAATGCCTTATAAAATTAAGAATACAAAAGTCCTATAAGAATTTTTAGATTATAAAAAAATTAAAGTCTATAAAATGTAATTCAAAAAGTATGGTATTACTAAAATAAAAAATTACAGCAAATAAATAAATGGGTGAAATAAAGGTAGGCAGGTTTTTTTAAAAAAATCTATGTATACTAGCAAATACAGTTTTCTACTTTGCTATTTATTCTTCTGTATTTAGAAAGAGTAATTCTTTCCTAAGTGATTTCAAGTATTTAGAAAAATGCTTAGAATTCCTTAGGGAATTTAGGAGGTGACTAGGATGCCTTTTGAAGCTGCCATTATGCCCTCAAAAAGAAACTGAGACTTTACTTCTAATCTCAGGCCTTTGAAGAGCAGCTGCCCTCCCTAAGACCTCTACCCTGGACTTTAATCATATCCTACTAGGTCTTTTCACCTCTGGTTTTTCTTTTTCATATTTCATTAATTATGTATTCCACTGCTTAATCTTCTTAAAATATAATATTCTTGGGATATTTTCTTGTGAAGAAAACTGTAATTGCTTTTGTTCTCTTAGATCAAATCTGATATCCCAAAGTATTCAGCAGATATTTAAAACTTTCAACCAGGTGGTAAAATCAGCATCTTCACTACCCCATCATGTCCAAGGTCAAATAAGCCAGTTTTCACGATGTGCCCTATGGATTTTACACATTGCTGTCTTTGTCTTTTTTAACATACATTCTACTGCACCATTTCTGCGAGAACGACCTTTTCTTTACTTTTCTGTTAAATGAATTCTACAAACTTCTTTCAGGTTATAGTACTTATAATTCATGAAGATTTTTTTTTCAATTACCCCTATCTTTGATTATTTTAAATTAGTTCAATTTCTTATAATAATTATCAGTAAATATATACTGAGTGTCTATTACCTCCAAGCCACCTAAGTTGAACACTACATATACCAAAAGGGAGAAGATTCAGTGCCCGAACCAAGGGATTTTATTTCCTGTAGCAAATAACAAGGTAGAAATCAAAAGTGACCTAACATAGGCTTGCCCAACCTTGCAATTACTTAAAATCTGTCTTAGAATTGTTCTGAAGTATTTTCATATTGCTTTTCTTTCCAAATTAATTAACTCTCAAAAGGTTAGAAATCACACTTTTTTTGTTTGTTTTTTTGTTTTTTTGTTTTTTGAGAGGTTTTGGTTATAGGTCACATATACTTGACAGAGAGATGGAGAGACAGAAAGTGAGAAATCACCCCCTAGAGGGAATGGCCATACTGCAATCCCCTCTCCTTCATTATCCTCTCAGGATTTTGGGCACACACACTTGCACCTGGTATGAGTTTTAAGCCACTGGGTCCAGGACTAGAACTATGGTTGACAAAGTGGGAATTCAGTGACAAAACCATTATGCCATCTTCTCTTCCCTAGAAATCACATCTTTAAAAAAATTCTTTTAAGTTAATTGAATTAAATAATAGCTAATACTGAATATTTATGATGCGATGGCTGCTATTCTTAATATTGTAAATACATTAACTCATTGAATCTTCAGAACAAACCTATGAAGAACAGTACTATTACCACTTGATAGGGAAAAAAAAATTACTGTGACACAAAGATTAAGCAACTCATCCAGGATTGCATAGCTAATTAATGGCAAAGTTACAATTAGGCCCTCTGTGTTCTATTTCCCAGGGGTCATACTCTTTCATAATGCTTTACTGCCATGTAGACTCCATCAAACAATACCGCTAAGATAAAGAAGGCTCTGTTTTGCAAACAGGAAATCTGCCTGGGAAAGTCAGGGAGGCTGTTGAATATTGAGAGAACCAGAGCTAAACTTGAAGCTCAAAAGTTCTCCAATCCCAATCAAGTATTCTAGGCTTTGGTGACCATATGGTCCTCACCTTCTTACCACTGCTTCTTCCATAAGCCTGCAGGGAATTCTGTTGTGTCATGACCACTGCCCTAGAACCTTCTCCTCGGGAGGTACCTATTAGAAAAACCCATCAAAGGAAACCTATTCCAACCATTATGTTCAACATTGGTCGGTCTCTCCTCTTCTTTGCTAACTGAGCTCTGCTCTTGTTCAGGAAAACAATGTGCCAGTTAAAAGACAATAAAGCTCCCCAACTTTTCTGAAAACAATAGATAGCTATGATACATATGAGGTTCAACTGAAGAGACAGAAGCAAATACATTTTGAATGCTTTTTTTTTTTTTGGTATATTCAACTCTAGAAAAAACCATTGCTCTTCTTAGAAACATGAACTGACTCAGATGGCACAGACATTTTTGCTCTTTGTCTTTCCCTTTCTACCTGCCTAGAATAGTGCACATTGGTATAGCTGCCATCTTACAACTGGGATGCCAATTGATCTGCCACAATGAGGTCAGTGAAATGGGAAGGGGAATAGTTCTTTGAGTTCCCTAGATTCCCTGTTAGATGAGAAAAAAAAAAAAAAAACAACCTTATTTGGTTAAGTCACTGTGTTCAGGTTTCCGTTTACATGCAGCTTAATGCAATCCTAAAAGCTAAAACTTGTTTGAACATAATTTACAGAAACAAGTTCACTTAATTTTTGATAAAAGGTATTCATAAAACCCTCTACTATACACAACACTGTATGTGGGCTTTGATTTAAGGAATACTAATAAAACTTCCACTTGATTTTTAAAAGAGAAATACTTGTGTTATTATCATGGTAAATAAAATGAAAGACAATTAAATGGAGGCTTGCACTATTTCTGAGCTAGTATTTTTGAAGCTCAATATACTTTTACTTTGGGACAGAAAGTGCACATCAGTAATAGGGTGATTCATCTTTCCTTAATCAATGAACAATTAATCTTCATTAGAATACTCAGGTCAGTTTAAATGTGCAATGAGATGCTGGATCTTAGCAAGGAAGCCTCAAACACAATGGAAGTCATTAAAATTACATTACATCTGGCATTCTTGATGAGGCAAAGCTGGCACCTTCTCCACAGTAATCATAAGCACTGAGGCTCATGGCTGAGCCATTCAGAGAATGTGGACAACTGTGTTAAGTATCATCATCTACTCCCAGGGCTAAAGAACAAACTGCCTGCAATTCTGAGGCCCTTAGGATGGTGCCCTGGGTGACTCTTAGCAGTGTCACATTTTTGTGTCATAATTGTTCATATTTCAGAATCCACTCAGTCCTGATCCCGTCAGCTCTAAGGTGCCTTGCTAAACCACTCCACCCACAGGGATATGCTATTAATCCAGGTATTTTCTGTCTCTCACTTGAGGGCATGAGTCTATCATTTACTAGCATTATTGTCACTGTCCTTGTGTATTGAATGTTTAGTGTGCATGAGGCTTTTTCATAGGAAATCTAGGTCTCTCGTTTTAACCATAGAGCTGATCAATTTACTTACACTTTGCAGGTATAAAAACTCATCCCGAGAGCAACAGATGGTGTAATGGCTACGTTGCTGGACTGCCATGTAGTAGACCGCGGTTGGAGTCTCAGACCCGGTGGCTTAAACTCACACCAGGCGCATGTGCATGCATGCCCAAGATCCTGAGAGGAGAATGGAGGAGAAGGGATTGCAGCGTGGCCACCCCCCCACCCCCGGGGGATGATTTCTCACTTTCTGTCTCTCTGTTTCTCCTCTGTCTTTCTGGCAAGCACATGTGCCCTATAGCAAAAACCTCTCAAAAAAAAAAACTCAAATCCCAGTTTAAAAATATGTCCAAAGTCACACAGTTGGAGGCAAAAAATGAGGCTCCTCGCTTCCAAAATGACTACTATACCACACTGCCTTTCAATTAATTATAACTTACATTCTGTCTTCTGTTGTCTTTGCTTGTTGCCAGTATGCTATGTCAGTTCCACAACAGCAGTGATCATACCATATATTTTTAGATATCCTTAGACCTTAACATATCCTGTAAACAGTAGAGTCTGGTACAGCTTCCACGAATACGATAGGTTTGACCCTAGATTAACCCTACTACTTCTTGGTGTCTCATATCAACTTATTTAATAGGAGAGTTATCGGTAAACCCAGAAGTGATTTTTAAGACACCGCATAGTTGCATGGTTGGATTTGATAGATAGCAAGCTCTCATGGGCTGTTTATCCCTCTAATCATAAGCATAAATACAAGAAAAGCCAGCGTAGGGCTTTGAAAACTCTAAGTTGACTCATCAGATATATGTCTCTATCAGTCTTTTGAAACAGACTGTTTTTTTTTTTTAAAGACTTCAATTTAATTAGAATTCTTTCTCCCATTGAGATAACATCTTCAATTGATTTAATCCTTTCTTGTACATTCCTTGCATCCTGAGAGGTAGTAATGGTTTTCATTTTACATTCTGGTCTTAAAGCATGATAAACAGCTAGTGTCAGTTTTACTTCCCCAACTAGTGCCTGCTGCAGTGGGGGTAGGAGAAGGTCAGGGAGCTGGCCTCCAGTGTGTCACTCCTCTCACCCTCAGCCTCACTCTGCTGCTTTGTCCCATCTTTCCTGTTGTTTTGATCTATCCTCTTACTTGCAGAGATTAGATCAACTGTGCTTAGGATTCTAAAGTCATTTCCCATTTTACAGAGTGTACTTTTTTAAAGACATGGAAAGACATTTATAAAGTATGAAGCATCATCTTAAAATTCAGTAACTTTAATCAGCTTGTCTTTAAATACACCTCTGTTTTGTTCACCATGAAAATTCGTGAGAAGAGAATATTGGTTCTATAATTTTCCCTTTTATCATACTTGTTATTGAAGACTGTAAGTCTAAAGAAAATAAACACAATAAAGCCAGAAAACAAAGATTGCATATTTTAATATAAATGTGTCCAACATTATATTTCATAGGATTCTAAAAAATCATATGACTAAATTTCAATAAATGGCCCTGTAAAAATCAGTATGTCATGGGTTTTTTAGAGGTCTGAGTCTCCTGACTGGGGATGTGTTTGGCATGTTCAAGGCCATGAAGAGTTAATACCTACAAATGACCCTTCAATTTGACTTTCATTGTATATAATGTGGTTACCTAATTCCACCTGCTTCTAAACTTTTCCCATCAGAGTCTATTTCTAAGAGTGAAAGTTTCCATTGGCAATTGTGGAGCAGTTTTCTCTGGGCAATGATTATGTCAGGAAGAATTTTTTATTTTCTCATTGCATAAAAATCAACTATTCAACCATTTCTATTTTGCCAGCAAAGAGCTAGATATGTCACACAAAAGTGCATCATTTTGCTGATTTGTTAACTTTAGGAAAAAGAGACAAACAAATACAATAAGGTCCCACTGACCTGAATGAAAATAAAACCACTGAAATTCAAATATTTGCCTCTACTTACTTCTTTAAAAATCAACATGCTAAATACATTTAAAGACACAAGTATTATATATTTAATAGTTCTTTAATTCATAACATTTTAATATTTTGTTACACATAAAATAGAAACTAATGAGACAAATAATATACTATGATAAACTTTTTTTTTTGAGAGGTTTTCGCTATAGGACGCGTGTGCTTGCCAGACAGACAGAGACAGAGAGACAGAAAGCGAGAAATCACCCCCCAGGTGGGGATGGTCACACTGCAATCCCTTCTCCTCCATTCTCCTCTCAGGATCTTGGGCACGCATGCACACACGCCCGGCGTGAGTTTTAAGCCACCGGGTTCGGGACTTGAACCGCGGTCGACTACGTGGGAGTCCAGTGACATAGCCATTTCGCTAACTGCTGGTTCCCTATGATAAACTATTTTGTGCAAATAATTATTCTGTTCCCTTATATGTAAAAGAGAGCTTTTGATTCGAGCTACATCCAAATTTACAAGTTGTGTAAACTTAAGCAATTCATTTAGTCTCTTTGAGCATCAGTATAACTATAAACTGGAGGCAATAATGTCTCTATCAAAGAATTGTCTTTGGATCCAGACAATGCTGCATGCTGGGGACAGTTGCTCAGCAGCCTGGGGTCACATGGGAGGCCTGGGTTTGATTTCTAGCCCATTCTGAAAGAACCAGACCTGGCAGCATGCATCTGTAGTCCAGTTACTCAAAAGGATTGTGGCATGTCAGGACCCCATCTGAAATATAAAACACCATACACCCCCCTATACACACATTATCTTGGGTGGCCAGAAAGATTAGGTAACATACTGAGAGGTGGTCTAAGACAGCGGGGGGTACAAAACCTGGGCCAGACAACTTCACCTCTTTCTTTCCAGGGCTCCTCGTCTATACTATGTTATTGGGTAAGGTCAATGCATGGAAGTATCTAAGAATAATGTGGATTTCAGTCTGCTCAAATACTGGCAGTATTATTACTTCATGTGATAATATTTAGCATACACTCTGGAACATAGTATTTTTACTTTCCTCTTGTGTGGTCATAAACATATTGTATTCCCATTTAACTACTACACTTGACAGTGGCAGCTACAGAATTCTGTATGGGAATTCCTGGGAGGAGGGAAAATAGCAGAAGAGCTGTGAGATCTGTGTTGAGGTTCCATTTGCACACTGCTCTGAGTAAAATCATGGAAAAGTTATTTTCCACAGAAAACCATTGGAAAAGGCGATCATGGAGCTAATGTCTCTTACCATTGTGGATCATGCAGATGTTTCCAAGTAGGTGAATGAATTATCGAAATAAAGAATTCTCAGTTAATCAGCCAAATAGTTTCCATATAAACAGGGGAGAATATCCGTGCAGTAATGTAATCCTCTGTTCAGCATAAGACAATAATACGAACCTATAATACACGAATTAATTGGCGTTTGCTCCACTAAGTGATCCAGACAAGTCTATTCTACCTAAGACATTCTACCTGGGAAACAGGTAGAAAACATGGCAACCTCTCCATTTAGCTTGAAATATTTCAGTCTGTAGAAGCATTTTACCGTAACCTAAAACATCATAATTTACTTTCAAGTAATGGATTTAATCAAACTCTTTGACTAGATTTACCAGCACCTACCCAGTAATACTAACACACACACACACACACACACACACACACAGAGAGAGAGAGAGAGAGAGTTTACCTGCAATATTAAAATAAGTTGTGGGGTTATTTTTTATCCTCCAAAATTTGTTTTCCACTTTTCATAAAGTGTCAGCCTTTCTGGATTGCTTTGTAGATTTGTTAGGAATTTTGTATGTACAGTATCATATATACAAACTCTAGTGAGGGAAAATAAACAAGTAAACAGCAAATGTTATCAACAGTATGACAATGAAGTTGGATAGAAAAGTTTGATACCCTGAAATTGACTTGGTAAAAATCAATGATGATGTTGTTTATCTTCTCTCTCTCTCTCTCTCTCTCTCACACACACACACACACACACACACACACACACTTTCTCCACACATGGTCATTTCAGTAGCAAGGCAGATTTGCTCTTCCATTACCATTTTTCACAAAAAAGGAAAAAGAAATCCTTTAAGTGGTTACTAATTCAAGATCTGGAATGAGAACTAAACAAAATTATCAAGACATAAGCAAGCAAGAGAGCCATGAAGCATCCTCAGGAAACAACTTGAATAAGCCCTTCTTTACCAAAGATAAAACAATTAAATTTACACCAATAATGATTGTATCTGCAATGCATCATAAGACAATAAATTTACTTCAACCAGGCATCCTCGTTAATATCTAAAGAAATAGTGGTCATCTCTGGATGATGCTAGGGTAGCATTGTATTATTTTTAACACAGAAAAATCAAAGGTAAAAACAAATAGTTCATTTTGTCTTTCTTATGAGTGGTAGCTGAGAGTAACCATATATATAACCAGGATAAATGTCTTATTTTTGTTTAATTAGAATCATAAAGTGAGAAGAACCCCTCAATCAAATAAAGTGGAAAAGTTTTGTAAATAAAACAGTAGTTGCCATGAGTGGGTAAGTGTTAAAATTGGGAAATGGGTCTCTGAGCATTACACTATTATACCATTTAAATCTCTTTTGTATATGTTGACATTTTCACAGGATGAAATTAAACAAGAACGATATGTCCTGATTACTATAGCTTTATAGTAAGTCTTTAAGTAATATAACATCAAGTCCTTCAAATGTGTTCTTTTTCAGAATTATATTGGATAGAGTTCTTTGTTTTCATATATATTTAGAACCAACTAAGATATTTCTATAAGACAGGGATGGTTTTTATTATTCTGAATCAACAGATCAATTTGGGAAGACCTGACATATTAACACTAGTAAGTCTTCCAAGTCATGAGTGTCTTTCTACTTGTTAAATCGTCTATGATTTTATGTTTCATACTTTTTTTTAAGAATTATTTTATTTAACTTTATTTATTTAGTTTAAAAATTTGACCAGAGAGAGACAGAGTGAGAGCAAGAGAGAGAAAGCAAGCTGCCAGGTCTAGGACTCGAACTGTGGTCGGGCATGTGGGAATCCAGCGCCTTTAATCACCATCCCACCTGTCAACCACTGTTTCATACCTTTTGGTGCAGAGTTTTTGTACATCGTTTGCTAATTTATTTGTAATTTTTTGTCTTACTTTTTACTATTTATTTTTAATGTTTTACTTTTAATTGTTCACTACAATATATAAAAGTACAATTGATGTTTGTATTTTGACTGTCTACCCTGCATTTTATGCACTTTGCATTTGTTATTGCTGGCAGTTGCTTCATAGATTCCTTAGGATTTTATATGTAGAGTATCAACTGTACACACTCTCACATACTGTGTGAATACAGACTGTTGGGTTTTTTTCTAATTTTCTTTCTTTAATTGCTTTGTCTCACCCTATTGTAGATACAATATTAAGCAGAACCGGTTATTTGAGAAATATAGTTTTATTCTGCTTTTCTATTTTATTTTGTGATAGTTTTGGTAATTTTTTGAATAATTTGTCTATTTCATCTAAATTGCTGATTCTATTGAAATAAAGTTACTCAAAGTATTCTCATACTACCCTTTTAGTATCTGGAGCATATATTTATATTAATGTCCCATCTTTCGATTATGATATTTAGTTCTATATTTTTTCTTTGAGCAGGGTGTTGGGATAAGAAAGTAAGTCTCCAGGTCTGGGACTCAAACGGCAGTCAGCCATGTGGGAGTCTAGTGTCTCAACCACCATGCCACCCACTGGCCCAGTAATTTCTTTCTTTTTTTTTTTTTCCTCTTTTGGGGAGATTTATATTATAGGGCACATGCTGAAGAGACAGAAAGAGAAAGAGAGAGAGAGATGGTCACACTGCAATCTCTTCTCCTCCATTCTCTCATGATTTCAGGCATGTGTGCACACACACACCTGGTGTGACTTTCAAGCTGCCAGGTCTGGGACTTGAACCACAGCAGGCCATGTGGGAGTCCAGTGCCTTAACCACTATGTCACCTGCTGGCCCCAGGAGTTTCTTAATATTTTCAAAGAATTCATATTCATCTCAGTTCATATTTTTACTATTCAATTGATTTTTATTTCACTGATTTCTGCTTTTATCTTTGTTATTTGCTTCCTTCTACTTACTTTGTATTTAATGTTCTCTTCTTCTAGCTTGGGGTGGAAGCTTAAGTAATTTATTCTGAACCTTTTATCTTTTTTTATATAAAACTATAAATTTCCATCTAAGCACGATCTTAGCTACATTATATAAGTTTTTTGATGTTGAATTATAATTATTATTGTTCAAATTATTTATGATTTCTCTTATTATTCTATAACCCATTGGATATCTACAGAGTATTTTTAAGTTTCCAAATACTTTAAGTATTTCTACATTTCTTATTGCTTTTGATTTCTAATTTAATTCCAGAGGAAATTCTTTATAAGAATTCAATATGTTAAAATGTGTTGGAAAAAAAAATTTAGCCCATTTATTTGATATATCTCTGAGAATATTCAATGTTCCTTTGAAAATATGTGTATTTTGTAGTTGTCAAATGTTTATAAATGTTCATTAGGTCAATTTGATTGTTGGTGTTATTAAAATCTGAATTTTCAATAACTTTTGTGGATATTTTCTGCTAATTACCAAAAAATTTGTTTGTAAACTTTCCTTTAATAGAAGAAATTATAATTTTCTAAATTTTTTTCCTTTATGCTCTGTCAATTTTTGCTTGATATGTTTTGAGGATCTATTATTTGATGTGTACACATTCATGACTGTTACATCTTCCTGGTAAATTATACCCCTTCTCGTTATGAAATACTCCTCTTTTTCTCTGGTAATCCCCCTTATCTCTGGCAATCCTTATGCTTTAAAAGACAACTTAATCTCCTACTGCTCGCCACACCAGCTTTCTTGTACTTACTCTTTGCTTAAAATATTTTTCATATATTAACTTTCAATCTCTTATGCCTTTATTTTAAGGTGAATCTTTTTTAACGAAATGAATCTCGTTTTAATCTGCTAGAAATCTTTTCATTTTCTTAGGTTTATCTAGTTGAACTATACTATCTTGCCATATGTTTTTATATTTATATCATCTAATTTTTGTCCCATTTTTCTTACTTTTATACTATCAATTTAATATTTTTTTTAGTTTTCCAATATTCTATTTCCTTCTTAGACTTTTCCATATTCCTCTGTACATTAGTCTTGTCTACTACTTTAGGGTAAAAATAGAAATATATACTCTTAACTTACCAGAATATATTTATAGTTAATCACTTCATTTAAAATTGGTCATTCATTGGTCTTTCTTTTCTTTAAATCTTTGAACAAACTTAGAAAGGTTACTTTAAAGACAATGCCAGCTAATTCCAGCATCTGATCATTTTGTTTCATCACTATCCCTGTTGACTGGTTTTTGTTACTTGACTATCAGCTATATTTTTCTGCTTCTTTGCATGTCTAGTTATTTTTAGTGTATGTTTTACAGAGTATGGATTATGTTTTCTGCTGCATAATTTATCCTCGGGGGTGCTTTCTCACTTTCTCTCTCTCTTTCTCTGTCTCTTTCCAGTAAGCACATGTGCCCTATAGCAAATGAATAAACAAAATTATTGAAAGATGATCCAACTTCTTATGCTTTATTTTCCTTCTCTCTTATAAAACTGATTTTCCACTTAGTGCATTTCTGAAGAAAAGTTTTAAGCATATTTTATATTTGCAGTTTGCTAACGAATAATTCTAAGTTTTTCAGTTAAGCATGCCTTTAGTTTGCCTTCATTTTGGAGGAAACTTTTTCTGAATACAGGACTCTGGATTTAGCGTTTTATTCCTTTCAGCGCAACAAAAGCATTTTTCAATTGTATTGTAACCTCCATAGTTTCAGACAAAAAGTCAGTCTTAGTCTGGTCATTGTCATTTCACTATACATTATACTCCTTATTTTCTGACTGCTTGAGGGGATCTTTTTAGCATGTGAACTATGATGTACCTCGGGGGCTTTTTTAAACATTTATTTTTACTTGGAATTCATGATCTTCTTAAATTTGAAGTTTAATTATTTTCACCAAATTATGACATTCTCAGTCATTATTTCTTTAAATTGTTTTGTCTTATTTTCTCTCTTCTCTGAACTCCAATTGCAAACAACTTAGACCACTTGATAGTGTCCCAGATGTAACTGAGCCTTTGTTCATTAATGTTTCAATCTATTTTTGCTCTATTCCTCAGATTTTGTCATTATAAGACATCTTTCTTCAGATTTGTTGACCTTATTTTCTGTAATACTCAATCTACTGGTAACATAAATTTCTCATTTCAGATATTGTCCTTTTGAGTTCTCAAATTTCCATGCAGCTAATTTTTATGGGTTTTCTGTCTCTGTTCAGATACCCTTACCTATTGGCCACTCATTGGTCTTTCTTTAAATCTTTGAACAAATTTATAATGGTTACTTTAAGAACAATGCCAGATAATTCCAATATCTGGATCATTTTGTTTCAGCCCCTGTTCCTATTCACTAGTCTTTGTTACTTGACCATCAGTTGTATTTTCTTGCTTCTTTGCATGTCTAGTAATTTTTAATGTATATTTTAGAGAGTATGGATTATGTTTTCTGCTGCATTTTTTTCTTTCTTTCTCTCTCTCTTTCTCTTTTTTTTCTTTCTTTTTTCCTTTTTTTAGTGAGGCAATTAAATTACTGAGAGAACCAGCCAGATAGTATGGTGGTTAGGGTGGCTGGATCCCAAATGGCCAACTGTGTGGTTCAAGTCTCAGACTCTGCACTTGAAAATCAAACTGGGCACATGTGTGTAGGTGCCCAAAATCTAGAGAGAAAAAGAAGAGACTGTGGTGTGGCCATCACCCCTTGGGGGCTCTTTCTCACTTTATCTCTCTCTCTCTCTCTCTCTGTCTCTTTTCAGCAAGCCTATTTGTTTGCCCTATAGCAAACTAATAAACAAAATTATTGAAAGAATCTCTTGAACTTGTCAAACTTCTTATGCTTTAGTGAAGACTACTCTGTTTTATTTTTTTCTTTAGTCCTAAGATACAGCTCCTTCTCTGGGGTGTGCTCTTTACTACTTAGGCATGACTCTGTATTGTAGCCTCCATGGTAGCGTGAAGGTGTAACACCTGGAGATAGCCATCATAGGACCATGAATAGAAGAGCAAACTTGCTACTGGAGCAGAGCAGAAAGTCAGAAAGAACCTAGGTCCTTGATAACTTCTCTGAAACATCTGATTAATAAGTCTTGCACTTATGTTTAATGCTAGAGTATATTGGTGTTACTTAATAATGAAAGTATCTTAACTGATATTGTAAGTTAGCTTAGATCAGGGTTGACAAAATTTTTGTGTAAAATGGCCAGATAACAAATATTTTCTGTTTGCATGACATATGATTTCTGTCATAAATACTCAATTTTACTGGTATAGCATGAAAGCTTCCATGAATATTACATAAATGCATACATATGGCTGTATTCCAGTAAAACTTTATTTACAAAAGCAGGCAGCTAGATTTGGCTCAAGGGCATAGTTGGCTGACCCTGAGTTAGATGAATTTATATGAACCTTGGTCAGTTGAGACTCAACCTCTGAAGTCAGCCCTAGACTGATGGATTTGGGGGGTGCACCTAATAGTCCCTGTCGGAGTACTTTTATTCAGCCCACTGACCCATGGATGTCAGAGCGTTTAGAGCTAACATTATTCTGTACACTTACTCAGACAATAGGATTTGGTCTTCTACTTAGTATTTCTCCTTTAATGAACATGTAGTTGTCTTACATTATTTGAAATAATTAAGGAACAATTTCTTTTCCTAACATTTTTTCCAGAAGTTTAGAGAGTAATGTACACAGAAGGAATTTTAAATAAATAATTCTTGCATGTATGGAAAACAAAGAGAGAAAGAGAGGCAAAGGAGTAAATAAACAAATAAGGGAATAGAGATTGAACTGAAAAAGATTGTAAGGTAAAGTTCTATAATCTTTCTCACTTTATCTCTCTCTCTCTCTCTCTCTGTCTCTTTTCAGCAAGCCTATTTGTTTGCCCTATAGCAAACTAATAAACAAAATTATTGAAAGAATCTCTTGAACTTGTCAAACTTCTTATGCTTTAGTGAAGACTACTCTGTTTTATTTTTTTCTTTAGTCCTAAGATACAGCTCCTTCTCTGGGGTGTGCTCTTTACTACTTAGGCATGACTCTGTATTGTAGCCTCCATGGTAGCGTGAAGGTGTAACACCTGGAGATAGCCATCATAGGACCATGAATAGAAGAGCAAACTTGCTACTGGAGCAGAGCAGAAAGTCAGAAAGAACCTAGGTCCTTGATAACTTCTCTGAAACATCTGATTAATAAGTCTTGCACTTATGTTTAATGCTAGAGTATATTGGTGTTACTTAATAATGAAAGTATCTTAACTGATATTGTAAGTTAGCTTAGATCAGGGTTGACAAAATTTTTGTGTAAAATGGCCAGATAACAAATATTTTCTGTTTGCATGACATATGATTTCTGTCATAAATACTCAATTTTACTGGTATAGCATGAAAGCTTCCATGAATATTACATAAATGCATACATATGGCTGTATTCCAGTAAAACTTTATTTACAAAAGCAGGCAGCTAGATTTGGCTCAAGGGCATAGTTGGCTGACCCTGAGTTAGATGAATTTATATGAACCTTGGTCAGTTGAGACTCAACCTCTGAAGTCAGCCCTAGACTGATGGATTTGGGGGGTGCACCTAATAGTCCCTGTCGGAGTACTTTTATTCAGCCCACTGACCCATGGATGTCAGAGCGTTTAGAGCTAACATTATTCTGTACACTTACTCAGACAATAGGATTTGGTCTTCTACTTAGTATTTCTCCTTTAATGAACATGTAGTTGTCTTACATTATTTGAAATAATTAAGGAACAATTTCTTTTCCTAACATTTTTTCCAGAAGTTTAGAGAGTAATGTACACAGAAGGAATTTTAAATAAATAATTCTTGCATGTATGGAAAACAAAGAGAGAAAGAGAGGCAAAGGAGTAAATAAACAAATAAGGGAATAGAGATTGAACTGAAAAAGATTGTAAGGTAAAGTTCTATAACTAAGCAAAAGAAAGAACAATTGGGGGAAAGGAAAAGCTGAATATATTAATGAGGCAGGCAGATTAATGGCTCCCCAAGTGTGTCCATGCTCTAATGCTCAGATTCCATGAATATGTTGCCTTTCATGCAATAGAGATTTTGCAGAAGTGACTAAGAGGGAGATTATCCTGCATTATTCAGGAGGGCCCAATCTATTACATGAGTCCCTAAACATAGCTTCTCTCCCAGTTGTGGCAAGAGAGCCTTATGATGAGTGGAGAGAAGTCAAAGGGGTAGGATGTTGCTGGCTTTGACGATAAGAAAAGGGACTCTAAGGCAAAGAATGTGGGCAGCCTCTAGAAGCTAGAAAAGGTAAAGAAAGTTGTCCTTGAAGGGCTCCAGAAAGGAAGATAGCTTTGCCAACACCTCGACCTTAGCCCAGGGAAATTATTTTGGACCTCTGACCCATAGTATGGGGTAATACATTTCTGTTATTTTAAGCCAAAGGTATATGATAACCTGATACGGTAGCAATAGAAAATTAATACAACTGGACCAGGTGGTGGCATAGTGGTTAAAGCAGCTGGAACCCACGTGGCCAGCTGCACAGTTCAAGTCCTGGACCCCCAGTTTAAGAAACATGCCAGCACGTGTGCATGCACACCAAAATCCTGGGAGGAGAATGGAAGAGAAAGAATTGCAGCATGGCTATCCCCTCAAGGAGATGCTTTCTCACCTTTCCTTCCTTCTTTCTCCTTGACTCTTTATGGTGAGCACACACTCCCTATAACAAATTTAAAAAAAAAAAAAAGAACAAAGAAAAAACTAAAATGTTATATCTCTAATCTAAACCATTGGAGAGCTGCCATTCCTATTTCTATTATTCTTTCTGGATTTTACTACAACTCTCTTGTATAGCTTATTCCTCACATATATACTATAGTTCTATATTTAAACAATATTCTCACTCATTTTAATAATACCAGGACTAAATGTTTTTTAAAATCTAAACAACATAATGACTTATTCTAAATATTCTCTACGGGAACATTTAGTCTGTGGTTTCTTCCCCAGAGTTTGCCTAATAGTAGATAAAATATAAATTCACAATGTTACAATGTTAATCAATAGTACTTTAGCTCCTCAAAATGACTAAAAAGATAGACCAGTCATGATTCTCAAATAGCCTTCATAAACTGACCAGGAAAACTGTGCTTTATTTGCTGTCTAAAATTATTATTGAAAATGAATTCCTTACATTCATCTCATGCCACCTTTCTAAGATTTTGTATAGGATTTAACTAATAACTCATAACTCAACAAACAGAAATTGGCAGGCTAGCGTCAACTGATAGCAGTAATATTAATAAACTTGGGAGATGGTGTAGAATTAAAAAGCTTGTGAAACTATGTGGGGCCCATGCTAACTTCTTCCATGCTGTCGTTTCCTGACTTTAGCTAACATAAGCAAAGAGACTGACATATAATGCCACATTCTTCATTCCCATGGAGTGCACATTCTCCACAGAACCAGACAGTTCAGAGGGACCAACTTAAGTGGGTAGTTGGGCTGGACCGGGCCAGCATTTCTGCATTTAGTGAAGGCTGGGTCTCCCTAGAATTCCTTGTCTGGGCCATCTGTGCCACATTCACTGTTGCACGTATGTTTTGAATACTGTTCCAAGCCATTGCCCATTACTCAAAGGTAGCTTTAGTCAAGGCTGGGCATGAAAGAGGTTGTTAGTCTCAGCTGAAGACCCTGCTTCTCTAAAACAATGGCATTGCCAAGTGACCTACTTCAGGTGATACTTGTTTGACTCAACTTTTCTTCCAGTAAGTTTCTTGCTATAAAATGCCTCCCAACCAAAACGAAACTAAAATACTTTTTATTAGTTATAACACCCATCAGCCCCATGTGTGTGGCTTGTGGGGTAGACAGTTGCTTTCGTGGATTATGCTGAACACCCTCCAAGGTAACATTTAGTCTGTGATCTTCTCCCCAGAGTTTTGCCTAATATGCGATGAAATGTAAATTCATAATATTATCAGTGTTAATCAGTAATACTCCAGCTTCACTAGTACTCTAGTTCCCAGGCTTCACTTACCCATTTCAGTGCCAATTTTCAGACTGTTACCTAGCATGCAAAAATAGCAATATTTGACACTGCTCAGATATTTTGAAAAGCCATCTTTAGGAACAAAAGGTTCTGGCTTTCCAGGAGAGATAGAATTGGCATTTGCTAGTTTTCTGGGTTAAGCTTTGGTTTAGACTGGGAAGATTCTTGGGAGGCCTAGACAACTCTAGAACCTAGTGTGGTATGGTTTCTCCAATGTGCAGGCTCCCATAGATTGACCAAGGAAAGCCTCAGAAACTTTTTTTTCTGTGGACTATCATAAAGGTCACCTAAATGGCAAAGGGGATTTTTTTCTCAAACCACACAGCCCAATTCCAAAAAGAAGATGGAGACTGAGAGTATATTAGTACTTTTATACAGTTAAAGGTTTCCACATATGCGTGAAAACATGCAGTATTTCTCTGTGTGCCTGGCTGACCTCACTTAACATAAAACCTCCCAGATAAATCCATGTTGTGACAAATGACAGAATTCCATGCATGTTTATGGTTGAATAATATTCCACTGTGTGTGTGTATTTATATATACATGGGTGTATATACTTTTTTATCCATTCACCTATTGATGGACAAATGTAAAATTATATGTAAATTAAAAAGAGGAAAAGAAACAGGAAAGCAATAAACCAGATTCTATTTGATTGCTAGAGTTGATATATTGTAAAATTCAACTTCTATGGCTTAAACTACTTCTTTTGATATACTAAACAAACTTAAGTGAATGGTGCTCTAAAACCCAAGAACTTACAGATGAACTATCACAAAAAAGATGTAGGACTGGCCCCGTGGCTCAGTGGTTAAATGTTGTGCATTGAGAGCCAGTTCCTACTTGGCCAACTATGATTTGAATTCTGAGCCCAGTGACTTGAAAAATAACACACTGGGCATAAGTGCATGTGTCCAAAGAATGAACTTTCCTACCTTGGTTTTTCCTAGGAATGAAAATCCAAGTTTAAATGATATATATTGAGTCATCTGAAAAGTCTTGACATATTTTTTCCATGCAAAAATGTGTCATGACTTTTTTGATAACCCAATAATTTCATAAAATGTCCACACTATTTTGGAGGCATGTATGATTAAGATGTTTTATAATTGTGTTGAATTTATAAAACTCTCTCTGGCTACTTTTTTCCATTTGTAATTGGCTAATCCTATATTGCCCTCTATAATTAAAAGTGCTTTATGGGGCTAACCAGTGGCATGGTGGTTAATGCGGCTGCATCTCACATGGCCAACAGCATGGACTTGATGGTTTGAGCAATACTTGTTAGTGTGCATGCCTAAAATCCCAACAGGGAAATGGAAGAGATAGGATTGCAGCATGGCCATTTCCCTAGGGGAACTTTCCAACTTTCTGTCTCTCTCGTTTTCTCTGTCTCTCTGATGAACACATGCACCATATAGCAAAATTTAAAAATAAACTTAGAAAGTGATTTATGATTGCTACCATAATCAGATTTAACCATATTTGGCAAAACTAATGTAGACTATTATGTAGGACCAATTCTAAATATAGGACCATTCTTTATATTTCCAATAAGGTGGGTCCTAAATCATTTTTGACTAAATTCCTGTGTGTATATATAGAGAGATATAAATATAGATATATAGATATAGATAAATATAGATTGATATAGATATATTTTTAGGGATTACATAAAGTGGTAAATGTTTGTTTACAATATTTCATTGCTTAATGTAGCTCTGCTTTCATACTAAAATTATCTACATTAAATCTGTTACTTAACAAGATTGCTCTATCCACTCACATATTTTATAAAATAATTTCATTCAGACTTTCACATGATTCTTTAACATCAGTGTATTGAGTATGACCAGCACCACTGAGCCATCTAACACAGCTCTGCAATGTGCTGTCTCCATTCATGTCTGCCTGAGTCATTGGGGATCCTGCCCTATTTCAATCCACATGTAATGTTCACACTTGCTGTTTCCTCCAGACCACCTATTCACATAACATTGAAGCTGATTGTTTTTGTCTATGGGTGTATACTCTTGATTTCTACAAATGAAGTGCTATATTTATTTAATAATAAAACATGTGCAATTTTAATGTCATGTTTCATGAAATTATTACTAAATTTATGCTAAGTTTTTTTGGTCCCCTTTAGGAACAATTGATTGAAGACAGTTACAGACTAATATGTCTTCTACAAAGAATCATTTGTGTTCAAAATGGAATAGTAAAAGATACTACATGAGATGAGAGACTTTGTAGGGAATTGATTATAAGGTATCTCTCTATATGAATGTGTATTTAAGAATCTCACTCTTCTCTGTACATACAGAGACAGTAACATCATCAGTTTTTTCATACTAAGCTAGAGTTCTTCAGTATATTCAGTTTTATTTATATTCTACTTATTGGTAGAGCACAAATAGCAAACCACAATTTTTATAAGAGACCAAATATGCTGCATATTTAGGTAGATAAGGAAAAAAATGCAGCAATCTGCTCTGGATTCAGCTTGTTAACAAGTGAAGAGGGCTAATGAAAACCATAGATAATCCGCAACCCTCATTTTAGCCATTAGTTTCAATCTTGTCCCCTGCTCCTTCTTTTACTAGAATTGCTGACAAGGAGTAAAGTGGGGCTGACTAGGATTTCTTGTCCTGCTCACCTCTGGAAGAGGCGATAATGAACAGCAGAATAGCTACAAGGCAGCACACCCAGTGCAGAGAAGAGGCGAGGGACTCAGGTAATCCTCCAACCCAATGATAAACCACTGATAAGGCAGCTTAATCTCCACTTCTGTCACCTATCCAGAGGCAACAGTCCTACTCTGCTACTCATAAATACTAAATAATTAGAAAGACTTGGCACAAAGGATGGGATTCAGCTGTTTTTTACTCAGTTAGGATTATTTGCCCTAAGATGTTTAATTTAAAACAAGTCTTTTAACACAACATAGAATGAGCTGTCTACCAATTGCTCATTCACATTACCAATTAATAACAGAGGAATTATCTGATAACAAAAGACATTTGTTTCTCCTAAAAAAATCTTTTGGTGTAGCCAAGCTGGCACAGGTCTATTTAGTATCCACTGAGCTTATCTTACACTTATTAGAAGGATATACTATGACCAAGCTATGTTTATTAAATATATACAGTGCCTACATAGCCAGAATTTATAACAGACATGAACAGATAAAAATTAGAGACTGTAACATATCCATTCATATCATGATGCTTCAACAAAATTCAGCGTAATTGTGAAGTTTATTAAGCAACTGAGGAAATACTGATGGGTTGATAAAGCTTGACTTTTCTTATTTCAGAATAAACCCAAGCTTCACAAAATTCTATTTATTTTTCTGTTAGGATATTCTTCACCGCAAATTTAAGTTTCCTCAATTAGAGTATTCAAGCCTTCACAAACCCTCACAGGCACTGAAATGTTTTCTTTGAGAATATAGTTAATGCCAGGACTATGCAACCCCTCTGCCCACCCCCACCCCAACACATTAGCCAGTGAGCTCAAAAGTGGATAATCAAAAGTGAAACTGATTAAAAACAGGCAAACTATAAAAGGAGCCAACCAATTTAGTTTCATTACTCAAGCTGAATGAAATTCAAAGCACAAACAATGTAAGGAGGTGTATGTCCTTTGTATTTTTGCAATTCTTAAATTTTTAATGATTCTGGGGTTTATTTTGTTACTTGGGAAAAATATCTTAACGTAAGATTCATCTCAACAAGAAGGCCTATAACAATGGTCCTGCTTAGAATAGTCCAATTAAAATGTTCACATTTGGTAAGTTTGCATTATATAAAAAGTACACAATGGAATATGGATCATTATCACTTTTCTTTCCTGGAATCAAAATACTAAATGTTGCATGGCACCAAATTGTGTCTCCCATTCCTGAAAAAAAAAAAAAAAACAAACTTCTGAATATCAACCAAGTTAATTAAATCCATGCAGGGAGACAGGCATCTTTAGGACTTCTTAAGAGGAAATATATCCATTTTAACCTACATACGTTCACTTCCATTATTTCTATCTTTGCCCAAGATTTTTTAACTATAGTGCATAATTATTTGTTCTTATTGTCACACCCCTCCAGATTGTAAAATGTGTAAGTTTAAGGACTATATCTGGCTCCAATTTTTTTAACCATTATGTGTCCAAGTGGCTGGACTGCAAGGCAGCAAACTAAACTAGTTTGATTTTAAACTAGTTCTGATTTGTCCAAATAATTGCATCCATTCTTTATGTCACTTAAGGAGTATCACTAAGGAGTCACCTAATCTCCAGCAGTGAAGCCACTTGTAAAGTTTCATGTAGGTTCTAGAATTCCCTCTTTACTGAATACCTCAGGTTCCTGGATTTTAAACTCGGCCAAGAGATTTTCAGCCTACAGGTGTGAACTGATGTAATGAGGTGATGTAAAAGAGACAGGATTTTTGCATAAAAGGCTTTTGAAAGAGTCAAAGGTAGAGGTGGTTTCTGTCATAGCTGCCCTCCTAAAGTAGTCCTTGAGCATCACGTGGCCAATGCCACCAATCATTGTGCAGTACATCAATTTTACCATCTCATTGCAAGTGAATCATTTAAGTCAGGAGAAATCTGTAAGGCTTTCCCTGTAACCCTAAAGATCATCCTTGGCACTTGTAACCTATGAGTCTCAGGCCATTGGTTAAGTCACAGAAGACACTCCTAGGAAATCTTTTTCCTTTACTGTTACTCCTGTACAGATATCCTGAGGCTCAAGGAATTCACAAAACTTCATGAAGCTGCCAAAGATCTAGTGACAATAAGTAACAAAAGTTATTTTTATTTATTAGCAAACAGAAAATTTCACTTAATGAGAGGTTTAGATCGTGAAGCACATTATATTCTGACAGTTCCTCGCTTATTGTGAGTAGAGAGTGGGGTTTTCGGGCATGTCTTCTATTCCTTTGTATCTCCCAGAACCTACTGCAAGGCCAGGCACAGCTCTGATCTATGATAAATAGGATTGTAAGAAAGAACAAAAGTTAACATGGAAAATCTTTGGAAACTACATCTACATCTTTTCTCTATTTTTTGACTAGATTTGCATGGTTTTAAAAAATGTTTTTATGCTCTCTTAAAACTCAGAGTTCAAGGCTTCCCAACATCAAGCTGTTTGAAAAAGAAAATGTAGATGATGTAGATAAAAATCTGTTAATATTTTATTTTGTTACCCTTTGAAACCCTCTCACATCCCTTTAAAAAATATTAAATGATACTTAAAGCAGAGATTTTTGCTCTAACTGCTACTTTATAAGCAGCCTTTGTGTTAAATAGCATGCTTTAAAGATGATGCAACAATTGAATTTTGACTCCACTTACGGGATCAGTCTCAGGCTGGAAACTGTTTTTTCTCTGGGGAGGGAGTCTCCATCATGCCTTTTACTTTGTACAGACTTCATTGTAATCTACTTCAAGGAGCCACACCGTCTGGTAAATGTTGAAGGAAATGTCTGTGTCTGGCTTTATTATCACTGTACCTCCGGTAGGAGTGTTTAAAAAGTAGACTCCCTGAAATGTAGGTTCCGGTTATACTTGGGTCACTGCCTGCTGATAAACTGTCACCAGTGTTTGTTCATCCTTAGCTCTACACTGGTAGAAGGTGTCATCTAGGTGCTTGTTGGGGGGCAAATAACTTGTATGTTGGGGTAGTTAACTGTGTAAAGCCAATTCCAGTGCCTTCAGTTCAACATGAACTGAATATCAAACATGGTGAGAGGCACCGTGGACTGGCACTCTCAGAGGTCCCAGTTTTCGGTCAGTTGGGAAAAAGGGTGCCAAGTTAGCATACATCAAACCAAAGCAGATGGTAAGATAAAAATGGTAGTTTGGGAAGAAAAGAAATACAAATGTATGTACACACACAGATTTAACTTTAATAATTAGAAAAAGAGAGAGAGGTGTAAAAAAAATGCATTAATATCAACCAGAATATTAATTTTAAATTTGAAGAACACATATTTACCAAGATATTTGAAGAAATATCAATATAGCTGTTAAACAAAAACATTGGCAAGTTTATAATGTGGGTTTTCTTATTTATTCAAAGGATTGGTTTGATTCTGCCAGGATTGCCACAACTTTATACCACAAACTGACAGCTTTAAACCAAAGAAATTTATTTTCTCACAGTTTTGGAGGTTAAAAGTCTAAGACCAAGGTGCACTAAGACTGGTTTCTTCTAAGGCCTCTTTCTTTGGCTTGAAAATGGCCGCCTTCTCACCATGTGCTCAGATGCCTTTCCTCTGTGCCCTGGGTGTCTCTTCTTGTAAGGACACTAGTCATACTGGATTAGGGCCACACCCTAATAGCCTCATTTTAGAGGTTATTTAGAACACTTTAGAAAGTGTTCTATTATCTCACAACGTGACTATATTGTGAGGTAATGGAAACATATAGATTAAAAATTTGGGGAGACAGTTCAATTTATAAGACTAATGTCTAAGACAAAGTATAAATTTCAACTTTAAACCAAGATCCTCTGCCATAGTTACCTAGGAAACTAAATAGACCAGATTTTTACATTCATTAAGCAAGTATTTATTAAGTGCCTACTATACAAAAGGCATGCCTTTGAGGTTCTATACTAGGTATAAAATGAGGAACAAACAGTCCCTGTCATCTAGGTGTTTGTAATCTATTATAGCCAGGAGACATTTATCCAAACATGTGTAATTCTGTGATTAGTTTAATGGGCTTCTGTTAACTTCACGGAAGTCTTTCTCCAGGCCACAAATGCTGCTCGTATATTAGGAAGAAAGAAAACTGTTTCCAGTTAAGAACTTTGTAATTAATTAAGGAAAAATACTCTTAGGAAACTTTGCCATATTTCACCACTTTGCCAAGAATTGGACATTCATTTACTCATTTATGTGTATGTTCTTTCTATCCAACATATAGACAACTATGCTCTAGACACTGGACTCTAAAGAACTTTGTTTTTGTTCATGATAGAGGATGTGCATGTACATGAGAGAGAGAGAGAGAGAAAAGTGGCCTCCACAACACTCCATTGTGCAGTCATCCCTTTCCTCTAGACCACCAGGGTCCTGGCAATGTGGACAGGAACCCATTATGTTTTCAGGACCACAACAGAGGGTTGTCAGTGTTCTAGATTTTGACAATTCTTATGGGTGTGTAGTAATATCTCATCATTGCTTGTTCATGTTTCTAAAAAATATTTATTAAGTTTTATTTATTGTTATTTTTATAGCTGACCAGAGAGAGAGACTCAGGGAGTGAGAGAGAAAGGGAAAGGGAGAAAGGAAGCCTCCAGGTCTAGGACTCGAACCATGGTCAGTCAAGTGGAAGTCCAGAGCCTTAACCACCACACCACCTGCTGGTCCCCTCATCATTGTTTTAACTTCCAATTTCCTAATGATATATGAAGCTGAACATCTGTTCATATGCTTATTTGCATTCAGTATATCTGAAAAGTCATCACTATTCCTGAGGTCAGCTAGGTTTCCTTCTATGTTACCGTCTAAAAGTTTTATGGTTTAAATGTGTCCCCTAAAGTTCATGTGTTGGCAACTGAATCCTCAATGCAACAGTTTTTAGTGATAGGACCCTCAAGAGATGGTGAAGTCATGAGGACTCTGTCCTCATGGAAGAATTAATGTTGGATGGGTGTCACTATCTCAAGAGAGAGTTTGTTGTAATAGCATGTTTGGTACCCTCTTACGTTCTCTCTCAAATGTGCCTGCTGTCTTCATCTCTGTCTTGGATAATCAGCAAGAAGGCTCTTGCCAGATATAGGCTCTCAGCCTTGGACTTCCTAGCCTCCAGAATTGTGTGAAATAAATTTCTATTTTTTTATAAGTAGCCAAGTGTTAAGTAATCTGCTATAGCAGCACAAAATGGACTAAGAGAAGAAGTGTTATAGTTTTGCATTTTACATTTAGTCTATGATCCATTTTGAGTTAATTTTTGTGAAGAATGTCTGTGTTGAGTTGCACCTCTATCTAATTTAGATGATGCTCTGGACTTTAGAATTTTGAATTGATGCTGGAACTAGTTAAGACTCTGAGGCAACAAAAACACAACAACAACAACAACAACAAAACTACAGGCTAATATCACTTTTAACCTTTGGAGTAAAAATTCTCAACAAAATACTATCGAATTAAATCTAGTGGCACATTGAAAAGATTATATACCATGATCAAATGAAATTCATTCCAGTAATGCAAGGATGAGTCAGCATATGTAATTTTTTTAAAGTGATACATTGTATCAATAGAATAAAGGATAATAGCCTTATGATCACCTTAATAGATACAGAAAAAAAAAAAGATAAAATTCAACATTCTTCACTGAAATAGAGAAAACTACTCTAAAATCAATATGGAATCATGGAAGATCCCCAAATTGCCAAACCAATTCTGAGAAAAGCACAAAGCTAGAGGCATTACACTATCTGCCTTCAAAACATACTGAAAAGCTATAGTAACCAAAACAGCACAGTGCTGACATAAAGACAGACACATTGACCAATGGAATAGAATAGAGAGCCTGGAAATAAATCCATGCATTTATAGACAGCTGATTTTCAATAAAGGCTCCAAGAATATTTATTGGAGAAAAGATAGCCCCTTCAAAAAATGGTACTGAAAAAGCTCAGCCATGATTGTGCAAGCAGTTTTATGCTGCTCTGTGGGACTAGGGCTGCATGCAATTCCCAGCCTCCAGAACTATGATAATAAGTTTCTGTGCTTTATAAGTTATCAGTGTTAGTATTCTATTACAGCAGCACAAAATGAACTAAGACATGTCCAAATCAAAAGGCAAAGACTGTCAGGCTAGAAAGAAATAAAAACAAGAACAATTAGTATGCTATTGACATACTAATTACATGCATACAATAGGACGTCTTTAAAAACTTAGTACATAAACAGATTAAAAGTATCAGGATGGAAGAAGTACATCATGCAAATGCTAAACATAAGAAAGCTAATGTGGTACATTAGTGTCAAGGTAAATTTTTAACAAGAAAAGCATTAGCAGATTAAAAATATAGATTTTATAATGATAGCATCATCAAATCATCCAGAAGTCATAATGGTGTTTTTTTTTCTTTTTAGGAATGACTTATTTAATTTATTTTATTTTATTTGTTATAATTATTTTTTAATTTGACAAAAGTGACAGAGAAAGGGAAAATGAGAAAGCAAGTCACCAGGTCCAGGACTCGAACCAGTCGGCCATGTGGGAGTCCAGCACCCAAATCACTATGCCACCTGCCAACCCCATAAGTCACAACAGTCTTAAGTGTATATGAACCTATTAACAAAGTCCCCAAATATATCAATCAGAAATTTACAATAGGCTAGCCAGTGTCATGGCGGTTAAGGTGGCTGATTCCCATATGCCTGACCATACTGTTAAAGTCTAGTGGATTGAAAAATATGCAGGATGCACGTACTTGCATGCCCAAAATCTCAAAAGGAGAAAAGGAGGAGAAGGGATTTTCATATGACTATTCCCCCATGTGGGTGTTGGCTAACTGTCCCTTTCTTTTTCTTTTACTCTCTCTCCCTCCCCCTCTCTCGCTATGGTGAGGTCACACACCCTCTAGCAATTTTTTTTAAATGTACAAAAATAAATATGAAAACAGACAAAGCCACAGTTGGAGATAGAACATTCCTCTCTTGGTAACTGAGAGAACAAGTGGATAAATTAGTAGGCTCTACATAAGATTTGAGCAAGAATATCAATGACTTGGCTTAATATACTTTTATAGAACTTCACACATACAACAAAACACACATTCTTCCCAAGTGGAAATGGGACATTCACCAAGAGACATCATAAGCTGAGCCATTAAGTGTGTCTTAGTAAATTGAAAAGTTTAAAATGATGTGTTCTGTGATCAGAAAGGTATTAAGTTAGAATTCAATAACAATAAAGTATCTAGAAAACTTCCAAATATTTCAAAATGAAACAACAGACTTCTGAATAACCCAAGGGTCAAAGAAGAAATCTGAGAGGAAATTAGAGGCCCATTAAGCCTCAACAGCCTTTACATCTTAGTGGGAAGGAGATTATCAGATCATTTTGGAGAGCAGGTTTTAATTAGTAGAACACAAAGGAGGACTTGGAGGAGCTGTGCCTGAGAGAGAAAGCACTAAACAAAGAGTCAGAGGGCCTGATGCTGCTACTTATGGGCTGCAGGACTTTCTCAAACCCTCCTAGAGAATGCATTTCTCCACCTGAAAATAGGAATAATAATAGGTACTCCCTCTCCCATGTGTGAAGTTTAAATGCAATGCCTGTAAGAGCAGTCACCTAACCAAGGCTAGGCCCATCTTAGTAGGTGCTCAGCAAACACTGACTGGAAAAAAAAGTAGCTTGTAGCTATTAAAAACGTGCTTTATTATTTTGCCTAGAGATCAATCGAACAAGAAAGAGAAATGTATTAATTACATGTAAGAATTTCATGTCATACCTAACTAGCCCGTAAGAGAATTTTAAAAGAATAACTCAAGGAAAACAAATGTTTTAAAGAAATCTTTGGAGGGATCTAGGAGGTGAGAAAAGAGACTATGTATTCATATTCTCACATACTCTCTCTTAACTGAACCAGTGCATTCAAGCTCCTTAAACGAATGATATTTCCACTTCATTGCTATTTACAGCCATAGCCCAAAGCACAAAGATCAGACTCAGCATCTGATTAAACTAAGTTTTATAAAGAATGACAAAATAATTGGTAAAAACATTTCAGCTTGGCTATGTAAAACAGAAAAAAACAAAGTAGCAAACGTTCAAAGCACAATGGGTTTTGGGGAACAACACTGTCTCTTCTCTTCGGCATTTCTCTAGGATTCATATCTTGGCGGGGTGACAAAAACCTGTCCATCAGCTGCAAGCCTGAGCCTATCAGCCTTACAAATCAGAGTTAATAAAAGTCAATCAGTGGTGGTTTAACTTGCTTGCTACTGCCTGAAGCAGGATTCAGCCCCAGTGTCTGTCATCCACTTAGAAAACACTTTCCATGGCTGCCATACATTCTAAAAATTTACTATATACATTTCTATAGATAGGAAAAAGTTATTTCTATAAATGTATACCAGTCCAACATGGATGCATATGAATCCCCTACAGGTAAATGCAGAGATAAAAACTTAACCCTCTACAGTTAGAGATGCATAGAAAGGTGTGGTTTTTAAAGTTCAGCTTCTTTACTTGAGAATTTTGCCCTGTACATTCATGTCTTTCATGTATAAATGGTACTTATGTTATAATTGCCTTTACATATATGTTGAATTTTTTTTTCTTTTTCTTTTCTTTTTTTGCCATAGGGCATGTGCACTTGCTGGAGAGAGAAAAGTGAGAACTCACCCTGCAGAGAGGACAGCCATGCTGCAATTTCCTTCTCCTCCATTTACTTCCTGGCATTCTGGGCACACGTGAATGTGTGTTTGACACATGCTCAGTATGGTTTTCAAGCTGCCAGGTTCAGGACCCAAAACATGGTCAGCCATCTGGGAGGCCAGTGCCTTAACCATCAAGCCACCTGCCAATCTCAGGACAGTTACTTTTTTTTTATCTTAAGAATTATTTATCTAAGTTTACTTATCATCTTTTTTTTTTTTTTTTTTTTTTAATTTGATACAGGCACTCACCAGAGAGAAAGTAAGAAAGTAAATTGCTAGGTCTGTGACTCATAGCCCCATGTGAGAGACCACCGGGAGTCCAGCACCTTAAACACCTTGCCAAATGCTGGCCTGTGATTGTTACTTTTTAATTTTTCTTAGAGAGGGCATGTGCGCTAACCAGAGAGACAGAGACAGAGATAGAAAGTGAGAAATCGTCCCCAAGGGGAGATGACGCCACACTGCAATCCTTTCTCTTCCATTTCCTCTCAGGATTTTGGGCATGCATGCATATGTACCTGGTGTGAGTTTCAAACTTCTGGGTCTGGGATTTAAACCACAATCAGCCACTTAGGAGTCCAATGACATAACCATTATGCCATCTGCTGATCCCCAATTGTTACAGTTTTAATAAATTAGATATGATTAATATATTGATTGCCCAAATCCCTATGACAACATCCACCAAGATTATGATACTGGATCTAAATTCACAAACTACTGGAGCTGTTGATCAGTCATGTTGGATCCAAGTCTACATCTACCTACACCGGCAACAACAGAATTTTCTGCCTTAGCCAAGAGCTCTCATCAGCCAAACATATGTGTCCCCAATGCTCAGCAAGGTCAGTTAGGAGAGAGTCAGGAAAGGAAAGAACAAGAATTTGGAAGTTGCTGTTAAGATAAATATTAATCAGAGACAAGTTCTCTCGTAATCACAAATTTCTTATTTTTGGAGTCAAATTTGGAGTCTCCTGAGCTCCCCTGCATGCCTCACTCCCAGGAAGCTTTCAACATCTACCATTATTCTCTCTACTTCCATGCCATTGAGTCCTTCAGTTTCTGTCATGCAGTGTGAACAATCGATATAAGTTAGGCGGGGACATACGGTATTTGTCTTTCATGCCTGTCTTGTTTCACTTAACATTGCATCTCCTAGGTTTGTGCACTTTGTGTCAAATGTCAGGATATAATTTTTCTTTATGGCTAAATACTTTTTTGTTGTGTATATGTGCCACATTTTCTTAACCCATTCATCATTTGGGAGCATTTAAATTGATTCCATGTTTTAGCCATCGTGAATAATGCTGCAATAAATGATGTGCAAATGTCTCTCTGATTCATTTCCTGTTCTTTGGGTAAATATCTACAAGTGGGTTTACTGAGTCATATGAAAGTTCTATTTTCACTTTTATTTTCTTTATTATTTTAATTTGTTTTAAGATGTGTGTGCTTGCCAGAGAGAGAGAGAGAGTGGACAAGCACTCCTTCCCCAAGGGTATGGCCATACCACAATCTCTTCTCCTTCATTGTTGGGATTTGGGATACGCGTGAACATGAACCCATGTTTTTCAAGCCACTGAGTCCAAGACTCAAACTGCAGTAGGCCATGTGGGATCCGGCTGCCTTAATTACCATGGGCTGGCCAGAAGTTCTATTTTTAAATTTTTGAAGCAAGAATTTCTTTTCCTAGCTTGTCCTTTGTCTTTCCATTCTGTTTGGGCTTATTTGTTGTTTAACCCTATCCATCTTCTTTTCTTTATCTTTTCTACTTTTGTTGGCATAGCTCAAAAATTCTTCCCCCAAAATTTTGGGAATGATTATCCATCCTCCTCTCTCCAGTTGGCCTGACAGAGAATCCTTGTGCAACTTCGAAGCAGTTCTTTTCAGATTTGAGACTCTGTTCACTGCCAGCATATTGCAGGAGGGCTTGTTTCCTGGCATCCCTATTCTTTCCTTTCTTACCTGCCTTTAAACCCAGATAAACCCCATACTATCTTACTTCTGGACCTAGCTTCCCCTGTTTTGCAAGGAGCATTTGTCTCATGCACTCACCTTATATCACTGCACATTTGCTGAATCCTAACAGATTTTTAGAGAAGTAATACAGATGGACATACAAATAGTGTAGGATAATAACACTGTAGTAGAAGCTAGATCCCTATCTGCTAGTTCTGATTCTGCTATTCACTATCTAAGTCCTTATGTTTGTTTTCTGGAGCCATCATTTCTCGTAAGTTGAAGGGTTGATACAATGACCCTCACCTGCATTCAAAAGCTAACAATTCTCATTTACTCCTATGGTATGAGTCTCTTCATCTGGCCTTGGAAGAAATACATTTCAAAATACAAAACTGATAATGTCATAAGATTACTCACATTATGAGAGTTTCTGGCATAAGTAATTCTGAATGAGACTCAGTGATCTAACTTTCTGCTCTTTAAGGTCAGTCATTGTGAGGTAATAGTAGAAAAATCAACCTCTCAACAGGCAAAGAAATATTTATTAGTAAGAAAAAATAATTGAGGCTTGAAATTTCTATACATAGTAATCAACTCAAACAGGAAATTACTTCTAATTCAGAAATAGCACAAGAAATGGAGAATAGATTTTTTTCACCTGAATTAAAAATAACAAAATGTACTGGGTTTGGAATCCTCAGTAAAAGTATTAAGCTTCTCTTTCATATCTTACCCAATGAATAATGAGCGACTTCAATGGACTTGAACTTATTTTGGATGTGAATTTATTGGACCGTTTTTGGAGAGTAGTCCAGGCCAGAATTACATGTTAGTAACAGAATACAAAAGGTGGCCTTCTTTGTCTAGACGAGAAGCTACCACTGCTTCTAAAATACAGAACAGATTTTCCAGTTCATTTTGTAGAAATGGCTTTCATGGGATTTGACAACACAAGAGTCATTCATTAATCTAATTATCTTCTGCCATGAAATTATGCTTAATGTTAGTAATATGGAGACAGTATTATTATAAAATATGAAGTGCTAAAAAGTAGCCTAGAATACCCTGGCAATTTTCAACCACTTGATAGATTAATGTCCAATTTTAGTAAATTTTAGATTTAGATTAATGGGACCATTTAACAACAGATGTAATTAGTTTTAAACTTTATTTACTATTAAATTCCCCTTTAGCCTCCAAATACAGTAATAGGTAGGGATGAGAAATGATCAACTTTGAATAAAGAGAATCACTCTTATTGAAATATTTATCAGAATCCTATACTAATTAATATTGTGTCCTGTCCTGTTGGCTACCTAATATTTTCTTGGTGAAGGAATAGATGGTAACTAATTTTAACAACTTAACTGTGGTATAAAATACAAGAGATCTCATCCAAACATATTTATATGCATATATATATCTTAACCTACTCTTTTTGTTTTTTAGAACTGCTGTTATCAGAAAGAATCTGAAGTCATATTTTCTCAACTTATATTTCCTTTGTGGAGAAAATATACATTTTTGTAATCTGACTAAATTACTTGGATAAAGCTTAGATGTTTTGACCTAAAAAAGTTAAACTTTCTAGAAATCATTTATCTTAACCTATAAAATTTAAAAGTTTGTGCATTTGGGGTGTTGGACATTGCTGGCAAAGATCTCAGTCACAAAGTACTACAATTTCCATAATTAATTCTTGTGTTTTTCCCCTTATCTTTCACCTTTTCAGAAGTGACCCAACAATATCTTGATCCCCATTACAGTATACTAAGATCTAGTCTCAAAGCAAAAAGGAAACCATTTTTGTTTTCATGAGGGAGGCAGGAATGGTGAGAGAGGTATTGCCCAGTGCTCTTGGCCTCCATAAATCCACCCAGTGGACAAGGTCTCCATGCGTTTCACAGGATGATGTCACCTGCAGCACTCTCCCTGGCCTGGAACCTCCTTAACATTCCCTCCAGTCAGAAACAAGTCACAAAGTCAAAGAGTATCAGGTGAAGAGTCTCTTCTAGGATAGTATTTTCATCATGCTCTTCCCTTCTTTGAAAGTTATTTTACTTATAAGTCAATTTACTGCAAAAAAGCACACCTAGCTGTTATATGTTGTGTGACTCAGGACATATGAAATTGCAGTACTTCCGTTTATCTGTTAAATCCTGCCGTCACCTTGTCTGACAGGAATGCTGTAAATAATCCATCTTATAAAGGTCCACCAAATCAAGCGAGGCCTAAATATCCCGAAACCCATCTGATGGAGTGCTGTCCCTGGGAGTGGACAAAGGAGCAGTAACTTGAACAAGGTTGAAGTTGAGAGCAAGCAATCTTAAGGAAGAAACAGGTTTACTTGGCAGTTCTCATAGTTTGCTACTGTGTTGTCTTCACTCTGTCCTTGTTACCAGAGAAATAACTAAGCCTTATAATAATGACCATACTATATCATTAGAGCCCACATTTATTTAGTGCTGAGTTAAGTGACTTACATGTATTCTCTGCTTATTCCTCAGTACAACCCTATGAAGTTACAGATGAAAAAACTAGAGTTTGGGAACCAGCAGTTAGGGTAATGGCTATGTTGCTGGACTCCCACGTAGTCGACCGCAGTTCGCGTCCCGGACCCGGTGGCTTAAAACTCACGCTGGGCACTCGTGCGTGCATGCCCAAAATCCCGAGAGGAGAATGGAGGAGAAGGGATTGCTGCATGACCATCCCCCCTGGGGGGTGATTTCTCACTTTCTGTCTCTATGTCTCTCTCTGTCTGTCTGACGAGCGCACGCACCCTATAGCGAAAACCTCTCAAAAAGAAAAAAAAAAACAAAACAAAAACAAACAAACAAAAAAAAACTAGAGTTTAATCTAAGGACATGCTGTTACTAAAAGATGGAACTGGAATTTAAGCCAAGATTATCTGGCTCCAAGGAGCCCACTAGAAAACACAGAGGAGGAAAAAAAAAAATCTTTCAAATCTATTATCCTAGCTACAGAGATTTACAGGGAAATTGGCAAAGATAACCTATTGACTTGACTCTGAAAAAAAAGTTCCAATTATTTCTGAAAAATAATTATTTATTTTGTTCTTATTTTATCTATTATTATTATTATTTTAATTTGACCAGAACGAGACAGAGACAGAAAGTGAGAAAGCAAGACACTAGGTCCGGACTCAAACTGCAGTCAGCCATGCGATAGTCCAACATCTTAATTACCATGCCACTTGCCGGCCCCAAGTTCCAATTATTTTTAAAACTACAAGTCATTACTTGATATCTGAGAAGACATAATAAATAGAAATTTGAAAACATGAGAAAAATGATAGCTCCAATTTTTTGCATATCTATTACATACTAGGTACTTTGATAAAATGCTTCAATTTATTACCTTACTAAATATCAAGAATCCTTAGGGTAGGTACTGTTACTACCTCCATTTAATATGTAACCTAACTGAGGCTTGGATATATTTCTAGGTAAACTCATACATATTAAAAATATATGTAATTTGTATCTAAGCACAAAGTGTCTATTTTTAAAAAATTCAAAGGCACAATTATTTAATATTTCATTTTTCCCCATAACTTTTTATTTTACCAATTTTGTTTTCCTACTATTGAAGTCTGCAAAAACTTTCTAACTGCTAGAGTATACACGTTCACCAGGGAGAGAAAGAAAGAGAGGAGGAAAGCACCCCCAAACAGTGCACAGTCACAGTGAAATCCTCCTTCTCTGTGTGGTTAGGAAGTTTTGAGTGTGCACAGATGTGTTTCTAGACCCTCTGGGGTCAGGACTTGAACCACAGTCAGCCATATGGGATCTGGCTCCCTCAACCAACTAACCCACAGAGCTGACCCCAAAATGTTTTAAATGACTTGTTCCCACTGTGAGTGATCTAAGGGAAAAAAGGGGAAAAATAAATGTTCTTGCTTCTTTCTCTATCCTCCTAACTCAGCAGTGCTTCCTCACTAGCAAAACCTGACCAAAAGCCAGAGAACGGGGGTCTGGGCGATGCAGTACTAGGGCAGCAATGACAGGTGGAGAATGGATTGAAGGGAAGAGGCTTAGGCGAACTGAAAATAACCAACCTAGCCACTCTCTCTCGCTCTAAACTGGAAATGGGATTCAGCCAAACACATTCAATTTGGTGCTTACTGTCCATCCAGTGATAGTAAAAGTGATATGGGAAAAATTTCAGGACCTGCTCTATAAAAAGGTGAAGTAAGGTACAAGCAGTTGGTGTAATGGCTATTTTGCTAGACTCCCATGTAGTCAACAGTGGTTCGAGTCCTGGACCTGGTGACTTAAACTCATGCTGGGTGCGTGTGCGTGCGTGCCCAAGGTCCCAAGAGGAGAATGGAGGAGAAGAGATTGAGGTGTAGCCATCCCCCCAGGGGATGATCTCTCTATTTCTGTCTCTTTATTTTTCTCTGTCTTTCTGGCGAGTGCACGCGCCCTATAGCAAAAAAACTCTCCAAAGGAAAAAAAAAAAAGGTGAAGTAAAATAATAATAACCTCAATGTAAAATTTTCTTAAATGTATTTACATTTAAAAATTAATATTTATGCATGTATACATACTATATTATTATATATAACATATATGTATATATAGTGTGTATATATACACATATAACTGAACATTACAAATGTAGAATGGGGCCAGCCAGTGGTGTAGTGGTTGAGGTGGCTGAATCTGACAGAACTGACTGCATGTTTCAAAATCTGGACCTGGCTGTTTAAAAAGCATGCTGGGTGCTTGCCTGAAATACTGAGACGAGAGTAGGGGAAAAGGGATTGTAGCATGGCCACCACCATGGAATGTGCTTTCTCATTTTCTTTCTCTCTTTCTCTCTCTGGTGAGCACATACACCCCATAGCAATTTTTTTTTTTTTAATGTAGAATGGGTCCCCATATCAGACCCCATTCTCTCTTGCTTAAAGAGTAAAACTAGGGTACAATAGATGATGGAATGGTTTGCGTCACTGGATTCCCACATAGCTGATGGCAGTTCAAGTCCTGGACCCAGTGGCTTAAACTCTTGCTAGGCACGTATGCATGCATGCCCAAAATCCCAGGAGGAGAACTAAGGAGAAGGGATTGAGGCATGGCCGTCTCCCCAGGGGATCATTTCTTGCTTTCTGCTCTCTCTAGCTCTCCATCAAGAGCATGTGCCCTATAGCAAAAATCTCTCTAAAAAAAAAAAGAGTAAAACTTAATCAGTGTGGCTGAAAGAATACTTCTGAGCCCTCTTCTGTATCTCTGACATGAAGTTTGTTCTGCCTCGTTTGGGAAGACCAGCATTTTAAATTCAACATGAACCACAGGTGGTGGTATGGTTTCCTACTCATGTGTAGGATTCTAGCTTCCTACATCTTCATTCAGTTTTAGTATTTGACTTAACTTTGCTATGATGAGTTCTAAAATGCAGAGCTCCATGTCAACCTAAGTACTAGAACATAGTGGTTATTATGCTCCATTCTCAGTGTCCGATAAGTACTATCTGGTTATAATGAATCCAGAGACTTTTTTTTTTCTTTTTTTGGAGAGGTTTTTGCTATAGGGCATGTGCACTCACCAGACAGAGAAAGACAGAGAAACAGAAAGCAGGAAATCACCCCCCAGGGGGGATGGCCACACCGCAATCCCTTATCCTCCATTCTCCTTTTGGGATCTTGGGCATGCACACACACGCGCCCACTGTGAGTTTAAGCCACTGGGGCCAGGACTCGAACCACAGTCAACTACATGGGAGTCCAGCAACATAGCCATTATGCTAACTGCTGGTCCCTCAATCCAGAGACTTTTAAAAACATTTTTGAAAAAGCTTCGTTATCTTCATTGAAATTTACGATGGAAGGGATTAAGGTTGCAGCCCACCATTTATTATAGTACTTTTGAGAATGTTTTGTTTTAGGTCTGAAGTGTCTGGAAAATTTTCCTCTATCTCCATTTCAGCTGATTATGAAGAATTAGCCACAGTTTTCAGACCATTGCCTAGTCCTTCATACAACTTTGACCACACATGTATCGACCAAGATCTCCAAAGTCAAGGTTGAAATAGAGCTATAAGATAATTATCTATGTGGTTTCTACCTTCATTAGAATCATGTTGGCTCGGGAACCAGCAGTTAGCGTAATGGCTATGTCACTGGATTCCCACGTAGTCGACCGCGGTTCATGTCCCGGACCCGGTGGCTTAAAACTCACGCCAGGCGCGTGTGCGTGCGTGCCCAAGATCCCGAGAGGAGAATGGAGGAGAAGGGATTGCGGCGTGACCATCCCCCCTGGGGGGTGATTTCTCGCTTTCTGTCTCTATGTCTCTCTCTGTCTATCTGGCGAGCGCACGCGCCCTACAGTGAAAATCTCTCCCCCCCAAAAAAAAAAAAAAAAGAATCATGTTGGCTGCAATTTTCTTCTTTATTTCCTGTGTGGAGACTGAGCACATAGAACCAAATAACAGCTGCTTAAGTCTAATTTTTAATAAGATCATTATTCTAAATCATTCTAGCACAACAGTTTGGAAAGATGGGGATTCTGACGTACTAGTGGGGAGAATGAAAACTGACACTTCGGCAATATCTAGAAAAATAGATGTGTGTGCCCTATGACCCTTCCCCTTTTTTTTTTTTTTTTTTTTTTGGTATGGTATGCATTTTCAAAAAACAAAAACAAAAAACTCATACCTGCAAAGAAAGACACGTGGCTAGGATTTAAATTCATACAGTGAGTACTATGCTACACTTAAAATCAGTGGCTTAGATATACATGTACCAACATTGGCAAATCATAAACAGAATGTAGATAAAACAGGATACCAAAGGATACATATGCTATAGTACCATTTTGAAAAAGTAAAAAACAAAGCCTATAAAATACTATGCTTTGTTTGTAGTTGTAAAAATATGTACCAAAAGTAAAACATAGCAAACATTTATATGTATAAATTCATGATAGTCATTCCCTTGGAGGAGTGAGACAATGTGATAGAGAAGAGATACATGGAAGTCCTCCACTAGATTCAAAAGATTTATTTTTTGAAAGAAACAAATACATATCTGAAGCTCAATGTTAAGATTTGATAAAGTTGTGTTATGGGTCTACAGATTTTTATTACATTATTCTCTATACTTGTCTGCATATTTGAAATATTTCATTATAAAATATATATTTTTAAATCATCCAAGCACAAGAATATTTCTCAGAGGAATCACCAAAGCAAGGAAAAATAAAACATTCCACTCAACTTCTTTTCCCTATAAGAATCCATGAATTATGGAGCAAAGAATGCTTTATATTTATGAGAGGGATCCTTCTAAGGGAGGCCTCACATTTATAAGTGAATATCCTTGTAAAGATCACTGCTTTTTCATGCTGTATTCCAGACATTGGATTTGGAACAAACTTATGATCCCCAGAGCATTACTGTTAGCTCTGCTTAACATTTTCTTTCTTACCAGAACACATCAAGAATTCAGAGAGAGGATCACCCAGCTAGATCAGGGTGTTACCCTGCCTTTGGAGCATTAGGGAGATAAGATAACTGTGGACATGACTGATGAAATGAACTGAGTCTCAGTTTTGCCGTGCTGTTTATCCTACTTTTAAGACCACAGCAATCCGAATGTATACAAGCATTTTTCCCTTAAAATATCTTTTGAGTGGTAGTTGTGTGAAACA
The DNA here is from genome assembly GCF_000334495.1 of Tupaia belangeri chinensis. Taxonomy (NCBI): domain Eukaryota; kingdom Metazoa; phylum Chordata; class Mammalia; order Scandentia; family Tupaiidae; genus Tupaia; species Tupaia belangeri. The sequence goes on from NW_006159520.1 coordinate 2,575,159, forward strand.
ATGATCTGTTGAATTTAATTCACAGATCAAAGAGGGAGGAAATTAACCAACACAGTAAATTGATTATTTCATGGGTGACATAACCAAGGCAATGATTTATCTTAATAAAGAGCAACTTCCCTCTAGTCCTTAACTGAATTCCAGCCAATGCAATCATACTCGGCTGTTAATGACTTTGATGTTGATGTGGAAAAGTGAATGACTGCATAATCACTGAAATGGGACCTCATCACAGTTGGAAACGTTTAAGCCAAATCATTTTGGACTGTGAAAAGAGCCCTGAGTGGTGGATATTGGCTGGGTACCAGATCTTCAGTCTTAACTAAACAGGGCCTGAAAACTTTATCATATTGCACTGCTCTGGCTGGACCATAACTCTGACAGCTCACAGGGACCGGAGTTTAATGTATATGTCTGTGGCCTCACAGAGGAAAAAAAGAATTCCAGGGCTTACAGCACCGATAATAAATACATGTCTATCAGCATTCAGCTGAAAGTGTAATTAGTTAAATCCGTCTTTGGGAGAGGGAATAGAAGAAAGGAAACAGAAGTCAACTTAAAAAAAAATCAAACCAAAAGCTTATTTTTATACCCACGTTACTAAATATGGCTTAAGAGCTTGCAAGACAGTGTTTGTCATAAATGGCAGCCTCCACCTCCTCCCCTCCTCCACTCCCCATCTCTAAATAATAAAATGAACTAAAATTAGAGCCACTTTCAAATGTGTTCGCTTTATTATTCTTTGAGTTACAGCTGAGAGGTCTATAAGAAGGAGCCCTCCTGGGAACAGATGTAACTCCCAAGTGCCCATGTTTTCAACTTCCACACGAGGGAAAGGAAAACAGCCTTGGTCTCACCCAGTTACCATCGGCCAACCCAAAGATTTCCTTTTGTGTTAATCAGATTCTGGATAACATCAGCTTCCTAGAGTTAAATTATTATATCCATGTATTATAATGCTAGTCTTTAGCAAGTCTCTCCAACACACCCCCATTCTCTCTCCATCCCCTGTCTTCACCTCATCTCCCCCTCCCACTATGTCCGCCTGTCCCCAGTTGCTCCTAAGCAGAAGTTTCGGAGAATTGTCCAAGTGAGCCTAGACTAAGCTCTGCAGCTACAGCTTGGCAACTCGGACTCAGAAGAAACAGCTATAGGTAGAGCTGGAGGAGTGCCAGTGTTTCAATACCACTAAGCCCCCACACTCAAGAAACTCAGGATGCCTGATTCCAACCATTAAAAAGAGAGAATGTTTAGGGGCAAGGATTGTTCAAGTGCTCATCCAGGCCTGCAGCTGGGGTTGACTCAGCGCAAAGCTGGAAAGTGCCCACGTGGCAAGATTAGAAACTCATTTGTGTAGTTTGTGTGGCCTTGCCAGGAGCCTCCTCTTTTCCTCTCCTCTCTTTTTAGGCAAGCCTTGATCAGTTTAATACTTTACAGGGACCCTTTTCCTGCTGGGACCTGGCCTGGCTGCATCGAGGTAGCTTTTCCCCGGTGCATTAGTGACCCTCAGACCTTTCATTCCTGTTCAGCAGTCTACTTAGGTGAGATCATCTGGAAAACTTTCAGATAGTCTATATCTCCCCCCCCCTTTTTTTTTTGCCCTTCCCAAACTGCCCTCCTCCATCCATGACAAATTCTTTTGTCTTATTTCCTCTTCTCAAATTCAATCTGAATCCAAGTGCTTTTAATTTTTAGCTGCATTTTGCAAGCCTGGACTTTCAGGAATATATGTTATGAAAGCACTGAAAGAAAAGACTTTCTTGTCATCAAAACCATAATAATTATGTGTCAAAGATAATTACTGCTTGGCGTGTAATACATCTAATACCAAGTGACAGAGAAAGTAGTCTACCGGCAGACAAGAGTAACTGCCGGCTGGCTGAAATCTGATATAAAATTAACCACCAGACTCAAGCTCTCTGCCCACTGGAATTCCACTAGATAAAGGCCAAGTCCACCCCCAAATAATTCTTAGCAGTGAGTAGTTTATTTGTGTTTATTGTTGGGAAATTTTAAAGTATGTGTGCATATGTGTGTGTGTGTGTGTGTATGTGTCAGCAGTCTACTTAGGTGAGATCATCTGGAAAACTTTCAGATAGTCTATATCTCCCCCCCCCTTTTTTTTTTGCCCTTCCCAAACTGCCCTCCTCCATCCATGACAAATTCTTTTGTCTTATTTCCTCTTCTCAAATTCAATCTGAATCCAAGTGCTTTTAATTTTTAGCTGCATTTTGCAAGCCTGGACTTTCAGGAATATATGTTATGAAAGCACTGAAAGAAAAGACTTTCTTGTCATCAAAACCATAATAATTATGTGTCAAAGATAATTACTGCTTGGCGTGTAATACATCTAATACCAAGTGACAGAGAAAGTAGTCTACCGGCAGACAAGAGTAACTGCCGGCTGGCTGAAATCTGATATAAAATTAACCACCAGACTCAAGCTCTCTGCCCACTGGAATTCCACTAGATAAAGGCCAAGTCCACCCCCAAATAATTCTTAGCAGTGAGTAGTTTATTTGTGTTTATTGTTGGGAAATTTTAAAGTATGTGTGCATATGTGTGTGTGTGTGTGTGTATGTGTGTGTGTATATACATATATATATGTATATATAAATTGTTTGTGTCTTTCATAAAAATATAAGGCTATTTTCTAAGTACCTGTGATATAGGTACCATGGGAGAGATTATTTGAAGGGAAGAATTATTAATAAAATAGCTATCCACACAACCAAACTCTGTGCAATATATCAAAATAAGCTTTCAGAGATACGCTTTGCTCCGCAAAACTCGGATTTAGAATCTAAGTCTTTTCTGGAAAACCAAAGCCTTGAAAGCAAAGCACTTAAAGATGTGTAGAAGTGAACCACGCCACTATCAGGACAAAGCGAGGTGACGAGAAATCAGGGATGCCAACAAAGTAAAACGTGATGTTCTTGGAGAAATTGACCTAAGTCAATTGGTGGATGGGGGCAAGGTGACTATTAAAAATCTCAAGCATGAGAATTCTTCTCTAAGATTCCTTCTGAGCATCCTTAGAGTTGAATCCAAAGCTCAGTTTCTTTAGGCTCAGGAGTTCCCCTGCCCCATTTCACCATGAACAAAATCAGCTTCGCCAGGGAAATACTGCCTTGAGCCCAGCAGAGGTAAATGTTGGTTAGCAGCAGGCAGGGCTGGAGGGCTCATGCATCATTTGACATAGATCTGAGTCTGACCTACCTCATCAGCAGCAAAATCTATCTCCACAATAGAAGAAGAGGCCAGAGAGTTGGAAAAAGAACCAAGTGGTTGCAAAATGTCCTCTGCTTAGCTGAAGTCACTAATAGGCTTGCAGATAATCATTGCTCTGTTGACTTTCATGTGGTTAATGGGCTTGGGTTCAGTTGGTAGACAGAGACATGAGTGCAGAAATTCTGGGAGAACTTCATCACCCCCTGGAGTTCCCAAAGGACTGGTGGCCACCTATCTTCTCAAGACTAAGCCTGAATCCAGCACAGCATTATCTCTGTAGCCTCAAAAATGAGTCCTACTCATCTCCCTCAAAATCCCTGCAACTGCTTAATTGAAATAAATCATTCGATGTGTGCTAAACTGTTTCAGTACTATTTAACTACTCTGCATCAAATATAGGAATTTCTTATTAACATCATTAATATAAAAACTACATTTGGCAAGGCTAGCAATCAGAAAATAATTAAAATGGTATTAAGTACATACACCTAATAAGAATGAATATTTCTAGCAATCATCTGATTTTAGGACACTAGAATAATTAGCATTCGAAATCTCCAGTTGGTAGCCATTTATTTGTTTAGGAAATATGGCCTCATCTTCATGCCTGGCTGAGACAGACTCTCACAAATTTTATGCAACATAAACTGTACCAGCTTAAAATTTATTTTTTATTTTCTTTAAACCATTCCTCACAGGATAGAAATGCAGTATCCTTTGCACTTAGGTCTTCATTTTTGTTTTAGCTGTCTTTGTGCAATTCTCATGCAACTATCTCTCCTTTTCTTAAGCCTCTGTGCTTGAAGGCACATTTCTGGTGGTGCCTCTCTCTCCTCAGTTTGAGAGGGTAGGCAGAGATAATTTTCCTCTTTGTCATTCTATAGACCCTAACACATGGTCTGCTGCGGGGGTGGAGAGAAAGAGATGAACTGATTTGAATTGCACATCAGAAAAAAAAAAGATCATTTTTAAATATTTGGTATACAAATATAAAACTGTACGGATTTCAAATCCAAAGCCACTGAAGGATTATACATTTCCTTATCTTCTTCACCCCTAAGATTTCGAATAAAACAATGCTGTCTTCTAACCTGGCTGTTAGCAAGAGAAATGTTGGGACGTGAAAAGAACGGTATAAAGTGTCCTTAGGAAATAAGAAAGCTATTCATATTTTGACTTCCTGGTTAATGTGTTTAGGACTTATTCACAAAATATGAAAAAGTGTATTCTATTATGGTTTTCTGGAGATAAACTATTATTTTGAGCACACGTTGCCTTTCTAAAGAATATGTATGAAATGGATAGTATTTTCAATACCTGACCCAAAGAGGTTATTTCTAACAAAAGAAAAAGAAAAGAAGCCTATGAATATATGTAGCCTTTAAATATACATATAGTCAGCAAACTAAAGCTCCTCTAAGCGACAACATTGTGAGCCACTTAGGGGAGATTTCTATCTGGTGCTCAGAATTGTGTGTAAGAGTTTGTCTCACACATATATGCCTATTCAGTTTGGTTTCTGATACACCAAGTTATTAGATGTAATGTCTGAATTTGCCAAGCGTAAGGTCATATCTCTGTTGGAGGACCATGGCATACTTCAGTGTCCCGGCACTCTCCCACCTACCTTGACTGCTGATCTCTGGCAGGTGTCAGGGATTCATCATTCCTGGCATCCACTTCCTTGAGACATCTAATTGGATTGAAATGATCTAAAGAGAATGAGAAAATATGCAAACCAGAGGTATTCACAAAAATACAATCGAGTTTCTCTTGGTCTCAATGTTACTAAAGAGGAGTTTTCAAATGAATGTACTTCTCTTCAGTCACATACAAAAATAAATGACCTTGGGAAATTGTTAAAAAAAAAAAACATAAAAATAACAAATGGTTAAGATGCTTCTTTTTATGAGTTCATGTCACAACACAGTGCAATATCATGGCTAGCATGTTTTGTGGATCCAGGCCTGTCAATAATTCAGTCAATGAAGAACCACGGGTTCTTGGTTAGTGTCTTTATTTTTATTCCTAATGAGAAAGCAACAGAAATGGTTGCTGGAAGACAAGTGAGAAAGAGGTCACAGCTGGGACAGATTGGCTTGTCCACTGTGATAAATGTCTAGCAAATATTTCTGGGTGATCCTCAAGTGTGAGCTGGGCCATTACTCAAGTGTCCTTTTAATGCTTTTCTTCTCTGATATGAACTTTTGCCTATCTGGTTTACCTGATTTTAACTATCTCTTGAGTTATAGGTAATCCTAACATCTTCCTGGATTCCTTTAATTATTTCCCAGGGATAACCATCCACATGATTTCCACCTAATAGCAACCACTATTAGTTGTTGTCCAACTTGCAATATATAAACATTCCCTAAGGGTCAAAAGGAGCTCTAAGTGTTAATAAAATGCTCTGTTTTGTGTAGGAAAGGCT